>NC_072824.1:24046400-24408067 GCF_027744805.1 Dunckerocampus dactyliophorus | reverse complement strand
GTGGCCTTAATAATGATGCAACTGTGTACTGCTGCGATTGATTCATTTATGGAGAGGCAAAGAGGAAAGAATGTTATAGAAACCAACCAATTCATGAGCACTGCCTGATGGGAAAAGACAACTTCCAAAATGTGGGTCTTGCTAAATGGTTTGGCTGATGGCTGAGCACACAATTGTGAGCAGAATTGGAGGAAAAAAAAAAGACAGAGTGACGTGGTGAGCCCATATGAAGATCCTGGTGCTCACTGTGCAGCTACAGCATGCCAATGAAACACAACTATAGAGTTTAAACAGACTCACCAAGGTCGGATAAACTGAGGCAGCATGGGTGCAACTTCCTGAGGACACACATAGCCCAGTCGTCCAATGGTGATTGCTGCAAAAGAACAAAGGGAGTCAAGGTATGCAAAATCAACAATAATTTCAAAAGGGGACGGCATACCAAATGGCTTTGATTGTTATGAATATTCTATCATGTGCCAAATTATATATGTTTGTACGTAATAACTGGTTATTGTGAGGTCATTAAGTCTAGTTGCAACTGAGACATAAATGACCTAATCTAAAAGTAACTAGAAAATACCAGCAGAGGGCACAAATGATTATAAAAAAATGGAGTTGGGTTCCCATGCTGGTGAAGTTATCTGATCAGTTACTGCAACAACAAAACGGTGTTCTAATCCCAAACCAGGATGCTCTGGCGGCTGCTCAGCAGGCTGGATTTTGTCATAATTTTTTGGGGGTCATTTAGTATAAAAATATTTGTAGCTGAGGCTCTGGCTGTGTTGCGTTTGATTTCACTCCTTTTTCCTGAAATTATTTAATAAGGCAGTTATAGCTTGTAATGAAGATTTACTTTAAAATCAATGATCAAGGACATTTCTTCAAATGTTAACTTCTGTATTCAATGTTAAAAACTAACAATAACAAAAAATAATGTCCTCTTTCAAGTGTTTGAGACTTCATATACCGGTGTTCTCCAGTAGGGTCTTAGGGGTGTTTGGTCGATTTATAATCTCAACCAACTGGCTCAGAACCATAGCAATGTACGGTTGCATCTCCACACCTGGAAAAAGCGTGACATTTAAACACAAGTCATTTGAAATGCATCTCAAATGTAACCATGCAGACAATAAAAAAAATAGATTTCCTACAGCTTACCCATCTGCATACAGATCTCTCCAATGGCCCAGGTTGCATTGTTGCAGACAGAGATGAACTCTGGGTTCAGGTTGGTTCCTAGGATAGGCATGAATTCAGCTGGAGGGAAACAGGAACAAAGACAGATCAACAAATAATACACACACACACACACACACACACACACACACACACACACAAAAAAGAGGCACGCTCCTTGTACTCTAGGAATGAATGCATTACCAATGCATGGTTTGACATGCGGGAAGCAAGCCTTAGTCAAGTCACCCAGTAGAGCAAAAGAACTCTGTCTTACTTCAGGCATTGTATCCTGAAAAAACAGAGAGAAAGAGAGACAGTGTGCTTAAATTTTTCTTTTTTTTTTTTTTACAAAATGTGGCTAATTTGAGAACGTGCACCAACTATAATAGGAGGATTTTAAATATTGTTTGATCGTTTGAAAAACCCCTCATTCCAATCAGATCTAACACATGAGCTGATAAAATCAGAATTGTTATATTAACTATCTGCAGAACGATTAATTTAACATTGTGTACTTGTGCAGATGTACATTATAGATGGTCCAGCCAGTGTAGTTCACACACTGTAAGTCAACAACATTGCAAATTGACATCCATTCATTTTCTATGGTTGTATGTGGGCTCCTATCCCAGCTGTTTTCGCACGTGGGGTGGGATACACCCTGGACTGGTCGCCAGCCAATTGCAGAGGAGATATACACAAATGACTATTCATACTCACAGTCACACCTATGGACAATTTAAAGTCTCCACTTAACCTAACATGTATATTTTTGGAGACGTACAGGGAGAACATGCAAACTCCAGAGATACGAACCCACAATCTCCTGACTGAGGCTAACATGCGTTATAACCTCTAGGGCATCGGGTGGCCCATGTCCTCCTTATTCCATGTTTAATAGAAGGCAACTCCTTACCTGCATGCACTGAAAGAGCAGAGTCATAATGTTGCTGCGAGCCACAAGTGTGTCCACATGACCGCCCAGTCCCTCAGCCAAGCCGCTCAGGAGATCCAGAGCCACGATCATGAAGTCCTTGTCAGGTGCCTCATACTGATCTGGCTGCTGACTGTACATCTAAAAACACACACATTTATGTGTGAAGATGAGGAAATCATATACTGTCAGCAAACATCAACAGCAACATTCAAGTTTGCTTTGAAAAGTCAATGCACTTTCTGCCAGGTGGGCCTGACTCACCATGGCCTGTGCCAGAGTCTTCTGGACAAGGGTGACACAGCGCTGGTAGACGGGCTCACAGTAGGGGAGGAAGCCACTCTGCAGAGCAGTAGCTACAGATGACAGACACTCAAGCAATGGAAAGAGATCTTTATCTTCATCCTTCAGCTCATTCCACTTGGAGATCAGCGGAGGCATCAACTTCTGGATGTACTCCTACAAGCAAGGGTTTTGGCTAGTGAAGTCTTTCTTTCACAAAGTAAGAAACATATATGTAAGGGCTGTGGAGCTTACAGGCTGGTTCAGATGGTGTCCCACAGAGTCTGCCAGCGTTCCTATGGCATCATAAAGGATGAGCAGGTTCTTGTGCTGGTACTTCCCAAAAGCAAACACCAACGTGTCCAAGATGAAGCTCAAGTAAGGTACCAGCTCTGTGCACGCCTCCTCCTCCAGGGTGGCAAATGCACTTTACAAAAAGAGGTGGTGGGTGAGGCAGAAGTAGGAGCAGCACATGGGGATAAAGGAGCAAGAAACAATCTCAACCCGTACCTGCAGGCTGCCTCCTGTACCCTCTTATTGCCATCCAGGATGCGTTTGAGGAGCTCAGTCATAAGAGGTTTGAGGTGAGCGTCAGGGGGCTGGCTGACCACCCAATGAGCATAACGGCTCAGGGTCCAGCAGGCGATGGAACGGACCAGGGCCTTCTTGTCACATAAACACTGGATGAGGTGGGGGATGAGCTCAGGCAAGTAAGGTACCATACCCTGCATGCATCCTGGAGAAGACGGAAAATATAGTTATTTTATTTAGTTCTTTATTTCTGTTATATGGGGCTACAGTCAATTGTTTGATGGCTCGGCTTCGCTTCCTCAACTCCACTACAGAAATGTGTGTTTTTGACACTTGTGTTTGTAAAACTATTATTTCATGATTAATTTGAAAATGTGCACATTGCTGAAAATTTTTAATAATATGTTGCCTTGTCTTTGGCATAATAATTTTCATTTCTTGTATATCTGAAATATTTAATAGCAAATGCTAACATTACACTACATACTGAATTAAACTGAATTATTAGACTATATGAACTATTTTATGTATGATATAGTTTGATATATTATGTTTTTACTGTTTTATAGGTAGATAATTTGACTTGTACCTTGTATGCTGAAAAACTGTTTGTACCCCGATATACATGTACAATGTACATAAATACTCATAGGCTTCTTGAGACGTCATCTGTACTTCTGTGAAGAAGGTGTCGGACGTTTCGCTCCTCATCCGAAGAGCTTCGTCAGCGAACTAATAAGTGCTGGTAGCCTAGGCCTTAAATACAGTAAGAGTGGGCGGAATTGGTGTGCCAACACCCTCCTCCTATTGGTTCCTTACACTAAGCCTGGGCGGAGCCAGAACAATAGACGCTAACAAGCCAGTATCAGAGTCGTTCATACCCAACTCAGGGAGCGACACTTCCCTTTTATCAGAGGTGCTAATGGCAGGAAAGGATTAGACCACAACTCCGCCCAGGCTTAGTGTAAGGAACCAATAGGAGGAGGGTGTTGGCACACCAAGTCTGCCCACTCTTACTGTATTTAAGGCCTAGGCTACCAGCACTTATTAGTTCGCTGACAAAGCTCTTTGGATGAGGAGCGAAACGTCCGACACCTTCTTCACAGAAGTACAGATGACGTCTCAAATTCAAATTCAAATTCTTTATTTTTAAAAAGGGACAGTGTACATTAATCAACATTTACCCGAGTTAGCTGAAAGGCTAATTTTCATCGGCAGTCCCTTTGCCAGATGGTAATAGACCCAACAAAACAAAACAACAAAAAAGACACCATACACAACAGACATAGACAGAAAAACAGTCAGCATTACATTTCCCCACAGTACAAATTATATAATAAAATTAATAAAACCAAAATGAAAAATTATAATACAAACACCGCCAAGCCAGCCATATTGGCTACCTTACCATTTACATTTAATTTGTTCTCTACCTGACACTGGTATAATAATGGATAGTACCAGTGATACTGCTAGTGCACACATCTTTGCGATTCAACAAGCCAATTCTTAGCATTGAGTTTAAAAGAGTGATATGATGAAGATTCTCTGACTGATTGTGGTACTGTATTCCATTGATGGGATGCTCTAAATGAGAATACAGCCTGGCTAAATGTAGTTTTCCAAGAAGCCTCAAGAAGCCTTTCCCTCGATGGACAAGTCCTGTACGACTGAGAGCCTACACAGACATAAATACTCATATTTATAAAAAGTCTAAATATATATATTATCTGTTTATAGGAGGAGGTAGGTCTTTTGGTCTTGGTCATTTTAAAAGTAGCTTGCAGAGCTGAAAAAGTGTGGGGATCCCTGACCTACATTACTATGACAAACACAGCCTTCAAATCAAACATGCTATCTGTAAAGCATTGGTATACAAAGAAGCTCCCAGGATTTCATTAACATATAGTCGCAGAGTGTGTGGTCTACAAACACAAATCTCCACCGTCTCTAATTAGCACAGGGTCGAAAAACTCTGACATTGACAGCTGTGGCTGTAGGCAACCTCCTGAGCCACAAGATGGCAGTAGCATCCTGAGTAGTCAGGATCCAGCCGCTTATCTACCTTTGCATGCGCTTTAAAACACTGCTACTCAGCTACTCTCAGTGGAAAACTTTTTTTTTTTAATTGTCCAAAAGAAACAATATTCTATTCAATATTCTCCCCCCCAAAAAATTGTAACAATTCCAAGGAAGACATCTGCCAATTCGTCCAGTGTCCAGATGAAACAGAAACACACACACACACACACACACACACCATACCAAAGCAGCATACGACACTTCCCACTACTCATACACAAAGCTCCAACCAACTGAAAAATGTTGTTTTTTTTCCCCGCTTTCCCTCAAAACAAGAAGACAAAGACAAGACATTTGCACGAATGACCTAGCGTGACCTAGTGAAACTAGACTGTTCAGGTTGTCTTAGGAGACGTCTCGCCTCTCATCCGACCAGGCTTCATCAGCTCATGCTCAAAGACTAGGCGGGACACACACCAGTCACACTAGATAGGACAGCTCTAGTCTAGTTCATGCTCAAAGACTAGGTGACTAGCGTGACCTAGCGTGTTCAGAAACACACACACACAAAAAAAAACATTACTACAGCAGGACTCACCCTCAGCTATGGCCCCCAAGACCAGGATGCCAGACTCTTTGATGACCCAATCAGGGTGGAAGAGCAGGCCTTTGAGCAGGGGTAGGAGATGAGGAAGCAACTCCTCTCGAAACACATTGGCCAGAACATCCAGTGCCGCAGCAGAACATTTCCCTGGAAGTAGGCATCACATTATATTCAGTTTTGAAATGGTAACAATGTCCCTGGACCCCATAGTATAAAAAAGTTGGAAAATCATGTACCTAAGATAATTTTTTTTTAAAAGTCAATCAGTTTGAAGGTATTTGAAGAAAAAACTATTACTCAGAAAAAGAAAAAGCTTTACCATTAATTTGAGAGAAAATAAAAAGGTACTACTCACGTAGGTTCCAGTCAGACAGCGTATCGTCATCATCATCGTCGTCATCGTCAATGTCCTCCCCCTCTTCACCCTCCCCTCCTTCGTGCTGCAGAGTGACAGTGCGGGACTTGTGGAAGCGAGGCTTGATGTCTTGCTCGCTGTCTGGAATTGCTTCGTCCTCCTCAACGTCACCCTGGAGGACCACAGAGCGTCTTTGGAGGTCACAGACAAAAGCAGCGGAGGGTATTTGCATGCAGGGCTGACGGTCTCACCTTTAGAAGAATTATATCAATCTCAGAGTATTTCATCCCGTTCACCAAAATTGGGATGAGTCTAAAAAACAGGAGCAGACAGACAAGCACAATTCTTAGCTGTTGTTTTGCATATCAGACATTTTTACTTCTTTGTTATGACATTAATCCAGTCCATTGAGCTGCTGGCATGTGAGTACTTACTGGAGCAAGTGGCCAGACAGGGCCTCTTTGCAGATGGGCTGTTCGGCCAAAGTCAGCCAGAATTCACAGGCCTCCAAAGCCACATTCTCATCTGGGTCTTGGGTACGCTGCAGCATGTACTGATGGGTAAACAACCACAGGACAATGATGAGGAAGAGCATAGGAAGGCTGGAGTGGTTAATGAAGGTCACACCCTCACCTGGATGATGCTGTGCATGTGCGGGATGAGGCGATCTATGCGTACTTCCAGCAGCATGACCAGAGCCCTGCACACATTCTTGCGCACCTCACTGTCCTCGTCACCTGCCAGAGCAAACAGACTCTGGACAGGAAAGAGACAAGCAGAGAAAAGCAACTGAATTATTTGGAGAGGTTCTAAAGATGAGACGAGCGAAAAATAATAAAGACGAAATAAAGATAACAGCAACAATGTGACATTAATTGTGACATTTGGTCACAGAAACAAAAACATCAGTTACAGTGGACCTTTTAAGCATAAAAACAGACCAAGTTTGCATCAGTAAAACTGAAGTCACTGACATCACAGCAGTTACACCCACTTAAATTCTTTATTGCAGGAACATGAATCACATTTTTGCTGCAGTGAAATAAAGTAATGGTGGAAAACACATTCACACACTCACCACCCACCAATCAGTGGTGTGAAATAATGCAATGGGGGGAAAAGCACACCGTTATTTATATTTCGTTATAGCCAATATTACCTTATAGGATTGGAATCTGCTGATCCAAGCTTTAATTGCGGTTTCTTTGCTCACAAATGACATGTTCCACTTTTGTGCCACATATCTATGCGACAGGAACAGCTGAATGATTTGTGCACCTGTAGAGCTCTGGGCTCTGGGTTGTCTTTGTGACTTCGACTGCACTAATTTAAATGTGAGCTCATCTTCTACCATCATGACAGTTTCTTCATAGTCTTCAAACCAGTACTGACGGATAAACACAGAACTAGCTTGTGACTGGTTGTATAGTTTTCTCCCCATATATTAATCACGTTTCTGTTTTTGTGTCAAAGCAACCACAGTAAAGTGAAATTATGAAGAGCATTTACACCCCTGCAGGAGAGAATTTAAAAAATCCAGACCATTAGGATAATATATTTTGTAACATTTTCTTGGAGCTGCAATAAATTTAAAGGCCAATATCAATAGGAGCATAAAAATTAGATACTGGTTCGTGTCGTTTTTCCAGATTACCTTCGCCATGTGGAGCACAATGCGCAAGCGCTGCGCAGAGGTTATGGTTTTGCCGGCTGTTTATCTGTTTGTGTTCAAAATAACTTGAATGGATTTGGATGAAATTTTCAGGAACTGTCAGAAATGGGATACGGAAGAACTGATTACATTTTGGGATTATGGATCCAGGATTTTTTTTTTTACACTGCAAGATAGGACCATTTTCTGCATGTACTGTATCTCCACAAAAAATGGTCAGAGAACTTGGAAAAAAAATACAGGAGAAGTTTGCAACAAAACATCAAAGTCTGATCCAAAAAATGTATTATTTTGGTGTGAATCACACTATGGGGGGGAACTATGGCGCTTGGCGGAGATCTGCGCTGAGTTTTTCTCTAATTGGATTCTTTTTTTGTGAATCTATTAAGTCTAGCCTGTCTTACTTGTTGATAGTAGTTATTTTGGCTGACTATTAGTCATGATTGTTTTAATGACTAGTTTGTTGAGACAAAATAAAATATTTTTTTTTATATATTTATATTTTTATAAATATTTTTCTATAATTTTATCTAACCTTTTTCTATAACTATCTACAACTTATAATTACATTGCATATTGCAGTATGTGTCCTATTTTTCACAAGCAGTGGCCTTACAGTAAAAGAAGTATAATGTGCTCATTACATATGCTGTGACATGACATTAGTTTGATGGAAGAGCTGCTGCCAATAGTCTTGGACAATATCAGATATCAGTGAAACGTCGATGTCAAGCATCTCCACAATTAAGACTAAAAAAACATTACAAAAAGTAAAAAATACAAAAAAAAATAAAAAAAATGTTAATCCTTTTTTTTTTTTTTTTTAGCATAGCAGAGACTCATTTTTAATGCATTACAGGGTGACTCACTCCGCACTGCAGAAAACACTCAAAATACCCAATTATCTTCCACTCGCTTACCAACCTTAGCACAACCATGCACTCAAGCTCTACTGCATTAAACCTCTCTCACCAAATGCCCTTCACATATTGTTACCATGTATCATCTTTCTAGGCTGGGGATGATATAGTTCTAAATCAGACAGAACATTATGTTTTTACCAGGAAGTTGGACAAAAACGGAAGCTCATGCAAAAAAAAATAAAAAATAAATACTCACCTCAATGAAAGTGTCGATAATATCCATCAGAGCCTGAGCTCGGCCAATTATGAACTGGTTCACGCATGCTATAGCATGGGACCTGAGGGGACGAAAAACTCAGGTTTAATACTGTCCTCAGGTTACGTACAAGTTCCGTTCGTTGACTGTGATGCAAGTGGAGTTTTGATGGAAGTCGGATCTTATACCTAAATTACACTCCAATTTAACTTCTACATCACTCACACATGAACACTCATCCATTTTCTATGCCGCTTATCCTCACTCGGGTCGCAGAGGTATGCTGGAGCCTATCGCAGCTGACTTCGGGCGAGAGGCGGGGTACACCATGGACTGGTCGCGAGCCAATCGCAAGGCACAAACAACAATTCACATTAACATTCATACCTATGGACAATTTAGAGTCTCCAATTAACCTAACATGCATATTTTTGGAATGTGGGGGGGAAACCGGAGTACCTGGAGAACCCTTCCATGCACAGGAGAACATGCAAACTCCACACAAACGACGATACAAAGCCTGATCTTCCATATCTCCTGACTGGGTGCCCAACATGCTAACCAGTAAGCCACCTTGCGGTTCTCACATGAAGGACATAATATACAGTAACAAAACAGCAAATATAAGAACTAAATGAAACAGTAATAAAAAGTAATACAAAGTAAAAGCCAAAGCACTAGCAACCTTTCCATCTCAATGATAAGATCACTATGCTGCTTAGTTGTAACAGTCACGTTCATAAGAGCAGATCCTTTAACATGCTCAAACATACTGAAGAAACCTGGCAGTTAGTCCTACGTGTAGTGAGAGACAGTTGCGTGATTTGAGTCCTGACTCATTCACAGACATTCATGACTCTAAAACAAAAATGTTACATTAAAATTCAAGCATTTTCATTCATTTCAAGCATGTCTGAAAACCCCCTTAAAGTCACATTGAAGCTGTTCCAACAGACCTGATCTTGGGACTGCAGTGTTTAAAAAACTGCAGGAACTTGGGAATCATGATGTTGAGTGGCCTGTTTAGTGCATCGCTATCCAACAACTCGGACGAGTCCTCGCAGATCTTCTGCAATGCTCCAAAAGAACCCTGAAAGATTGATTCAAGAAACCCAACGTGCTTTTAAAATATTTAATTGCTGAAACAAAAACTTTTACTGTATGTGCAGTCATGCCAGTCTGACCTCACAAGTGTTATAGTCCTCCGAGTTCAGCAAATTGCAAAGCTGCGGCAACAGTTCAGGCCAGGTCTGCAGCTCGCCTTTGGAGGCAATGGTTGTGATCAGGATACCTTGATGGCAGGAATAAAAAAAAAGTTACACAAAAATAAAACGTTTACATAATTCAAAGCATATTGAAAAAAAACCAAGAGTTACACTACCACATTACCTGCATAAATCCATCCACCTACACTCTGACTCACAACGGCTACAAAATACAGATTCCGCCATCTTTCGTTCCCTCTGATCTGTCACAGCACTTACCGATTGTAGCTCTGATAAGTGGCGAAGGGTCACCGATGTTGTTGAGGCATTCACGTTTGATAAAGTCAGCCACATTGGGAGGGAAGTTCTGGTAGTGAGCCTTAACGTTGTTCTTCAGTATGAGGCCACTGAGAGAACGAGTGGGCTCATCTAGAGAAGTAAAACAACCAAGACAAAAATTAATATCAATATTAGCACAATACTATGGTGGCAGGTTTACTTGAGATTTTTGTGTAGGTATATTCACACAAGACAATACTCACCCTCAGATTTGAGGCTTGTCAGTACGAAGATGAGATAGTTATTGAAATCTGGAAACTGGTTAAGCTGCTCCAGTTTCTGCAGGCTGCATTAAGGAGTTGAACCAGACAGACGCACGTTCCAAAAGCTCACACTCCCTCACATACCGTGCATGGTTGTTTGAATTTTGAAGACGGGCCTTATAAGCAAATAGTTAGTCTCACATTGTTTCAGAGCAACACAGACATACAGTACTAAATGTAAGGATACTTCTTGCACTGCTCTCTGAGTCGCTGTGTCCGGAGACTGGGAGTCCTTGAGGAGCTGGAGCACTTGCTGCAGACCTTGTTCATCTGGTTGCCACTCCATCCTGCAGCACAAAAACAAAAGAGAATTTTTATGAAGTTTATGAAGAACACACATCACACTGTTACCTTTACATGCTCTCATGGAATACACTTGTAAATACTTGAGCACTTAGGATTCCAAGTAGCATGTAAGGCTTCTCTTGCTATAAAGCAACAACGATAATGGATTACTTTCAAATGAATATTAAACCAGAATAGCCATACACTGCGAATGACCCACTGTGACGCAACAAGCATCTCCATTTAGGTTACATTTATGAGCGGTTCATGATTTACCTCCCGGGATCATTCCCCCACCTTTCTATGGTAAATTACCCATTTGAGTAGACAAAGAAGATGAAATTACCACCGGGTTAATCTTATAACATGCGGCCCAGACAACACAGAAGCAAATGTCTCGCGAACTAGCTTAGCGTCGTTATAACCGTCAAAACGTAATTTACAGAAAATATAGTGGAAGGCAATCCTGTGTTAACTATCATTTCACCACTTTTACAGCAGCTCGGAATATTGACTGAAATCGCTGCCACAAAGCCTGTACAAATGGAACGCATTAATATTCATAACAGCCGTCGCGAATTCAAACCTCCGGCAGCTAGTAGCAAGGCGAGCTAGCATCAGCTTGAATGTACCGCGAAAATGTTACCTGGTCAGTCCGATTTATCAAGCGTAGGTTTCTCTAGGCAATCCTGTGGCTATGCTAAAATGACGAACATTAACTTCATATAACTAGGATTTGTTTGACTGGAAACAAACTTCAGATCTCTTGAGATCTATGTGAGCGCTATGCTGCTAGCTGCTATGTGACAGAGATTGCATGCCTTGCTATCAAGCCGGTGATCAGCATGAATACAGTCGGCTTCCGTACGGGGTGGGTCGTCAAGCACAGCCTACGACGTGATTTGACAACTAAATCACTTTCAATATCCGCTTATTTACTTTTTTTGGACATTTGACCTGTCCTTCTAGCGTTTCTGTTATTAGGATACCTTTATGTGCATATATTAAAAGTTGTTTTTCATTGTGCTCCATATCTGGCCACTAGATGGGGTCTGTTTTATACGCTTATTTGTTATGTAGAGGTGGACGATACTGCAAATGTTGATATGAAACCGATACCAAGCAGATACAGGACCAGTAATGCCAATACCGATACCGACCAATTCAATAATTATGATAATTCAATTACTTTGTCATTTTTATTTTTAATTATAATCAGAATAAAACACAGGACAAAGACTGTAGGCAAAAATGCTTGTATCAACACTTATTTGTAAAAAATAATATCTAATAAGACTATGTAAGACAATGTAAAAATAACAGCACGGTAATAAAATGTTGCCCTTATTTTCCTTTTATTTAGTTTCCTTTTATTACATACAATTGTTTGAGCAAAATAAAGTCAATAGTGCAAAATAAACAAAAGCAAAAAGTACTACTGGCTCTCATTCAAATCTTTTGACAATGTGTCCAAGGACAGTTTTGGGCAAATTTCTTTGCAGTTATAGCTACTAGTTACTTTCCCAATAAAGTAATTTACTGTGTAACGCAATTACACTTTCATAAATGTAATTAGTTACATGGGAAAGTGAAAAATGCAACAATATTTAACACAACAATATAAAACAAGCATGCAGATAGGGTGTGCAAGTGGGAGTTGTTGGAACTGAGCACTGCTGTTGATGTGTTAAGGTCAGGATAAAGTAAAAAAAAAAAATCAGATTCTGTGTGACTCTCTCGGGACTCTACAAAACTAACCTATTATATTTTACTGTCAGTAACGGTAATGGAATTGTAACGTTTGAAATAGTACTTAATTCAGTGGTATCCAAAGTGGGGTCTGGGGGCCATTTGCGGCCCGCGGCTGTTTTTTTTTATTGGTCCATGGCACAGTTTAAAAATATCATTTAATAAGAAAATTTCATAAGAAATTTACATTAATCTTATAGTAATTTTACAAGAATATCAATAGAAAAAAGTAGTAATCTAACAATAAAGTCATAATTTTACACAAAATAACATTGTAATGTTATTTGGACTACATAACATAATTTGAGTAGAATAAAGTTGAAATATTAAAGAAAGATATTATTTTTTTCAGTCGTAATATTAGGAAAAACAAACAAAACAACGAATAAAGTTGTCATTTTTGGAAAATTAGGTTGTGGAAAAAGTTACAACGTTACAAGAATAGATAGAATAGAATAGAGAATAGAAGTCCAAATATGGGTATCATAATTACAAGAAGATACTAAAATAAAAATAATAAAATAAAAAACAACAGAAATGAAAATGAGACAATGAAAAAAACAGCTGTAATTTTACAAGAATAAAGTCAAAATATTAAGACAAAAAAAAGTCGCATTCTAACGAGAAAAACAGTTGGAATTTTATGAGAATAAATTGTTAATATTATAACCAAAAATAGCGTCATTTTAGTAGTGTAGAGTTGAAATATTTAAAAAAATGTTTGTTTTAAGTTGCAATACCTGTATTATGAGAAACATTCATTCATTTTCCGTGCAGCTTGTCCTTCCTTACTAGAGTCATGGGCGACTTTGGGCGAGAGGCGGGGTACACCCTGGACTGGTTGCTAGCCAATCAGAGGGCACATATAGACCAACAACTCACACTCACATTCATACTTATGGACTATTTAGAGCCAATTAACCTAACCTGCATATTTTTGGAATGTGGGAGGAAGACGGAGTAATCAGAGAAAACCCACGCACGCACGGGGAGAACATGCAAACACAGAGATGTCCAAACAGAGATTCAAACCCAGATCTTCCAGATCTCCTGACTGTGTAGCCAACATGCTAACCATTAGGCCACTGTGCGGTCAATTATGAGAAACAAACAAAACAAAATAAAGTTGTCCTTCTTGAAAAATGGCGTTGGAGAAAAAGTTATAATATTATGGGAATAAAGTCATAATATTACGAAAATACATTTTATGAAGATTATTTAAGAAGAAAGTGGAAATATTTGGAAAATTGAAAAAACAACAACAGCAAAAATGGGGAAAAGTTCATACTAATGATACTCTATTACATTTTTACAGTTACAGTAAAACTACAATACAAATTACAATAAAATTACAATAAACAGAATACAAAGACAATTTAAAATGTAAAAAGGTATATATCGGGAATTAAAATGTAGAAGACGCCACCATTATTGTCAGACTGAACACAGCATTGCTGAGGAGTTGAAGAAATATGGAGAGGACCACAATGATGAGACGTTCTTACCAATGACAAACATTTTTATTAAACATATACCGTATATTAGTTGTGAAACCACGATGAGCGCATTTAGGCCAGAATTCACACATTTATTTACACAAGGTCTGACCTTGATGAAAAAAGATGAAAGCCCCGTATGAGACGGCAATGTTTAGCACAGGGAGCTGATTTCACTTTTACTGCAGCCCCATTTGCAGCAAGCATTGGACAGGCCCACCAGCACATCCCGTTCTTTTCTATCTGCACTTCTTAGAGCCTCCAGGACCTCCTCCGAGATTGGCGAGCGAGCCAAGCGGCTAAATCCCGCAGCCACAGATGCCACATCTATAGTCTGATCTTTCCATACGTTGGATTTTGCAGGATCCTGCTCACCGGCCAGTTGAGAGAAAGGATTTGCATTCCATTGGTCAAACGCCTCATCTCCAATGAGAGTTGATAAAAAGTCAATTTAAAGCTCTTAGAATACATTTTTTCATTGATCATTTACTTTGAATGCAGCCTTACCTGAATCTCCAATGCTTCTCTTCCAGCGAGACCCCCCACAGGTAAAGATGACAGCACGTATGAACTCTCTTCCACACAGCTTCATCCCATATAAAGATGGATGTCCTTCATTGGGCCGCACCCTGTCCACCAGCACCACTAAGAGACCAAGAGTAAAGACGGCTGCCTTCCACATGGTACTTAATACAACCCCCCCGAAGATGTCTCAGAGTACCGGAAAGGGCTCAACAAACACAAATATTATCTGTGGTGTGGCTTGTGTTTCATTTGAGACTTCTTATATAGGCCTCGTCATCTCTGGGAAGCACCTCCAGCTTTTGTCATACCCGGAGATAAGAGCTGAGACCTTTCGAGGCAACAATACACATGAAAATACAGAAAAGTTGTGATTACGTAGCAAATGATGAAGACTTTTCTGCAATCGTATCGTCCATGACCTTTTATTTGGCCTTTTTGCTCCCAGTGTTAGTTAGGTTGTATTTTGCTTGTTCCACAACAATACTGCATCCCCATCACGGTATCTCCTCGATGGGAACGACATGGATGAAGATGAGCTTCATCGCTGTAGACTGCATTATCTTTTGTTTCGACTCCCTCTTCTGTACACACACATGCAGTGGTGAATGATTGTGGTGAATGTCAGTAAACTCTTGCACTACTGTACTGAAAATCATACGAAAATTAAATCATAGGATTGGAGGGGGCACCTACAAAATATACTTACAACGTATCGTACTAGAAAGGAAGGGCAGAAGAAAGAACATTACTTGTGAATGAAGGATGTCAAACTGGAGTGAAATTTGGAGTGGATGAGAAGCATCAACTCCCATGGTTTACCTGTTGTTTTTAAACCATTGCTATAAAGCGTGCTTGAGGTTGATGAACTGCGATTGGCTGGCGACCAGTCCAGGGTGCACTCCGCCTCTCGCCTGTAGTCAGCTGGGATAGGCTACAGCATACCCGCGACCCTAGTGAGGATAAGTGGCATAAAAGATGGATGGATGGAAGAAGTTTGATGAAAGGTACATGCGAATCAAATCCATTATTTTATTATTATTTCAAATTCTGAAAATAGACAATGAGCAGCATGTTTTTTTGGTTTTGATCAGAATACCATATTAAAAAAAATCTTTATAATAAATTAGCTCTGCTTCTTCCTACTCCTTTTGGGACATGTTGAATTGTGCAAGTGGAAACATGTGATACCTCAATATAACAATCTGAATGTTAGAAATAAATTAACCATAAACCATTAGCTATGTAATTGTTATGACTGGTTTACAGAAATTAATCTGGAATAAAAAAAATTTCCGATTATGCAACTCATTCAGTGATGTGTTACAACATTCTCTCTGGGATTTGATAGGAAATCATTACAAAGTGACATAAAAAGAAATCAAATGAAAGCACAGGTGCCTATTATGATCTTTTTAAGAGTTATATTCCGTCTCAGAGGCATTTCTGAGGCCAATTGGTGATTCCGCAGTTCAAGCTGGAAGTGGTCATGAGACGCTTGTCCTCGGTCACAGTGACAGACAGGGTCGATTGACCACTCAGCAAAGAGTATTTTAGATGACGCACGGACCTCCTCCGTAATGGTCCAATTAACATGCAGTGATGGGCGGGGCTTCGATAAGAGTATAGCAACAGTTGCCCCGGTGAAGGCAAGGCGCCATAGTCACGGTAGTCCTGGCGACAAGAGCCAAGCAACGGGACTCAACAACAACCCAAATCTAAGGGGAAAAACTGAGGACCAAAAAGCCAATACCGGGAAAAATCAAAGGTGAACAATTAAATTGTGATTTGAAATAATTTTCTGTTCCCCAAAGTTACCTGTGTATTGTTTTTGAGCACTCGTCTGTGCTACGTGAAAGTGGTTGAGCGTGTCGCTGATGAAAGTGGTTGCTAGCTTCTTGTGTGCGCAGGCGGTTGTTATGGCGATGTCAGATCTCTGATAGGAGCACAAGATGGCGGGTGCGTTGTGACGCTTATGACTCCCGTACTTTTCTCCACAGCAGTCGTCACAGTTGCCTGGCTTTTACATGTAACTTCGGACTCCGCAAGTTTCAAGTCGCGGTCGGCGCTGCGGCGGAAGATTTACAGACAAGCTAGAACTGGTCGCTAGCCAACAGCTAGCTAGTCCCAATGGAGCTTACAGGCTGACATGAGCTGCTAGCACCGAAGCTACCACTCTCGCTAACTCCGCAGACATTTCAAGCAAGCTATGAGACAAACAAACATCATATAACAGAACCCACTTACATCGATAATGTGCTTAAAATGTGTATATTTAGGAGTGTCGCGTTTAATATTTCTTGAAGCGACTTGGGAAAAGTTTTGAGTGTGACATTGAAGTCACTCCGGTGGACACAACGTGCTTGGTGGTCATCTGTGCGTGGTGTTTACCGTGTGGGTTGCACACAGGAGTGGCTTATCTTCCAGTGGGATGGTCTAAAGTCCTGACTGGCACTAGGTCCAATAATTCATGTGAATCAATCCCCAATCGAAGAGATTGCTAAAATCATAATAGCCATTAAAAAGGTTTTCTAACACCAATATTTACGTTTATCATGTTATTTTATATGTGAACGGTCATGCTTACATTAATACGACTGGAAAACATATCTATTTTCAATTCCCATTGCTTGAATGTCGCTTGAGGGTCTACTTTGTGTGCTGGACTCAAGCAGGAAACTCAAAAATATTGCTTTGCTGTTGAAAGAAAGACCCACTTCCTCCTCATGTTACACTCACACACACAGAGGTTCATGTGGCAGTAACACACAAGTGAATGAATATGTTTCCAAGACATGTTTATAGCTATTCACCACTGACAAGACTCTCCCTCTTTTTATCTACAGAATTAGTGCCTGAAAGCATTGGTTGCCATGGCAACTTCTGGATACTCAGAAGACCTCCAGCCTCAGCAGACCAACGCAGTAACCATAGCAACACCGGCTGCCACCACACCCTCATCTGCCAAGACAGCAGCACACTTCCTGGCCGGACTACCACTAACCTCTGGTAGCATTGCATCAGCCAACCAATCCGCCATGGGCTCCAAAACTGGACAGGATGCACTTTCTTCTCAAGTCCCACCCACCCAGGCCCAGAGCCAGAAGGCAACAGTTCTGACTGCTCCCACACAGCACTACATAAACCCCGAGATACAGCACACAGTGGCCCAAAAGAGTAATGGTCAGAGCACTTCGCCCCAGTACATCATTGTGACAGTTACAGGTGAGAGACATTCTCATTGGCTGGCTCACACAATCATTAGGAGGATGTGACATGACATGAAGACATGTTTCAGTTTTTCCCACGAGAATGTCGTAGTGGTGCCAGCAACACACATGATCATGGCTGTTTTGTCACTTTATAGTGTGTAAAGGGATTGATATGTGTGTAGAGTTTTTGTGAAAAAAAAGTGTGAAAAATGCACCGAACCTTCCTATTCGTACCAAGCCTCGCCACTAATTTGATTCTTTTAATGAACCTTTCCTTAGAAATTATTTTGACACAGTATGACAGTAAATAATAATAATAATAATAATAATGATAATTTCTTGGATTTTATACCCAAAGTGTATCCTGAGAATCAACCCATTAGTCATTCACTCCACAGTCACGCATTTGTGTTGGTAACTTACATCTGTAGCAACAGCTGCCCTGCAGCATACTGACAGAATTGTGGCTGCCAATTTGTGCCTCACTGCCTCATTTAAATTTATACACCAGTGTGGGTGCTTGGAGGCAATGTGGATGAAGTGTCTAAATAGCAAGTGTTTGCTGTAATGATGTCACAGTCTAATTTGCATACTTGTCCATGACTCATTTACATGTAATTGTAATGAACGTTGTAGTAGAGAGCAATAACTTTGTATGAGACAAAAAGTGAGTACAAAAACAGCGAAAAGCACAACAAATATGTTTTAGAAGTACAAATGAACTTTCTGTTGTTTTTGTAAATGTCACAAACAAGACAGAGCCGCGTCTGAGTGCCTTGAGCACCCAACGCTCATTGAAGGGCTGTCCACACAGAAACATTTTCAGGTCAAAACGGCAAAGCATTTTATCATTTCAGCCGTTCGTCCACATGGAAATGGCATTCCTGGTGCCGTGAAACTGTATTTTTTTTAAAAAACGGTTAACAGAGTGTGGAAATTTGAAAACGCTGGCTTGTTGTTGCCGTGTAGACAAGCAAAACGCTGCTTTCTGAAAACACTGACATCACTGCCCCATCGCCGTCACGTGACCAGAAGTGACAAGCCAGCTAAATATCTTTTATTTATGGCAGGCTGCCAAAAAACACTATTGTTTTTTAAAATGGTGTTAACAATTTGGCCTTGTGACATAGTTATTTGTGGCCATTTAAAGTAAAACAACATATCTAAAGGTGGCGTAAGACTTTTCCGCAGTGCTGTATGGATTGTTGGATTTGAATGAGCAGTGTATTACTTTGTTTGTTGTTACGTTTTCCTTTTTAATTGTTTCCACCAAGGCAGAATTCTTAACAAAATGGAGGAAAAAAAATGCGGCGTGTATTTGTTTTTGTTAGTCTGTCTCTTAGTCTTATAGATACTGTGTGTGTTTTTGTTTGTGTGAGTGAGGAGGCGAGCAAGACAATACATTCTGATGGATATAGTTGCTAGGCTACATTGTACCAAATCTGATGGATCGAATGCAGCTTTTTTGCTTTTGCGGGAAAGGTGGTGTAATGATGTGGCCTGTGAAATATCATCAATTCTAAGTTATTAACAAAAAAAGTCTGTTTCCATGGCAACTACTGTGTGCCTACAGAGTAGTTTCCCGCAATGAGGTTAAAATGAATGTAGCCCGGTGCTCTTTAAGTGTGCATAGCCAACCCCAAAAAATAATCCGAAATGTCAAAGAAAGTAGTAGGCATTTTGAAAATCTGCTCTTTACCAAAAGAGAATGGAGCTTTAGGCTTAAGTTTGCCTGGGTGTTTATTTTAGGTCTGTCTATTAGTAGATATTTGAGCCTGCTTGTATCAAGTAACACAGCGTACTCTTGCCCACAAGTCACAAGTGAGGGTAGAGGGCAGGGGGTCCTTGTCTGCCTCCTATTGAGAAGGCCTAATAAATCATCTTGAAATCTGTGCATATTAAAATGGAACATTTATTCGAGTAGATTATCTCATTACAGCTAATGCATGTAGCATGAAGCTGTTGCAAAAATTCACAGGAGAGGCTCTCATTTAAGTACATTCATGAATCAAATAAAATTTCTAATAGCATATTAGGCTACTTAATACGGAATTTCTGACTTTAGTGTGACCATTAAGGGTGTCATGAGACAGTTTACTAGACGATACACGGGATTGGGTATATGAGAACGAGACGAAGCAAGATTTTAACTTTACTTGAAGAAAACTTGAATGAAAAAATATATGACAATGTATTGCAGTCTTCTAATATAATTTCTACTACGTTACACTCTTCTGCACTCTGTGTGTATGCAACCTGCCCTGCCTCCACCCACTGAGACAAAGAAACTGTATGACTGATAAAAGGGCTCACTCCATACATGCCGTTGTTCTATGGAACAACCGCGCCGATGTGCTGAAACCAATGCACAGAGTGAACTGTCTTCCCCCCTGTTTGGAGGCGAGAGATGAGGAAAACAGACACGCATGAACATGGAAATGTATTAAAACCGGCAAAATTGTCAAGTTCATTTTCATGTATTATTTTATTATTGTTCTTGGCCTAGTGACATGATTCAAGAGTTTTATTGTCATATGCACAGTAAAACAGGTAGTTCTGCTATGCAATGAAATTCTTGTTCTGTTCATTCTCCCAAAAAAAGAAAGAAAAACACAAGAAAAAGAATAAGAACATCAGAAACATAAATACCAATAAATTAAGCAACAACAACAGAAGAGACATTAATACAAATAAATAAAAAAAAAATATATATATAGTGCTATGAGTGTGTATGTGTTGCGTGCGGCGTGTGTGAGTGCTTCGTTGAGAAGCCTGATGGCCTGTGGGTAAAAGCTGTTTGCCAGCCTTGTGGTCCTGGACTTCAAACTCCTGTAGCGTCTGTCTGACGGTAGGAGTGTGAATAATGAGTGTTGTGGATGTGTGCTGTCCTTGATGAGGTTGTGTGTTCTTTGTAGGACGCGAGATTTATAAATGTCTTGCAGTGTGGCATGAGATCTTGTTACACCCCGAGTGACCATACATACAACTTAAAAGGTTTGTCTTGTTTTAAAAACAGTGACTCACATGACAAACTCAAAAGTAGCTTTTAATAGAAATGTATCTTTTTTGGGCCGCACGATGGCTGAGTGGGTAGCATGTTGACCTCACAGTCATGAGATCGACGGTTTGAGTGGATTTCTGTCCTGTTTTTTTAATATCATAAGTAGGCCTGTCGCAGTAACAAATTTTGCTGAATGATAACTGTCCTACAAAATATTTCCAATAAACGATATTATTGTCAACACTATTATGAGACAGTTTTTTCATTAATGTAATAATATATGGCGTTATTATGGGATTGACATTATAATGATTGGCAATATATGGCATTATAATGCGACTACACTGTATCAAAAGCACACCAAGTATAGTACACCAAGTAAGTAAAGTACACCAAGTATTGTTCACCAAAATGTATGGATTAGGAAAAAATAGATAAGTAGAAAACTGAAACATAATGTGTATCATGGATACTATGCCATATTTCTGAATCAGTGTCACTTTCATTATCGTCTGAATTGTTGAAGAAAAAACAGAAGAAACACGCAAATACTCTGAAGTTGACATTGTGTGGCAATGTCAGATGTCAGCTAATTTGCATACACACTTCCTTGATTCACTTTTCGCAAAACATTGTGTGTGGAATATGCTCTTTACGTTTCATGAGATGTAATGTTTGGTCGGAGTTTGTACAAGTACATGTTTTGGATGCAGCAAAATGCGTATGGTGCACAATGAGGTGTTATAGTTCGGGAATTACGGCAGCTGAAACGGAAGTTCCACCGTTTTGTATTATTTATTTAATTGTTTTTGGCACAAACTTTTTCATGTCACAAAATGACGATGCGCAAACAGGCTGCAATCTGACATCAGATCGTGTTTTACACACAACACGCATGAAGAAAGTATTGGACAGTGTTTCCCCTGATTATGTTTGCAGTATAGTTACTCATGGCTTCAAATGACTGACAGGAGGGTTCACCCATGGCGTTCATTCCACTATAGAACCAATGCGCCCAGGTTTTGAGACAGGTGCACAGAGTGAACTCACTTGTCATTCAGCCTTTTTGGTAGAGAGAGGAGGAAGTCATTAGATTTTTTGCTAGTCTCTTTTTTTTTAAAAAACTGAATCTAGGGCGGTCTGACTACTTTACTTGCTAAAGTCAGGCAACACTGAACCCTCCTTTTATGTCACTTACTCTTTGGCAGACCAAGTGCGTATGAGGCGTGTTAAGAAGCAGAGTTACGATGCCATCTATTGTACACAATACAGTGACAAGCTACAGTCAGAGAGAGTCCCATTATAATGTATTTATGAGCAAGGGCGAGATGTATTTGTGGCGGGCTGGCACAAATAAATTAATGTCTGGGAAACAGAGTTGAGTCATAGTTGAGAGAATATATGCAATCCTATATTTTAATGCAGCTTATCTTAGTGTGTTGGTTTCTGTTGTTGACAAGAATGGGCATGGCCCCATGACCAGTCAATCCATATTTCATGACCTGTATACAGCACAGCTATGTTTTCATTTCAGATTTATTACCAGTTAGAAGCAGCAGAAGGTCTATCACATCTGTCAGCCATTCACTGAGAAGAGTAGTAGCAGAGGGAGTCCATTGGGTGATACAGTCTCTGTCCTCACAGGAAAGTCGTTAAGGTTTGTTCCACAAGTCACAAGATGCAGCCCCCTCCAATGAGTGGGTGTAGTCTGGTGTCTTTAAGTGCGTCATCTAGTGGTAACACTGTTTTACAATTAAATCTATAATAGGGAATTAGCAATTAGTTAATTGCGTTTAAATTGAGTGAGGTATTGCATAGTTAACTTTATGACTGGTTGAAGTTGGAGAAGGAAAAGTGTAGCCAAAGAAAAAAATAATTAGCGTAAGAGGCTAGAAGGAAGTGAGCTTGAGCCTCCCCTCTACACATCCTCTGTTGAACTGTTTCCAACACCCCTCGTGTGTGCGCTTCTTGCATCTGATGTGGATGTTTACAAAATTGAGGGATTTCTCTCCATCTGGAGGGATTAACTGTCCAAAGCTGCTCTTCCATAGGTAAGATACTGTTTAAGGCAGAAAGGAGGGTATGCTCACTATCACTTTCTCCTTAGCTGAACAAAACTATATATGTAGAATGTTCTGTAGTGGCTTTTATTTCAACTTGGAAGTTGTATCCAGTGAGTACTGTTATTGTGCGTGCTTGACCTTTTAAGCTGAGATGCGCTCATTCATCTGATTCTTTTCTCTCCCTCTTTGGTGGCCAGAGGGTTCTGCTCACTCCAATGACAGTCTGTCAGACTCCAGCTCTCCAGTCCCAGGTGTGCCTACACAGGTGGTCCAGCCAGTACAGACAACCTCACAAGTAAGACACTCTACTATCTCCTAGCAGGCTAATGATCTCTAACGTGATTCCCAACCAGTGTAATGTGCCATGACAGTGTGCTGTGACATTTTTCGACTGTAAAGTACAAGCGGTCTAATGTTCCGTGTTACAGTGTTTTGTAGTTACAAACGCTCCCATAAATTAATTAAAAACATAATCTTGGTGTGTATATATGGGACTTGCTTGATCATTAGTTAAAGCAGGCATGATAGAACAATACAGTGTGTGTCTGCACAGCTACACGGAGAAAGGATAACATTGCTTATTAGTTAATGTTTTGCATAGCATTATGTCTCCCAAGTGGCAGTGCGCCAAAGAAAAGGAAAGCCATCATCATGAAAGTGAAAATGAGTATTATACAAAGCTCAGAGAGAGAGGAAAAGCCCACCGATATTGGTTCCTCTTTTGGTCCCAACTGTTTGAGTGTTGCGACCATCATTATGGATAAATGCCTTTGAATATTCTCATTCATTCAGGTCATTGTATTCTCAGGGCATTCAATCAACTGGACTGTTCAGGTTATCTTAGAAGACGACTCGCCTCGAGCAGGCTTCATCAGTTCATGCTGACTAGACTACAGCAGTCCTTTCTAGTCTGACTGGTGTGTGTCTCACCTAGTCTTTGAGCATGAACTGATGACTGATGACTCCTTTTATCACTTTTATTTAGTTCTTGTGATTAATCCTTTTATGACTGTATTTTATATATGTGTTCTGTGTACAGTGTGAATGAGTATAAATTGCGTATAAGTTCCAACGTACACTACAACTCGACTTACATCACAGTCTAGGAACAGAACTCGTTTGTAACCCGAGGACCACTTGTATGTGACTTCGCTCAATAAAGGTTGGGAAACAGTGCTCGGAAGTAAACTTTAAGGTGACGTGTCTGTATGCACCAGCAGAGGTCAGTGTTGCAGGCGGTCTCACAGGCTGGCAAGAGGATCCAGTCAACACCCATCAACAACCTACAGACCACGCATATCAACCAGGAGGTAAACAATGAATATTCTTCCATCACCATCATTATTCTCTTGCAGCAAGGGCCTTTTGGTCTCACTTTATTGTTGACTTATGCAGTACATAACCTATCAAATTGTGACCAAACTGGATTATACATAATCCTATGTGTGTATACTAGGGGTGTCACAAGATGATACACGAGATTGGGTCCACGAGACGAGATGAGATTTTAACAATAAGTACTATAAAAAAATATGACTGGACAAACAAACTTTTATTTAACCAAGTCACAAAACCATGCAGGTGCATTTTGAAATCTTTATTGTCCCACAAATTGACCCTAAACGATATTATTGTCTACATTTTTTGAGACCAAGTAAACCACTGTTATGATAATATATAATAATGTAAAGAATATTATAATATTGCAATATTTTCTTTCTTATGTCAGCTTTCATTCAAGTTGCGGAATTGGTGTTTGACATGTATTTTCTCACAGGCAAGTCATACTGTCTGTTCTTGTTATTATCTTATTTTATTTCTGCAATGAGCCAAGTTCCACAGAGGGCACCTGCGCCACACTTTGGACACCCATATGTGTTTTGTCAGCAAGACGAGGTGCTGCCAAGCGAACGAGGAGTGTGTCTGTCTGGTTGCATTTTGGAGGTTTTAGAGCTTCCAGACTGGCATTGCACTGCTTTTGCACAAATAGCGGTGGCGATCCTGCACGGCGGATACGTCACCTTTGTTGACCGCTTGTGTTTAAATACCGAATAAATGCATCACGCAAGAAACATTTCCTCTCTTTCACTTTAATGCTCGGATCTCCTCTACATATTAGGTGTGTTATGAAGCAGAGTTATGTTCACCATATTGAGAACACCAAGGCAGGTGTGTGTAAAGCACTTAATGTACGGTTCCAATAATGCCTAGTCCACTTCCACTTCCACATTACAGTTATTATTCATAGTAGTAATGCCATAGTTCAGTCTGTTGGCTTCTGGCTACCCCTTTGTCGCAAGTCAGTTTTTCTCCAAACGAGAAATCTTGGCACGTTAAATCTCGTGAGATCTCGTGGCACTCCTAATGTATGCTAAAGTAAATATGAACAGGTTTCACCCGAAACACTTGAAGGTTTAATTGTTGTGAAATGAGTACATTTTGACTTGTTGAGAAGGTGGAGCAGGTGTACTCGGGCCAGGTGCAGTATGTGGACGGGGGAAGTGCTGACACAGCTTTCAACACATCCGCTCTGTGAGTTTGAACAGAATTTGCACTGTCCTAACTTATGCTGCAGCCTTCCCATTGCCATTCTTTGCATCTCTCCCTGCAGTCGGTCGGCTACCTACTCCTTTTCCGACTCGCCCCTCTACTCTCAGACCCCTCCCACATCCTCCTCTAACTTCTACGAGGCCACGTCCAGCTCGGAGTCTGACATCAGCGGATCTGTGACCTCGCAGACGGTCTCTGTTGGAGCAGCAGGTGCTACGAGTGGGGGCACCTCTGCGGGAGGAGGAGGCTATGTCATTCAGGGGGCTTATGTGTTAGGAGGAGGGGCAGGAACAGGAGCGGGACAGAGTTACTCCAGTCCAAATTCACGTGCCCCACCAGCCACCGTGAGTACTGCTGTTAAATGTGAATGGGATATTAGTGTTGTTTGTTTATGGCAGGACATAACAGTCATACGGCTGTGCATTCTCTTTAGGTGCAGTGGCTGTGTGACAACTACGAGGGGGCGGAGGGTGTGAGTCTACCTCGCTGCACCCTCTACTACCACTATCTGCTGCACTGCCAGGAGCAGAAGCTAGAGCCAGTCAATGCTGCCTCTTTTGGCAAACTCATCAGGTCTGTCTTCATGGGCCTCCGCACTAGAAGGCTCGGGACCCGGTACGTATACTCATATTATTAATTACTGATACTTCACTTTGACACCACCTTCTTGTAACCCTTCACTTGCTTGTTTCAGCGGGAACTCAAAGTACCACTACTACGGTCTCAGGATCAAATCGGGTTCTCCTCTGCTGAGACTGATGGATGAACAGCAGCACATGGCAATGCGACAGCAGCCTTTCTCACAGAAAAACAGGTATCCACCTGTGGCATAGCACATTTAGAGTCTCACCAAAAATGCACTCTCTCAATGATATGTACTCTGTCCAATAGGATAAAGCCAGTTCAGAAAACACAGGGCATCACCAATGGGACATCTGGGGGGGTGGCCCAGCAGCAGGCAGCAGTGGTTTGCGATATTTCTGCCCAGGTACAACAGTACCAACAGTTCCTGGGTGAGGCATTGGAGCATTCATTTAAAGCAGTGGTTCTAAGTATTTTCTGTCATGCCCCCACTAGGGGACAGAAATCCCTCCGATTTGAAATACCATTGAGAAACTGATTATGTATTTATTTATCTGTACTGTACAGACTGAATTTGAAACAGAAACCATCAAAATTCAATAAAATGGAGAGCAGTGAAGCATACAAGCATATTCAGGAATCAAATTACAACAAATTCATACATGTTGGCAGGTCGACTCTAATATTGAAAGTCCTCCCTGCCTCTCATGCAAGAAGAAAGAAGAAATTGGAGTGAGACAAAAAACAGTTTGAGTAAGCAATTTATTGCAAGCATCCATTAAAGTGAAATAGGCTGTTCATCAGCTGATCATCAGTTTAAGAGCACAGCTTTTAAAAGCCAAAAGCTTGGCAAAAAATTGGATTCAGTGTCATTTTCTGTGAGGTATTCACATGTCATGATCTTGTGATGGCAAAGGCAGAAAAGCTTTCTTTCTTTGAACGTGGTCAGATTGTTGAGCTGCATAAGCAAGGCCTCTCGCAGCGTGCCATTGCTGCTGAGGTTGCTGCTTTTAAAAGTCTTCAAAGGTTCGCAGGGTTATGGAACAAAAAAGTCGAGTGGTAGACCCAAAATATGTCACTGGCCCTGAGCCGGAGCATGGCTGTCCGTCAAGACATAGGTCGATCCTTGGCCCAAATGACGGTTGTTACTGGTGCTAAGTGCAGTCAAATAACCATCAGACAGCATCTGCGTGAGAAGGGTTTTAAGAACAAAAACGTCTTTAAAGACCTCGTCTCCTTCAACGCCACAAAATTGCCTGTTTGGAATTTGCACAAGAGTACCAACCATGGCACATGAAAAGGTTGAAGAAGGTTTTATTCTCTGATGAGGAAGAATACTTAACCTTGACGGTCCTGATGGCTTCCAACGTTACTGGCATGACAAGGAGATCACACCTGAGATGTTTTCCACACGGCACAGTGGGGGGGCACCATCATGATCTTGTGGTGCTTTTTCCTTCAATGGAACAATGGAGCTTCAGGTTGTGCAGGGGTGTCAAACGGCAGCTGGCTATGTGGAGATGTTACAGGGGGTATCACTCATGACTGAAGGCCCTCGTCTGTGTGGTAATAACAACTGGGTTTTTCAGCAGGACAGTGCTGCAGTTCACAATGCTCACCTGACAAAGCACTCTTTTGGACCATCCTGTGTGTTCCCCTGTTCTATTTCCAATTGGGAACATTTGGGGACGGCTGGTAAGGAAGGTTTACAAAAACAAACATCAGTTCCAGACAGTTGATGCCATTCATGAAGCCATCTTCACCACCTGGAGCAACATTTCCACTATCCAACCATGCAGTTTCAATGCAGCTTAATCCTCAACATTCCCACTAGCCTCCTGGAAACACTGGCATCAAGCATACCCAAGCCAATTTTTGACGTCATTAACAAGAATGGCACAGCTACTCATTACTGAGTCCTTTTTTGAACATTTTATTTCTATATTAGAGGGTTTCAGGTTTTTTTTAGCCATGGTCTTAAACTTTTGATCAGCTGATGAAGAGCCTATTTTATTTTAATGCTGGTTTACAATAAATGGCTTACTCAAAAAAGAATTTTGTCCCACCCCCATTTCTTCTTTTTGCATTTTTAAGCTTTACTTGATCAGGAGTGTGTTTGTCTTAAATGAATGTAATTCATTACATTAATTTAAATGTATCATTTATTGAATTAAAAACATTACAGACTTTAAATTTACTTCTAACAGGCTTGTTTTTGTGAGACAAAGGAGACTGAAAGATAGTGGTGACTTCATGTCAGGTGTGACAAGTGTGTGTGTGTGTCCATCTTCTGTAGAAGCATCACGGCCGCTGCCTGAGTTTGTTGACATGCATCTGCAAGAGCGCAGCTTGCCTGATGGGATCCTCCCCGAACACCTCAAGGCCTTTCAGGCACTCTACAGAGAACACTGCGAGGTAAGGCACAAGGCAGCCATGATGTACTCGTAATGTCATCTCAGCTTTCTGTTGTCAATCCATTTCATCAGGTATTTTTTTTTTTTTAATCCTAACAGGCCATTCTGGATGTGATGGTTAACCTTCAGTTCACGCTGGTGGAGACACTATGGAAGTCTTTCTGGAGGTTCAGCCAAGGTGGCGACCCAGAATCTCTCAACTTGTGAGTGTCAAAAGTGAAGTCTGTTAGCTTTGGTGCTACGGTAGTGTAAAAACCATCTGCTTTTTTAGGCACAATGAGTCAGAGAAACGTCTGCCCAAGTCATGCTTGGTGCTGCTGTGTAAGTTTGAGCCTGTGCTGCACTGGACTAGAGAGTGTGACAACCTGCTCTATCAGACACTAGTGGAGATCCTCATCCCTGATGTGCTCCGACCCATCCCTAGTAAGTGTGCGAAGGAATGCAAAAAGGCCCCAAAAAAGACAGAAAATTAAGAATATGCTTTTTTTTTTTTTTTAGGTGCCTTAACTCAGGCTATCCGTAATTTTGCTAAGAGTCTGGAGAGCTGGCTGTCAGGCGCCATGATGAACATCCCAGAAGAGATGGTCCGCATCAAGGTATGTTTGTGGACAGCATGTACTGTACATGTGTCATGATGAGCTTTCTTCATCCTGCTCTTTTTCCTCCAGGTGGTGTGTGTGAGTTCCTTTTCCCAAACACTGCGTCGCTACACCAGCCTCAACCACCTGGCCCAGGCAGCCCGTGCTGTCCTCCAGAACTCCGCCCAGATCAACCAGATGCTCTCTGACCTCAACCGCGTTGACTTCACCAACGTTCAGGTTTGCCAGCATTGCTAACGGAGTCAGACGACAGAAGGATAACGCCGTTCCACCTGGGTATCCACCTTAGGAGCAAGCATCTTGGGTGTGTCAGTGTGAGGATCGCATTGTCCAGCGACTGGAACAAGACTTTAAAATGACGCTGCAGCAGCAGAATTCCTTGGAGCAGTGGGCCTCCTGGCTGGATGGTGTTGTCTCTCAGGTCCTCAAACCTTATGAGGCCAACCCGGTCGCTCTCCCGAAGGCTGCTAAAGTCTTTCTGCTCAACTGGTCCTTTTACAGGTGAGCGGCAGCGAAGACACTTATTCCGTACGTGTTACATGTTAGAGGTTGATCACTTGTTTTTTGCCACCAGCTCCATGGTAATACGAGACCTGACCTTGCGCAGTGCTGCCAGCTTCGGATCCTTCCACCTGATCCGCTTGCTGTATGACGAGTACATGTACTACCTGATCGAGCACAGAGTGGCTCAGGCTAAAGGAGAGACTCCGATTGCAGTCATGGGAGAAGTGCGTGTCTGCAGATCAACTAAGATGACAGCGTTTTACCTTGTCTAATGTGTACGCATTTTTCTTTCCTCCCGTGTGCCACAGTTTGCCAGCACCATCAAGAGCCGATCCACTCCTGACCTGGAGAAAGGTAACATGATCACTCTTTCTCCTCAGTCAGTGTGGAGCCTTGCTGCTCATTTTCGAAGACCACTCATGTGTCAATGCCTTTCTCCATCAGACGAGGAAGACGACGACGACGATGAGGAGAGCGAGGAGGAGAGTGGAGATCTGGTGCTGCAGTCCAACTCTTTGAGCATTCTGGAGGAGAAGGAGCTCCTGGAGCCTCCTGCCAAGCAGCCCAGGACAACTTTAAATCTGCATAGTCTGACAGAGACGCACAACACGCCGCCTTAAGAGGAATTCACACACGCACACACACACACGTTTTTGCGTTGACATCATCAAGTCATCCCATTCTGCATCCTGCTGTCCTGTGTGGTCTTCTGAATTTCCAAAAAGATAGTTTGGTGTTGAGTGTTTGTCGATTGTGAGTGCCCTTTATGCCAATGACGTATTCTTTGCTTATTGTGCTGCCATTTTGTTTCTCTTCCTTCAATCATGTACAATCCCTGTGCCTTCCCAGAGCATTCGGTGGCCAGCCCTGCCCTAATTTGACAAATTTACTTGGTATAGTATCTATGTTCGTGAGTCTCCCCTGCTCCGCCTTAACCACTGACCTGATGTGGAGAAATTGCTGTCATAACTTGTAAAATATCACATTGCCTTTTAAAGCAATGTCTATGCAGGGATGTTTTCACATCAGAAATCATAGATTTTGTGGGCACATTGATGGGCAACTGGTTGTGGATGCCATATTTTATCAACTTCATGTACGTTTTTTATAATTTGGCCAACTAACTTGATACGCTGTGCCTTTTGAGATTCCTAGCCTGAAGAAGCTTGTATTCTATATATTCTGTATTGTTGGATTAATAAATGGGGGTTCTGTGAAGTAGTCTCTGTGTCGTCATGAACTTTTGTAGCTATTAAAAAAAAAATCCAAGCCTTGTGATTGGTATGCCACCTTTGCCATTTGTCATCTTTGTTCATCCATCCATTCTTTCCTTCACCAATTCACGATATAGCACAAAAACAAGGCATGCAACCTTCTTACTAGACGCAAGGCAACTTGAATGAGCTACAGCCAATCAGAAGCACTTACTATGCTGTATCAATGCTTACCTGTGTACCAGCTTCAGCTGTGCACGTTTTTTTGTTGTGCTGAAGTTTACTTCATATCCTTTTGCGTCATATTTAAACTGTATGTAATGTTCAACCATAACTGCCTTAGGATACATGTTGTGGTAATTATACCTACTATCCTGAGTACTGAGTTCTTTTTGTGATGACGGACCAGGACTGGAGATGTACCGACCTTCTAAAGCGGACCCTTTACAAAGAGCACAGACAATGTAAAAGTTATATCAGGAATTGTGAGTGTATCAGGCTTTCACCAAATTATTTTCCGAGACCACGTGATAAAAAGTTAAACGTGCTTGTTGTGTGGTTCTATCTTCAAGCTTATGCTGCTGTACCTTTAACAAGACATCCTCTTGGTGTCCCTCTGAAGACCTTTGTACAATCTGTGATACTTTGTAGCTTTATTCTCATTGTTAAAAGGATGTGATTGCATTCTCTAATGTGTGTATATTGTCTTGTGTCAACTGAATCTGAAGATTGTCACATCAGCCAACGTTGCCCCTGTTATTCAAATTTAAGAGTTCACATTCACAGCAAATATTGTTTATGTTTTATTTTGGCAAAATATCTTACGAGTCTTCCTTCCTTGCCAGTAACATACAGTGTGACATCAACTAACAAGTTCACACAGATATTAGAGTCACGTGGGTTCACTTTGTCATATTTTGAGAAATACTGCAGCTTTAGGTCAACACAGTGGGGGGCCTATCCGGTTCCGCCATGAGGAAACAAGTCATTCACAAGCCGCAATAATCGGTCACATTGTACCCAACAAACTGACAGGTGCAGTTACCACGTGTACTCAATAGTAGACAAAACATTCCACGTACGCTCTTACGTATAAAAAAAAAAAAAAAGAAATCTTAATAAGAATTTTTGTTCAGTCCATTTTGTACTTACAACAAAGTAAACATTACTCAAATACAAATAATGAAATGTGTCAAATGAAAATATGTACAAAGTTATATACCACTTCCAGTTCAGTTTGGATGTGTGTACATGTCATCACAGTGCAGTTCAGCCCATTTTACTTCAGGATGGAGCATATCCTTGAATTCTCATTCCGTATCAGTTGTGTTTTGTGACGTTATCACAAAACAATCCAAGTGCATCTGTCGCTGTCAGCCAACACCTGAAGAGATGATCCTGTAGGGAGAGAGAAGGAAGGACTCAAATGATCTGCCACAAATATGGAAAAGTGTAAAATAACACAAAAGCTGGGAGGATATTCCGTGTTGTCACTTCCTTCCTGACCACAATGCACTCATAATGCCTCCTTAATGCCATGCAGTTAAAAAATAACTCGCCAAAACTTGCCACAAGATTACTACCTGCTCCAAACACGCAAACACTGATATCCAATCCAGTGTTAAAACATTCTCCATAAAGTTTTATGGAGTGTTTAAAAAAAAAAAATGCCTGTCCACATCACACATTCAGCGGCTGTCATGCACATTTTGTCAAATCAGAAGCCTGAAAAAGCAAGCACAGCTGACTTGGTCGCACATCATCAGATATCTGCTCATCAATATAGTGACATATTAGATATTCTATAATATGAACATTACCTTTAAAATGGAGGCCAGGAAACAAATGTGATGATACAATATATGCAAGAGTGATGTGTGTGCTACAAGGCGCACACACGCTGCACGAAATGAAACCTACACCTGTAAGTCAGTTTCATGTTCTGTTAAATAAGGTTTAAAAACATGAGTTGAAGTCGCACATCTCTTATGACACAAATCAAAAAGCTGTGTTTTACCTGTATACGCACAAACTCTAAAGCTGGAACTTCTGAAAATCTCCACTCTGGCTTTCCAAAAGCTCAGTTTTTACAGACAAAAATGAACATTTGCTTGTGGACGAAAAGCCAAAATGCAAAATATCCGGATTCGTATGGACATGGCCTCTGTTCTCCAAAATCCACTCACTTTAAAAGCACAAGCAGAAACTGAAAAAGGCATAATGATGACCCCTGTGTTTTGTGCATGTGTTCAGCTGACCTTTGTGTAGCCCTTCGTTGGTCATTCGATTGATGTTGCGAGAGCCGCTCTCAGGCACCAGCCACTTCATGAGCGTGTTCACGCAGGACTTCCTGTAGGAACTCCACACGCGCCCGCTGACAACACAAGACAGCCGCTGGCCTTAACAAAAGGCGTGGCAAGAGTGGACACAAGCGTGTATTTGGCACCTGTTAGCTTACCTGGTCTGACCTTTGACCTCGGTCAGGCCACCAACTCCCACTGTGCAACAGACACCCGTGTTAAGGTCCCAGCTGACCTGCAGGTTGGAATGGTAGGTGTTGGGCCTGAGAGAAGAAGACTCGTTACAAAAAGGAGCTAAAAATCCAATTTGAAACAAGAGGCCAAGCGTTAGCCAATACCTGCAATGATCTGATGCGGAGAGGGCAAGTAGCAGCAGGCCGATGCTGATCATGACAATGTTGGTCTCTGGACACACCTCACATCAAGAACAGAAAATTAGCTGCCAGTTCAAATGTTTACTACGATGTGTATTTACTAGGGGTGTCACCAGACACCCAACTTACGAGACGAGACGATGCACGAGGACGAGACGAGATTTTAACATTAAGAAAAGTACAATGGAAAAAATATGACTGGACAAACCAACCTTTATATTTAATCGAGTCACAAAACAATGCAGGTGCGTTTTGAACTGTTTATTGTGCCACAAATTGACGCTAAACAATGTCAACATTTTTTGAGAACAAATAAACTAATAATGTTATATGTCATATTTATGCAGTATTTCCTTTAAGACGGCATCTTTCACTCTGTTAAGTTGCGGAACTGGCGTTTCTGACATGTATTTTCTCACAGGGAATTTGCACTGTCTATCCAACATTTGCAGCATTTCTTGAAATGCTGGCTTTTCAACAGCAGTATTTCTTTTGCAAAGACTTTCTGTGAAGGCACACCATTTTGCGCCGTCCCGTTTATATTTACTTTGCCGACCAAACATCTGACTGTCAGGACAAAGGCCTTGCATCTTGACGGGTGATTTTTTTTCTTTCTCCCAGATGAGAAAACCGGGTGTGGTGGACATGCTTGAGGGGGCAGGTTCGTTTTGTTGTCTTTCATGTTGCTACCGCTTTCGAATAAATTCGGCAGACTGGCTCGTTCATGTTGATGAGCTCACCTTGCTCATTAATATTCCCACACAGGGACTGCGGCATTTGGCTTGGCAAGCATCTTTTTCCCTCCTAATTTCTACAACTCTTTTGCTGTGTGTGTATGCTGAACCAATGCACAGTGAATCCTCTTCTTGTTTAGAGGTGAGAGACGAGGAAAACAGACACACATGCACATGGCAATATTTGGAGTCCGGCCAAATTATTTAGTTCATTTTCATATATCGTGTTATTCATTTATTACTGCAAGTTTCTTTCTAAACAAGAACTCTTAACACATTTTAATCTCGCGGGAACACCCCTTGTATTTACCTCTAATATGACCACATCGTAGTCACTGAAAGAGCAGAACTGTGGTGCCCAGGCAGCATCTCTCCTGATCACCTCATTAATAAGATACTCAAAGTCCAGTGTCAACTGCTCCACACACACACTCTGTAAAAGAAAACACGCATGTATTTATAGTCACACTCTTGAAGGATCAACCATGGAACTTCATAATCCACTCACTGAATTATGTTACTTCACTGTGATTTACGACTTGAAAGAACAATTCTACTGCAAATACATCAGCAAGAATCGTGTAATTTAAAAATAGTCTTTTGCTTTTTAAGCCTCAGACAGAATTTTCTTAAATCACAATGTGAAAACACAATAGTCTTAACAGTTCACTTTCTTAGAGTTGATAGAAATGGATGGAGTTGCATTCTGGAGGTATTCTGTGGTTGCGCTGGGATTGCGCTCACTATGCAGGCAGGCTGCTTCAAGGCCTCTCTGTGCAGGGGTGGAGGCCAATGGGGCACACAGGTTGCCCGGCAACCTTATCACATTTGCTGCTTGCACACTAGTTTACAGCCATGCACCCTTGATGGACACAAGCTCAAACCAGTTAGATACCTACACATAAATCACATACTGACCCACGCAGGAAGGAGTACACACCTCTGCGTAGGCGTGTCTCAAGCTTAGCATTTAGCCTAGGAACTTCCTAGTTTTCATCACTGCCTGCTAATGTGAGCGGGAGTCCAGCATCCTCTACTTATATCATTTTCCAGACATTTTTCAATAAAAGATTTAAAGGACTGAAAAGAGTGTCTGCCTGATCTCTTCTTGGGAAAACCAATCCGGACGTTTTCAAAAACTCTCTTTGGAGTTGTATTGACAAGCTGCATCAAAGAGTGTTTCACTTACAATTATATTTAGGTCTTAGGTCAGGGGGGTTGTACGTGTACTTAGAAATGCAGCATGTATAAAGCAACTCATGAGAAAAAAACCTTGTGATATTTGTGTGTCGCTCACCTGTCCATTGTGTGGCTCGCAGACCAGCTGCAGGGTCTGTCCTTTAAGATCTGTCACAGTGAAAGGCAGCTGTACTTTATCATCTTCATAGCCTAAAAAAAATCAAAAGGATCAATGACCTCATTTAAACATTACAACCTGACAAAAAGTGCTCAATGTGGTCAACACAAGTCACCTGCTGCAGCTCCTGTATTCTGCTCTACGGAACACGGCTGTTGGTGACAATAGTGCAGACGGGAGTAGTTGACATATCCAGGCTCACTAGGCTCTACCCCATGAGGCAGTGAGGAAGCTGCAGATGAGGTAGTGGAAGAAGACGAGGACGGTTGATATGACAAAGGTGCTCTCTTTGTGTAGAGGATCTGCGAAGAGTCACCCTGCTTCCCTGAAACAAAGCCATAAAACATGACAAAACTCAGTCTGATACAGCTTCTCCTCACCTTGCATAAGTACCTATATCAATGAAAACATGACATCAGATCTTTGTTGGAGGTAAAAATCTATTGGTTTTTAATTATTCGCATGACTGATCAAAGAAATGTTGTCGGACAAATGTGTACTGTACATGAAGCTAGCGGTGCAAGAATGCTACCTTGGCAGAGAGAGATGCCACAAGCCACCAGAGAGTAGCTTGTATTTAACAGGATGACCTGGTCCTTTTTCAGCTGGAAAGCATGCTGGAAAGTGGGAAACGGGTACACCACCTGGTACCTGCTGTTGAGGACATAGCCGTGCTCCAGACACTTTCCACTGCCTGCAGAGACACATGAGACAGGTAAGAGGAGAAGTGCTAGGAGGAGATGAGTTCATTTGTTTACCATTGCGTATGGATAGGGTTGAGGGTAGTTTGCAGCAGTCAGGGCAAGGCTTAGGAGAAGGCATTGAGACGATGGTAATGTAGATATCTCTGTAGTTCTCAGCCATCAGGAGAGAGCTGACAGGCAGTGCCACATAATCAAACAGTTAATTTTCACACAGTCTGCATTTAAATCATGGCAGATTGCTGCCCCAACTGATGAAAATAATTTCTTACTTGAAGCCAAAGATGACAATTTTAGATTGGTCATTTGGCCACCCACACACAGTGAGGTAAAGGTCATTGTAGATTTCCTCACCTGCAAACAGTCGCACATATTGGACCTAGTGTGGGGAAAAAAGCATATATTAGCGAGAAGACAGCATCTGTCGAAATTATTTCCTCAGTTCTAAACCAGAGTCAAGGGTGCTGATGCTTGTGGTACTGATTACACGTCACACTTGTTGATACATTGTTGAGAGGAAAGGTGATTGACAAATCATGGATTTAGATGAGCGGGAGGCCATCTTGTGGTAGACCAACGCACCTGCGCCGCATAATCGAGGTGGAAAATTTAGCAGCTGCAATTCTTGTTGTACACTAGCAGTGACGGTAATACACCGTGTCCACCATTTCAACAAGAAGAGGAAGAAGGGAAACTGGTCGAGTGGATGTGTGTGGCTCTGTACATCTCTGCCTATGTAGAACATTAATGTCACGTGTTTGTGTGAAGTGATGGACCAAGCGATGTGTGTACAACTGGACTTAACAAAATTGGCCTGTTCATTATAAAATCATTTATAATAACTCAAACCTTCCATAACTGCCTGTCTATCTGAAGAAGCGGCCATCGCTGATGTACAAACTGTACCATATATATGTGGTAACCTACGATTAAACAGTGCGCATGACAACACTATAGTACAGTGAGTGGGAGCAACATACTTTCAGATTTTCTTGTTCTAGTTTGCATTGAGCGTCTAATATGCTGGTAGGCCAGGTTGCCTGACACCACCGTGTGTGTCAACACTTCTGAGATATGTGGTTTGTGTTGACACAATTTTTTCCCCCCTTCTAAATGTCTTTTCACCACATTGTAAGACTATATCTGAAATAGTTAGATTTTTTTTTTTAACTGGGCTTTATCTACTCACTTAACGCGTGATGTCATGTTGCCCAACACAAGCTGCGCCAAACATTTGGTAAAGAAAGTCTGGTACAGTAGTAGTAGTAATAGTGCTTTGTTCCGTTTCTCTTCACATAAGATTCCTATACCAAAGTCTGCTGACTGATGTCATGTTACATCTACAAAGTGACGTTTATGATGTGGGTCACACGCACGATTGGCCCAGAATACTTTCGCGATCGCCGTAATATAGCATATACTGTGTGTCCATTCATAAAATGCATTACTTAGTATTGTTTTTAAGTAACCAAAAAGAACTTAACTAATTTTTAAGGTGTGGCGGCTTTTATTTTGCCATATCAAAAGAAGCTCCCCTGATCAGTACTGATGTAAATAGACAAGTAGATGAGACAAAAACAGTGAGCTGGCATTGTTCAACTACAAACTGGAACTATTATGCTGCACTTCAGCCAACAAGGAACATACAGGTTCTTTTTTTTTTTTTTTTTTTAAGTGGTTGATTGGCATAGTGGGCGTCAGCGCTTGGGTTGGACGATATGCACCTTAGCGTGTATCATGATATTTTTGGGACGTATCACGATATGACGATATTATTAAATTCAGCAAAATCTTGCATAAAAAGCTACAAACCTTAACCCATATAATTAAATACACTTTTCTCATATTGTAAAGCACATTTATTGATTTATTGGTAACAAGCTGCAATACAGCGAGTGCATTTAGTGTCTACCAACCTAGATCAGTGCAAAGGACTCAGAATTCAAGTATACAGTTTAGCAGCAACTGCAACTTGCAAAACAGTAATACAGCTAAATATTGGCCTTTTCGACTGAGTTGTCCTTTTCGACTGGGTATAAAGGCATCATGTCTTTGCCGAAATAATATGACACTGCATCATTCAGTTCATGCCATCGTTTACTTTTCTTCTTGAAAGGAAGTCCTTGAGCAAAAGCATTTTGCATTTTTGACTGGGTAAGTGTATGCTGACTCTCGTCTCACACTTTATGACACTCTTCGTACTGAACTCTGTGTTTGCGCTTGAGATGGTAGAACAAATTTGTCACGTTCCTACCTTTTGCCATCACCGTTGCGTTCCAAACTTCGCATACAATGGTCTCTAGCTCCACATCTGCTCTATCAAAACCAAACCACTTCCATGTTACAGTGGTACCTCCCCGTTTAGCAACAATTTCTTCGCTTATAGTCTTCGCTTCTCCTCCGCCTTCAGCCATGCTCATTTTCTCTCTATTTCCACCGCTGGACCATGTTGTGGTACACGTGAAGCGCCAATGCGACAATACAGTGCGCTGCAATATGCAGTCACAGGTAAAACAAGTAATCAAGTCTGCTTTTTTCCCCCCATTTAAAATGATCATTTATACCGGTATATGTCATTTTCTTATTATTGGAAGAATTTATACCAGCATATAAAAATTATTGCCCAACCCTAGTTCGAATCCAGGGTAGATGGCAACATATATTGTCGTTTTTATTTTAACAATACTGGCCCTCAGTGTCTGCCAAGATTCTGGCTGGTCAAGTCCCCACTGAAGGCCAAGGTACCCAAATGCACCGCCCGCCACTGATTTATATGTACACCAAAAAGACGAAGCACAGTCCACGTGTCATTCGTTGTTGTACCTGTTTGAGTCGACTGTGCAGATTGAACTCCCACCAATAGAGATAGTAGGTGTAGAAAGAGAAATCATCATCCTCTCCCCAGTCCCTGGTGTAGGACAGAACGTAGCGGCCGCACTTGGTGAAGCCGAGAAAGATGTGCCTGGAACCAATCAAGGAATGCACCACTGTAACACACGCCTTAGACTGATTTGTTTATTTTCTGCTAGTGAGAGCAACTAGTAGGCCTACTTCACTAGTCAGGGGCCACATACTTACCCTGCTCTCAGGAACTCCTCGCTGACAATGTTCTTTAATGGGACACACACTCGAGGTGGGAGATTTCTAAAAAGATGCTGAGACAACTGGCCTGTGATCTGCAGAAAGGGAAAATTGTTAAGGCAGTATGAGTGACGTTTCTTTTTAAATGTTTAAAATATGCATAACAATGCGTGTAATCATCATGTTGAGGCCCGACGTTGCAACGGCTAAATGAGCTAAATAAACAACTGAACTTCAGAGTCCCATCCAAAATATATTTACTATAGCTATTTACCTATCGTTTACTTTATCTCCTAGAGACATTTACCACGTTTGTATCAGCAAACACAACAAGTAGCCACGATATGACTACGTGCAGCACATAATAGAAAAAAGGGGAGAAGCTTTTCTCGCGCAATCTTCTGTTAATTAGCGTTATCTTACCAGCTAGCCAACAAGCTAGGTAGCAGCTAGAAGTTAGCCTCGGGCGCTAATGAAAGCGAGGAGGCTCGGCTCAAAGAAGCCTTGTAGCACTTCAAAACCAGTATTATGGTATTTAAAATAATGATCTGCTTACCTTCCCTCGAACAAGAAGCTTTACGATATGGTCTTTATGTCTTCTTTGTGGTTTGTGTTTGCTATCATTCTTTTCTGATTTCGAGCTGGGCGCCATCACTGACTGAACACTTGTCCAAGGACACTAGACTTGAACGGGACAGTCCGTCGGCATCCACTTCCGTAGTATGCCCTGCGCGGGTTTGGCCGCCATCCAGACACATTGTGTTGTAAACATGTCCTCTGCACACTGCTCAGCCATTAATTTGCTCTAATAGACTGTCCAAGAGACAGGTTTTGTTATTTTTTAAGTTTCCCCAAAAACAAAGACAGGTATGTGTATAAAAATATTGTAGATTTATAACAATGTTTGTAAATAAACAGGACAGTGGTCAAGACTCACAAAGACTCCCACACAATATAGCTTAAAGCTAATTAGTTTATCCGGGTGATTAGTTGAATCTATGACAAGTCAGTGATGATGATGATGTAGGCTATAGTCTTATCAAATGCCATTACTGAAATAAATGTTGCATTGTGTAAATACTTCAGTTAATTATCCATATAAGTTTTACTACTTTGTATGTTAATTGTTAAGCGTTGGTAACACTGTAAAGAAGGAAAAAAGTAAAATAAAGGAAAAGTTTATTATATACTGACGCTCAGGTTTTTATTGACATCTACATGTATTGTAGATGTATTGTTTCAGCAAAGTGTACGCACAGCGTATAACTTTATTTTATACTCGAATACATTGTGCAGTTGTCCGTCTAGCCCCGCCCACCTGCCTTGCTCACCATCATGGCGGATTGTCTGCGCTATAGCGTACTACACTCTGTTCCATTCATTTACGGTGGATTACGCAACCCGTTAAGTCCAGTGTCCTTGATGTTGTCCGTGTTGACCTCAGGCCGCCGCTGATTGGTCCACTGCTGCACGAGACTGACTAGGCTGGGGAAACTCAGCAATTTGCCGGGAAATCAGTTACACAATTGTGACGATCTCGAGTCGGTGAAGAGCACGTTCAGAGGGGCTTCAACTGCTTGAAAGAACATTGCTCTTTATTTGGGCAGGCAATAGTCAAGACGGAATTTGCAAGGCGCTTCACGCGATAGGAATTAAAGGGGGAAACTACATAGACACAAAGCTCAAAGAGGGTGAAGGACCCATAAATGAGTTTGTCCTTGCCGAGTACAGCCACAATAAATGTGCCCTCCCTCCTGTCTGATGTCACCAGTGGCAGTGTTCTTTGTGTATGAATACACATAATATACACAGTATGTAATACTGTTAAAAATATCCTGTTTCAATATTTGCGAAAGGGTCGAATTAAAAAGCCTTTTCTATTTCTGTTGGCCTCAATATTGGAGTTCAAATGTATTGTTTGTTCTGGTAGTAAAAGCTGTAACTGAGGGATGTTCCAAGTGTGGCACAGTTGAGCCTCCCCTCAGAAAACACCACCTACATTGGAACCTTGGTCAGACTAACCGAAACGGCTGCTAACCAAATCAAGCTTTCCCTTAAAGAATTGAAATCAAAATCTGTTCCAGAAAGCCAAGCATGTTAAAACAAAACGTTTTATAGTTTTACATTTATTCTCTATGCCACTTAATCCTCATCAGGGTCGCGGGGGTATGCTGAGGCCGAGCCCAGCTGATTTGAGGCAAGAGGCGGGATACAACGTTGACTGTCACCAGCCAATCGCAGGGCACATATAGCCAAAGTACGTGTCACGCCAATCTACATGTTGTTAGTAAGAAGTACTTTATTTGAAAAAAACAAAAAAACAAAAAAAAAACGGTGTTACTAATACCTACAGGTCCACCTCAATAAATTTGAATTGAACTACTGAAATGAATGAACTTTTCAAAGATATTCTAATTTATTCAGACACACCTGCATTAACGCTCATGAAGCAAAACAATTGATTAAATTCCAAGCTATTGTTGGATCTGAATGTTTTATTTTAGGTATTTAAAAACAAGCTGTAAAAAATAACAAAATACAATGACAGAGCCTATTGGAACAAAAAAAAAAAAAAAAAAAAAAAATTGTCCATCGATTACTGTAGTAGAAATAAGCAGAGGGCAGACACACCCACACATACATGCATACACAACCAACATATGAGATGCCATATTACAGCAAACTTGCACACGTTCTCCTGTTCAGTAGCATACGTTGCGTACAGACACACGCACAATCCCCTTCTGGAAAACTTTTTTTTTGTTTTGTTTTGTGTTTTTTTTTTATTTTTTAAACAGTGAATAAAATTAAAAAGAATTTCATGGTGAATCACAACTGCAATTTCAACACTGATACATATTTTAAATGAGGTTTAAAAAGGTACCAAAAGTAAGAAAAAATGTTGCCATCAAATTAGAATTTCAACATAAAACATATTGCAAAGTGAAACTATTAACCTGAATGTGAAACCCAAAATCTTATTGTAGACCCTCTGCAGTAGAGATACTTATAATTTTACAATGTTTTGAAAAAGTAAATCAGACTTATTATTATTATTATACGTGTGTGTGTGAGCTGAAGGAGCAAAAAAAAAAAAATTCTATCAACATAGTTATTTAGTGCCTTGTTGCATGAGAAAAAGTTTTCCCCTTGTTTCGTTGGAGGGGTTAGGGTGAGGGATAATAGGTCAACTAGCAAATTTTGATTTTAAAATAAAAAGGGAGATTGCGAAATCATGGTCTTGAATTGTTGAAGCCAAAATGGAAATTTCTATCAGCAGAAGTCCCAAGAGCCAACGAAACCATCCACACACACCCACAGCTTTACTGGGCCTGAAATGACAAATCACATATGCAATGCGATTGGTAAAGTTCTGTGAGTTATTATAGTGAGGAATTACTAAAACATTTCATTGCTAACTTTTCAGAGGGTTAAAAAAGGTACCTGCTGTTGTCCTTGCTGTGGAGCAGCTGCTTGCCCAGGTGCCTGCCCTGCCTGTCCATAGTAAGCAGCCTGCTGTCTGTAGTACTCTGCCCAGGCCGCACTATAATCTGGCTGGCCTCCTGCTGCTGCTCCTCCAGCTGTTGCTGCTGGAGCAGCCGCTGTTCCTGGAGCAGCCGCTGCGCCTCCTGCAGGCTGAACTGAAAAAACAAAAACACAATGCACAGTTATAGCTTGTGTCTCATTTGGCAAAATACTATCAATATCACCACCCACATTGTAAAGATACAGTGCCACTTGTACTATGCTGAATGCTAAAGAACCAAAAGGTTCCTGACACATACTGGTATGATTTATTCTGAACAAATTTGCCTTTGCGCTTGAAGATGATATAGAGATAGTCACAAAAGTGAGTACACCCCTCAAATTTCTGCAATTGTTTATTAAATCTATTCATTGGACAACACAAAAACAATTGCATACGCTGTAAAGTAGTCAGTGGTCATCTTATGTTGGAATACTGCCCTGTGGCTCAGTTTGTGAAGGGAGGGCATTGTGCTCTGCTTCAGAATGTCACAATACATATTGGCATTCATGTTTCTCTCAATGAACTGCAGCTCCCTAATGCCGGCAGTATCCATGCAGTCCCATACCATGGCACTCCAACCACCATGCTTAACTGCTGACAAGGCACATTTGTCTTTGTACTCCTCACCTGGTTGCCAACACACATGCTTGACAACATCTGAACCAAGGAAGTTTATCTTGGTCTCATCAGACCACATGACATGCTTAGTCTGATTGTCTTCAGCTAACTGTTTGCAGACTTTCTTGTGCATCATCTTTAGAAGAGTCTTCCTACTGAGATCATGTATGGTCGTACAAAACTCACTGTGGAATATACATTATGGTCATCTACAATCATTAATTTTTAGTTAAAAAAAAAAAAAAAGTAACTCGAATCCATTTGACATTTTGTTGGCTACAATTAACACATACCCAATAAATTCTTACAGAACTGAAAAACAATAAGCCTGCTTACCCATGCCCATCTTCTTATAGTACTCCTCCCAAGCCTTTGTATAGTCTGGCTGGCCACCAGCAGTCTGTGCTGCTTGGTTCTGGTCCCCTGGTGCTCCAGGATCACCTGGGGTCTGGGCTGGCATGGCGCCCCCTGGCTGCTGACTGTAGTACTGTGCATAATAGGCTGCCCATGCTGCATTGGGGTCTGCTGGTGCCTTGTCTGGTGGCAAGCGGGATAGGAGGAATCACTACTGTACATCTGACAAGTTAAATTTTTTTTTTTTTTAAGTGTTTGAAAAAGGGTACTCACTAGGGTCATGTGGCCCTGGGGCCTGCCACTGCTGGTAGTTGTTCCCCCAACCCTGAGGATGGTACTGTGGGCCACTGGGTGCACCACCACTGTAAAAGACAATGTTGTTCAGGCAGTCAATCCCGGATAACATTTCAGAAAATTCCCACATTTAAGTGTTGACATACTGTGGTGCACCACCAGGAGTTCCAGCATTATATGGGTTGGGGTTATAGGGGTCCATCGAACCACTGGGACCTCCTGGACCAGGACCACCACCCACAGGACACAAAGGCGCCTTAAAAAAAAAAAAAAAAATACATTGTTCAAGGTAAGGCAATCTAGAAATCACATTTTTTGTTGGAATTCCATGACTGTACCTCAATCTTCTCTTCTATTAGCTGCTTTGCATAGTCTATCTGCTGTGGGGATCCACGGATGGTGAAAAGTTTGAAGCTTGGGTCACCATCTGGTGGTGGCTGACGTAACATCTCAACAAATGCGCCGGTCTGTTGGTTGATCGATTTGACATTTTCTCCTCCTCTGCCAATCACAAGTCCACATTTGTGAGCAGGGACAGAGAAGGTCATCTCTCCCCCCGAGGGACCCCAGTTCCCCTGGCCTCTGCCCCGTCCTCGTCCTCCAGGCGGCATCCCTGCACCAGGGGGACCCTGTGAAACAAACAGTCTCAAGTCAAAATGCTCACCAGCAAAGAACTGTTTCAAAATAGGCCGTCTCTGCCCATTGCTTCCTTACCCCCTGGCCCCCCTCATCTCGTGCACGAATACTCTGTAGCAGATCTGTGATGATGGAGGCTGCATGTTGACACTGGTCAGGAGGACCCGAAATATGAGCAATTTTTTCAGGACCAGTGCCATCATCTGAAAGGGTCGGTTTAAGAAAATGTAAGTAAGGGGCGTGTGTTTTAAAAGCCAACAGAGAAACTGCATAGGACCGTAGAATGACAATACCTACTCTGATTTTATAATTAAAAGAAAAAATAAAAATACAAAACACACACACACACACACACACACACACACACACACACACACACTGGGCAATATGACCTCATCAATATCACAATAAATTGGGCAGTTTTACCTTGATAATGATAAATGCACAATAAATCACCCACCACTAATAAATATATATATGCGCCATTTGAAAATAATTGCAGGAAATGCAAATTAACACACACACACGGTAAAAACTTTTTAAAACTCACCTGGTTTAAACTGTATTTTAACTCCAGCGTCACTCTGGATCTTCTTAATCATCTCCCCACTCCGTCCAATTACGACGCCCACTGCGTGGCGGGGAACAGCTATCTGTAAACATCCAACATGTATCTGACGTGAGTAACACCCTTTCGCAAAAGGTCATTTTAAGGTTATTATTCAAACAAATATATACATAACAAAAATTAACAGTTAAAACCTTTGTAGTGAGAGACAGCGTGACAGTTTCAAACACTTAAGTCAGCCAGTCAAGCCCCTGCCCATAGCCTGGAGTCAATCGGAGTTCCGACTTTCACTAAAACTCGGCTTACACACCATCATAGGAACAAAACTCTTACAGACTGAGGACCTCTTGTATTGTAGTACATTGCTAGACTTTTTGTAAGTTGTTACCATTAATACATTTTTTCCACCATTATAACCATCTGTCTTTGTTGCCTGGATGGGAAAAGTTACACGGTTTTCCTGCCTAACAAAAACCATGGATCACACTTACATCAATGCCACCTCCTCCAATTCTCGAGCCATATTCGTTCCTGTCTCCAAAACCAGCGTGATCTCGCTCCCGTAGAATCTCATTAACCATCTCCTTCGCTTGCTGAAAAAACAACATTACAGACAACCAAATGAGAGGAATGAAAGAAAATGAGAAAACATTCCTCTAGGATCCGAGAGGGCTTTCAAGAACCTGCACTTTGAAAGGGTCTCCAATGATGCGTAGTGGTTTATCTACGTTGGGTGGCTGGGATCCATCTTGAATAAGGATCATTTTAACTCCGGCTCGTTCCTTTAATGTTGAACACAATGGGAAGAGAGACACAGGTGAATAACCAGAGGAGGGAACCTCTAAAATTAAATGCTCGTAATCCTTCAATATGGAAATCAACAAAAGGTTCTGAAAAATATGCCTATGACCTTGCACAAATTTACGTGGGTGACTTTTATTAATAGCGTTTATTTGTACACCTGCATGACTGTTAAGTTAACGGTAATTATGATTTATTAAACAATTCATTTAAATGTGAAATTACTCATTTTATAAACTACAAAGACTAAGGTTTTCTGATGGTGATCGATTAATCCTGGAACAATTTATGTTCCATTATTTCCTTTGATTTAATTTATATTATTGACATATTTACATTCTGTTCAACAAAATACAGAATTTTGTGGTACTCTCAAAATTCCGTAAAAATACAAAGGCTTTGTTTTCGGACAACATCTGTATGTTTTCCTTTAAGGACCAATTCAGGCACCATTTAAGCACCGGCACCGTTTCAAAAGTACCGGTATTGGATAATATGTAAATGATACCCAACCCTACTCCACACTAAACCACATTTGACTATCGGACCTGTAGCTGCTTGATGGTCTCTCCTCCTTTGCCTATAATGAGGCCAGCCTTGCCCGCAGGGATGATCATCTCCTGCATGGAACCTGTCTGCCCATTGCTCGAATCGGGGCCCCTTGAGACAATGTCTTCTATGAGTGCCTTGGCTCTCCTAGAAGCAGACAATGCGTTCATTTACAGGACAACAACCTGGTAAAAACCGTAAGGTTAGACATAAGATGTATAAGTACGGAAAAGGTTCAAATGTAAACTGTTCTGTCTCCTGCCATTGTTGTTTCTGATGTACTCATGCACATGCTAAGACTAAACTCCTGAAACAGCTAAAAAGACTAGCCTTTTGACAATTGACTTTGAGACCTACTTTCCTCGACCATATCACACTGTTATTGTAAAGTAAATGAAGATCCAAAATGAGTCAGTTCTTAACTGTGTTGTGTAAAGAGCCTTTCTCCACCTACACTGGATTAGCAGATTCAGTTTTGAGACAATTACGGACAAAACTGCTAAACAAAATAACAGAATCTCACAATGTTTATTTTTACCTCAATTATGAATCTGCTAGTTCAGTCATCTTTAAAAACATGTTACATACAGTAGATCTGTTACATTTAGATAACCAATAATAAACATTATTTGAATGACATTATAATCCTTAAAGTGGCCTTCATAGTCATATTCCCAGTTTTGAATTTAGCTACAGACATATGGCACAGCGGGAGAGGTAGCAACTGGAAGGACAGTCAACAGGAAAGCGTTGACCTTGACTTTTAATACATGATTCTGTGAAAATGTCTGGCGAGATTTAATGAGTTTTCAATGACAACCCCTTCCCGCCACTTCTTTCTCCAGAACTGCAGACTAATGACATTTAAACAACATGAATGAGGACAGCTCAAACTAAAACTTTGGGTTTTCATTTTGTTTTACACATGAAGCTGAACGTACTGTATGGCTTCAGGTGAACCTGTCAAAGAAACGCTTCGTTCCGCAAGACCAGCACTGTCTGTGGAAACACATACGAAAAACACATTAAAACTAATATACTTAAAATGGAAATATGCTGTCATTCATCTTACCATGTGCAATCTGGACCTTGCAGCCAGAGTCCTGCTGTATTTTGTTTATCTGTTCACCTCCTCTACCGATGACTTGAAAGGAAAGTAGACCATTACATTTTTGGGTTGAACGCTTGTACGACGACACAGTTAAGGCTTGAATAAGTGTACTTACTGAGACCAACCATGGCGTCAGGCACCCTGCACTCTTCTGTCATTGTAGAAGGCCTGATACTGTAGATAGTAATTATACACAGTGCATCTCATCACTGGGTGCCAAAAGACTAAACATTAAGATGAAACCAAGTTTGTACCTTTGTTGAGACAGGGCGGCCAGTTGAGCTCCGATGGCTGCAAGAGAAGGAGAAACATTTGAGTGGCTGGAAAGTGAGATGATCCAGCATTTGTGAGGAATCAATGTGCATATTCAACGTACACAATGAAGGATCTCTTTCAATCTGTGACGCCATCTTCTTGGCGTCTGGTTCGTCTAAATAAAAGGAAAAAAGTAAGCCTTATAATAATGGCAGTTTCAGACAAAAATAAAAGGACAGTGTGAGCTTAATTCCAAACCTGCTCCTTCCAGGGATCGTTTCTGTGCGGCAAACGGGTAGCCCTCCGCACCTCCATTGTTGCTCGCCAGGTGAGCAGTCTCACCGCTGATTTTAGCTGCGATCTAGAAAGGCATGGAATACAAGCTTGATCAATTTCAGAGAGCAGGTTTTGGACAAGTGTGTGTGTGTGTGTGTGTGTGTGTGTGTGTGTGTGTGTGTGTGTGTGTGTGTATATATATATATATATATATATATATATATATAAATAAAAAACATTGTTTGCATCAGGTTGAATGCAAATATGCACACTATATGATGACATTAGCATATTTGGAACTTAGGAACAATGTAAACAAAGCACTAGGATTTTTTAAAACGATAAATCAGGCTTGAGTCTATGAAACACTAGAATTATATCCATCTTAAGCTGCAACAATTAATGAGCATCATTGCATTTTGTGTAAATTAGACAATAGAGAGACAACCAACATTTCACACACTCATTCATATCTATGGACAATATAGAGTCACCAATTAACCTAACATGCATATTTTTTGTAATGTGGGAGGAAACTGGAGTACTTGGAGAAAACCCATGCAAACTCCGCATAGATGCCCAACGGAGATTCGAACCCCGATCTTCCAGATCTCCTGACTGTGTGGCTAGCATGCTAATCATATATTGTCATTTATATGGGTGTAAGAGTACATAGGTATTTGGGGGAACCTTCTGTCCGATACAGCGATGTACAGATATTCCCCTCACACGGTACATATTAAAAGTTAGAGACAGAAAATGTGCATCCAGACCAGGGAGTGTGCCCATAAGTGGACGAAAAGGCAAGGCATTTGGAGTAAATAGAAATCCAGACGGGCGAAAACAGTGCGGCCCAGCCTGTCTCGCACAAGTCATTACTAGGGATAGTACCAAGGAGGAACGCTTTTGCTTAGCCACCTACAACACAATGCTTATACCGTAATACAGTACACTGACGTACATTGGATTGTTTTTCGCACAAAATGTATGAAAGTGCTCCCTGAAATCCTTACATTTTTCTGTGTGCTATATCTATATTTGTATTCTTTTGCTGAGAATTGTATTCATTAGTTTTGCAGTTTTGTGTGTCATTAAAAAAAAAACTGGATACGCAAAAGTTAACAATTTTATGTTTTGTATTTGGGATTTTACTGACAATGAAACGAATCATTACCTTAAACCAGAGGTATGTACCAAACCATGATTATGGCATGTAATTACACCCGTAATATTAAAAAAATATATATATATAAACAAGCAAAACCAAGCATCTTTGATATTCATATTCAATATACTTGTACACAACTCTGGTATTGTATCCAATTCTAGATATTTCTATATATATATATATATATATATATATATATATATATATTCAATTCTAGATCTTAGTGATATTTTATTGTAAAAACAAGTATTATGTTGCAATGCAGTTCAATACAGTTAAAAAATGGCATCGTCTCCTCAGAATGAAAACACTCGGGTTTTGTTTGTGGTGCTAAACAAATCAATTTAGTAAAATCGTACAGTTATTGTTTATATTTAATAGAAGTTATAACAGTTCATTCCCAACTAGTACGCCAACGTATTATTTAGCTTCACTAGATTTTGTCGTTATAATAACGGCACTAAAATTGTTTATGACCACATTGGATCAAAACATACGCGGTCGGGGTGAAACTTGTCGACAGAAAACGGGGTTGCTAAACTTCAAACCGCAAAAGTTGGAAGTATTGTAATGGTATAACTTTGGATTATAGCATTAAAAATACTATAACCTAAATTGTAAAACGCAGCACACCTCACAAAGCCTTAACTTACCGCGGGACGCCGGTGGCACGACGTTACAAGCTAGCTAGTCAACGGAAGCTAACGACAAGGATAATCTAGCTAGCTGCTGTTACCACAAGCTAACCTGCTCGCCAGCGTGCTAACAATTGGCTTTACCTGTCTGGCTCGTTCCATAGCGTCTGCAAACGCATCCTTTTTAGCTCCGGCGCCGACGCCATTGGTCGGCAAAGATCCGTAGTCGGACATGCTGCTTCCAAGAAGGAGATTGACACAAACACACTAGGGGCAGGCCGGGTGGCTTTGGCCGGGTCGGGCTGCGCAGAAGCGGGAAGGCCAAAGCTGGTGCGGAGCGACACTAGAAGACCAATGTGAGGGAGATCACTTACCACGCCGGCAAAGTTCCCTGCTTAAAATAACCAATCAATGCACCCTCGGCCCTCCCCCGTCCGGCCTTTCCTCAGCCTTTTCCCTCTAGTTTGAGCTATAATGTTACCGCCACGAACTGCGCCACCTCCTGGTCTGGGGTGCAATCACGTTATCGACAAACCGCCATACCGCTCCAACATGGCCGCTGCACTTCATTTATGACGTACGTATCTGTTTGTTGTCCTATATTTACATTCGTTTATTAGTCTTGTGTGAACTTCTCATCCTGGTGTGTTGCATTGTTCTTGTATATTGTGTGTATTTCAATAAAGTTTGAACAAATTCATGTTATTTTAACTGATTGGTTTATTATCATGTTCTCATCTACCCCGTTAACTGACAATTCAGAACGACCTAATTGCACTTATTAATTATTTTGATGATGTTTCCCATTGAATCAACCACAGGGCCAAAACAATGCAAGCATAATGCCAATCAAAAAAACAGTGCTTTAGAAATCAATCGTTAAAAAATAAATACAGGTAGCTTTGCACTTATTTATCGAGTTGATGTTTCCCACTGAAACCAACAAAGTAAAATGGTCAACTCTCCCAAACCCAACAACAACGACAGGCCCAACACAATGCAAGTATCATGACAAATAAAATGCAGTACATTCAAAATGCAGTCATTCAAAAATAAATACTGGCCGGTACTTATTGCCATTATAAAAATATTTTTCTCATTTATAATCCAGAAGTTGTATTGTAGGTAGATAGTAAAAGTAAAAAGACAATTGACATTGAAGTGTTTTTGAAAGATAACCCAACAATTCTCCCGGCAAGTCAGGATTCAAGGAATTAGTTTTGATCGATCCTTTTGTGTAAGGTTATAGAGACTAGAGGTGTTATTGTAATACTTCCATAAAAACATGTTCTTATTTACCCTCTGAATGATCACTGTTTTTGAGTTGAGCAGATAGCCACTGTCTGATGATCCCTTCTGTCCTTCAGTGTTTACACCATTTGCTTAAGACATTTCAGTCCACATTAAAAGTGTCAAAGTTTGCCATGACCTCGGGATGCTGGATTGGTCCTCATGCCAGGCATCCATCTTCTCTACAGCTCACCTGCGAGGTGGAGAAAAATCTGTATAATCCTCTGGCATTTTCAAAACACACCATTCCTTATGGTACACCCTCTACCTGCCGCCTTTCAAGTAAGTTCATGCAATTCTTGACGGCAAGTTCATTAGTTTATTACGCAGCAACGACTGCTGGGCATGCCGTGCAATGCAACTCAAACATTAAATTGTTCACAGCAACTTGCCAGGTCAGGTGAGGTCATCCAAAGGCAGGGATGTCTTGTCTCTTTGACTTGCAATCACAGGGCTCTGAATTCATCCACTGTCAAGGTCCATTTCCTCATGCAGGTTCTGTATGTGCCAGCCACAACAAACCATCTACACCTTCCCTCTACCTCCCCGCCTACCCTCCACGTCCACTCCCAGGGCTATCCTCGTGTATTCATATGCGACATAGGACACGCTGACGGCAGGGATGACTTTCAGCAAATTGGGGGAAATTCCTCGATAAAGGCCTGCCAAACCCTCTTGGGTCACAATATTGTGAATCAAGGAGGACATGGAGAGCTTAGGGGATCCTTTCACTGAGTCTGTGGAGAAGAGAGAAAAAGCTCCATAAGCATGCTCATTTACAACATACCCCCCCAGGTAACTATTGTTGTCATGCATCCAGCTACTTTACTACACTCTAAAATCCTATAGCACTCTCAGCTCAAGATAAAAAAAAGTAGAACAAACTTATTTAAAAAAAAAAAAAAAGTTAATCTCACATGAGTGTACCAAGTAAACGTAAACATCTATTGTGGGCAACTATAACTATTAAGTTCCATTTACTTGTTTTTTTCAAGGCAATCACTTTGCATGTTTTTTTTAATGTAAGGTTAACTAATGGATTTTACAGTGTATTATCTACAGTAGATTCCCGCTTTTCAGAGGTGGCGGTGGGGGGTGGTCACATTCCAGGTACCACAAGCAAACCCCACACCCAACCTGCGAGCTAGCTTGATGTTGAAATTTTCCAATTTCAGATCAACATTTGCACTAAAAGTGACGGTTGCGATTATTACATCAGATTCAGCCTTCTCTCTTCCATGGCTATTGTTCACCTGCGGCCTTGAGTATGCCTCACACACTTGTTAAATGCATTTAAGTTATAAAATGCATAGGTACTCAAAACTAAAGAATAATAATGTTAGATGATCGATGACTCCAAGCTAGTGCTTCCGTAGCTAAACAAGCGTTTGCGTCTCAGCAACTATGGTGCGTTAAGAATGGCTGAACAAAGTGCAAAATCTCAACGCTTACCAAAAAAACATTATCAGTGAAACACAAAGACATAAACATGTAGAAATACATGTGTGCTGTACATTTCACTTGTATTATTACTGACGTATGGTGAAAGAGATGTTTTCTGCTGAAGAAAATGCCTATTTTTGAGAAAATTCATTCATAAATAAATAATTTTTGGATTTAAAAAAACGGCCGTGAATGCGGAATCATGAATGTGTGGAGAGAAACAGTTGCTCTCTGCATCTGAAATGATTAAAAATATGTGCAAACTCAACCGATGTTATCCCCTCTCATGCACAACCTACAATTATCACCTCAGTGGTACATGCCTGTTGCAACCAGTACAGTTGCAAGTTACACTGAGTTACGTGTGCAAGTTACATGTGCCATGTCTGTCTATGCAGAAAGTATAGCATGAATGTCAAACCACATCATGTAAGTCTAGTTTTTGTGTAATTTGAATGCATTATTTCCATCCATCCATCCATTTTCTATACCGCTTCATCCTCATTAGGGTCGCGGGGGCAAATGCATTATTTAAAATACAGTAATATGTCAAGTTGGGAGACTCTATGACTCTATTGTAGGTTATACTGTATGTTTTACCAGTAAAACCCGTGGGCGTGTGGTGGAATTTCACACAAACATAAACAAAATTGTATTGTAGGTAAGGTTAGCAGTTACAAAATCATGGTTAAGATGTGTTTACTCATGCCACAGAGACCTGCAGACACTGTTAGCAGTGAAAACGTAAACAGATACAAGGCAGATATAACATTTGACTGCACTCCTAACCTTGAGCTTGCATTCGGGTGCGGATCAGTGCAAGAGGGTAACTTGCCAGCTGCCCGCATGTACTGGAAATGGCACCACAACCAACCAGTACCACAACCCCTGGGTCAGCCACCCCTCTGTTCCTATTTAGCCATGCAAACTTCAGAGTCTGAGGAATGGAGCCGTTTAGAAGGAATTCAACAACACGTGTATATATAGAGAGACACATGCCACCGTGATGTTGATCTGACCTCGTAGACGGCCAGGTCGATGCCGGCGTAAGGCACAATACTCAACATGTTGGGCACATAACCCTTGTAGAAGGCTGCAACACCTTCCCTCTGCAGGATCTGCTTGGCACAGTCAGCCATTCCTGAGAATTGGCCTGTTATTCTTAGTGTGAGGCGAGTCTTCAGAACCTGTCAAGAACAGGCACAGAAGCGGCAAAAATGGTTAGGATGATTATTTTCTCCAGGCGACAGTGTATGTGTATTGTGGTGTTTGCATGTGTATTTGACTTGATACTACCTCTAATGGGTAGATGACTGTCTGAGCTATTGCCCCAGCCAAAGAGCCCGCAAGAAATCTCTCATGAACCCTTAGATTCTTGGTATCTTTCCTGCCACACACTAGGAGCTTGATCTAGAAGACCAAAATAAATGTTACATTTGAGAGAGGTGCACCGTTAAAACTTGGTTGTTGGCACAGTTCACACCTGCTCATAAGCTGTAAACTTGATTGCAGTCTCTGGGGCAATTTTAAGAACATTGATTCCATTGCCCCTCCAAAATGACGGCACTCCTCCCTCTTTCACCATGTACTGAAAACCACTCAGCACATTGCCTCGAAACACAGAGGAACCATAAACCTGTCATGAAGAAGCTACTATCACTATGAGGCAATGAATAGACACATTGATGATGATTTAGTTCTGGCAGAAGAGTCACAGTAATACTTCAAAATTGACCTGACGGAAGACTTTGAGGCGGTCTAAGGGGGCGGTCCCGCTCCGTGATACTGATCCAGCCAAGGCTCCCGCCATTAGCTGTCGCCACACATAACCAGATTTCTTCTCCTCTTCAGAAAATTCATCTGGAACTGTCAGCTGCTCGCCTAAATCCAGCATCTACCCAAACAAAATTAAAAGAACAGAAGGTTGTTTACAAAGATTATGGATCTTTTTCAATGGCATACTGTATGTCCTTGGATGTTACAACAACAACAAATTGTGGCATATGTTTGTGTGCGTGTAGTCTTGCCATTGAACGTTTCCAATAGCGTGCCACATCCTCCATGTTAGTGAGTGGGTTAAACAGGAAGTAGTCACGCCACTCATTCCAGTCAATGGTCATGTTCCCGTCCTTGTCTATACTGGATGACACACATACATATGGAATTGAGAACTAAATTTGGAAAACACATTTATTGTTTAGTCTTGCCTTACAGAAACACACATTCAGCAAAGCAACAGCACTTAGGCTCAAACCCGACATGGTTAATACGTACTCCTATTGCTATCGGGAGTACAGCTCGATAGACACTGTAATTTGGGGATCGATAGCTACGGTAAAGCAACACAGTACTAGCTATCAGCTGAAAACAACAATTTAGACCAGGGATGTCCACACTTATTACACCAAGGGCCAAATAGACCAAGTTCACTTATTTACATGCTAAAAAACAATGACTATATATGCTAGTCGTGATTGATCAACAACTCTACTCATGATTGGGCATGGGACACAGACTCAGGCTTGATCACCCTGTAGTTGGTTGTAGTCTTGTTGTGGTGGTTGCTCCATATTTATGATGATACAATCAGACTTGGACACATTAATCACACACCTTTTTAAAATCCTGGTGGCGGCCCTGAGGCTGATGTCTAAGCCAACAGCGTGGAGAGACTGCTGGATCTCTGCAGCGTCTATCTGACCTGGATGGTAGCCATTCAGAGACACACATTATGTTACCATATTAAACAAACAGGGACAGTAATGGTCATTCTAGCTGTGCTCGGGCGACAGCCACAGACCGTCATTGTTCTTGTCAAGGCTGCGAAACATGAGTTTGAGCTGCTTTTCATGCGTACGAAGGTATTGGATGAACTCCTCCAAGTCAAGCACACCATCCTGGTTGATGTCTCCTGCCGCCACAATCTAAAAACACACACAGATAGGTGAGACAGCATTTGTGCCTCTCTTATGGACATATAAAAATGACTGTTGCAGTGTACGTAGGATTTATTGTTAATAAGCAATTTGATCAACTACACAGATTTATCCACCTACTGCACGTGAGCTCGTAGAAAGAGTACGGTATATTTGATTTACGACATGTTAACACACATTACTGGGTGGAATGTGTACAAATGGACAATTTGTGCAACTTCTAATTTTTGTTTTCAAAGAGAGAGCTACCCTAGCAGCCTTTCGTTTGTCTCCTGTGCTAGTATGTGATTCTCATCTTACCAAGTCCTGCTCCTTGCAACCAAAATAGACATCATGTTGCCCTTTACATTTGCACACAATTGAACACACTGAGCCAACTGTGTGACCCACATGCTTTATGCCAAAACAAATAGCATAAAGCGTAATGTTTACTTGGGCTGTATATGTTGTGGACAGCTGCTCATTTTCACACTTAAATGTCGTAAGTCATCATTAAGGCCTTCGCTCTACAGGATTTATTTGGGGATTAGTGTTGTTGAAGTTTTAAGAAGTTTTATAGTCAGCTTCGAATGCAGGCGTCTGCGAGTAAACAACAATCTAACCTTCTCTAATGAAGCTTTGGACAGTCCTCGACCTGCCAGCCCTTTTCGCAGTTCATCTATGTCAATGAATCCATCTTTGTTGAGATCCAGCTGGTCAAACAGCTCTCCCCAGTACTCCTCCCTCTCCTGGTCCTGACTTGGAGATGCACCGTCCTGACAGCGGGCCCACTGGAGCAAAGTCCTTGCAGGGGCCATGATGGCCTTCAGTTAACTGAATGTAAAGGGAGCAAGTCAATCACCAGAGCCTAACTTTGAACACCATACATCTATGAAAAATTCATTTTATCACCCTGAGAAAAAAAAAAATCAGTGTACAGGTGCAGCTCAGTGAATTAGAATGTCGTACAAAAGGTATTTGATTTCAGAAGTCCAGCTCAGACTAAGACGCCAATTAAAAGCACAGGAAGTTTTTGCAGTTCATTTGCTGATTAGCGCATGAACCAGTAGTGTACACTACTGGACTTTTTGACAATTTTTCAAATGTTAAGAGATACTGAATTTGAGGATTTATTAGCTGTCAGTTACAATCATCCAAATTATTAAGAAGTGGCGACTTTTTCCAAGGAGGTCTGCGTACTGAAAAATCGTAGGTTGCGAGGGGCCAACCACTTTGTTATTTTTATATATATTTTAAAATTTGTTTAAAGGCTAAAAAGAAGTTCCATACATATGTTTAAAGATTCTATAACTATCCATAATAGTCTATTACTATTAAGGTTTCAACTTTTTCTCTTTACATTGTGCTTTTTTTGCTCTATTTTTCACATTTTAACTGTTTTTTTTATTTCTATAATTAACCACAGGAAGTATTTGGATATCCCAAGTGTAATGGCTTGTCACTAGTGTGGTAACTTTAACACACTTGACTACATACATGTACCTTTTTGGCCCTAGCAAAATAGTTACTAATCAACTGTCATACATATATTACTGTAGACTCCTATTGTACTATATGTGTTTGTGAAGTGGGCATTACTGTTTCATGAGTGTCAAACTGTGGCTGTTCGAAGTTATAACAGAAGGTCATTTCATCACAATGATAAATGAGTTAAGTTTGTATGTGTCTCACTAGCAAATTACATGAACCGACCAAAAATAACTTGTACATTCTAACACAAAAAGCATGGAACTTGATCTTCTCGGACTAATAATAAAACCACTGACACCACTGACTTGACGTTACCTCCAGACTTTCATGGCAGGATGTAAAGGATCTACTGTACACTCACCAGGACCCGAATCCGCCTTGAAACCACATTTGACGCCAGACAAGCATATCTGTGATATGATGGTGGTTCAGCCCAGGCAAGGTGTTTGTGTGTAGCCCAAAATGAAGCTCCGCTGTCGAATAGACTTACCAGCGACTCCTCCCATCGAACCAGGAAGCGAATGAAGCAAGAGTCACTCCTCCGAGGTTAAATAAAAGAAGATGCCCTTGATGGTGTCTCTCAGGGCAGGAAGCTGTGGGGCGCATACGTTGGAGCTGATATGATGATTACATGTATTGTGAAATCATTCGTGATGCTAAACCATCGACCATGTTTACTGCTGTTGGCGGGTCGATCCAAATATCGACAGCGTCGATACCAACGGTAGTATCAGTATCGGGATCGTTACTACATTCTCAGTTCAATTTCATGTTTGCAGTGTTTTTCTATGTACAGTATCTCAGTATTTTTGGCTGTGTTGTTCATATTGTTGCATTGTTGATATTGTTATAAATATATATACAGTATACAGTATTAATCCTACCCCTTGTCCATGTATATTTCTGATAATTCATTCACATCATAGAAAATGACACTATTGTGCCATGTTAAGGAAAATGAAGAAACAAAAATGTGAAAAAGATTAGACTTTAATAAAAGTATTAAAATAGGAATAACGTGTACATAATGAATAGAAAATAAATCAGAATAAGTGGGGACATTAAATAAAGACAAGTAAAGCAAAGACATTGAGAATTTACATACTTATTCAACTTTTATTCTACCAGGCAAGATCAATTGAGAACTGCTTCTCATTTACAACGATGACCTGGCAAGAAGCCCCAGCAAAAGTAAAAACAAAACAAATACAGTAAAAACAAAAAGACAATGAAGTCAAGACCAGGAGGGGAATCAACACTTATAACAGTCAGCTAGGGCCTGTTGCAGTTTCTGTTTAAACAGGTGGCGTGATGGAAGAGCTGAAAGTTTAAGGGAGTGCTGAAGCGAGTTCCAGTCACATGCTGCAGCAAAAATAAAGGACTTCCACAGCGTAGGATTTTGGAATACACATCGCAATGATGTCATTGGATCTCAGGTGATAGTTGTTATGGGAAAGGTGCAAGAGGTTAGAGAAGTATTGAAGTGTTTTCCCTTGAAGAGAAGCCAGTGATACAACTGCCTGGTGTGGAGGTAGGGCTAGCCTATCAGCTTATGTAGATCACAATGGTGGGCTGCAAAAGTCACACCAGAGCCAAACGGATGGCTGAATAAAGAGCATCCAGCCCATTAAGAGCACACTTGGAGGATAAAATAGAATAAATACATAAAGATGCTCATTAATGTAGACATTTCTTCATTTCAGCTTGCTTGCTGCATTTATATATTGCTCAGTTGTTCACAAATATGCTTGTTGCTAAAATATTTTTTTTGTATTAAATCTTTCTCCTTTTTCTTAATTCTTAATTCTGACGATATTAATGAGCAGCAAATTAACGGTAAAGCCACAAAATCATTCAATGATTTGGAAAAATTTCAAGCTAAAAAAAAAATTCTAACAATACTTATAAAAAATATGTGCAACACAGTTGCTCCTACAGCACTTGAATGCATCACAATTAAAGCAAGGCGTTGAAGCAGGTGTGTATAGTACTACTGTTGTCTTTAAATTGACGCAAATGCGCTCGCATTTTAGCTCATATCTGTGGAACTTGACTTTTTTTTTTTTATAAGATATGTTTGGACTGTTGAAGATACCACAGATCTTCGCTCTGAGGTCAAGGATGATGATCCAACAGCGGGCTACCTTAATCCACAGCAAACCTCCTCAATGTCAAATTGGCACATCGGTAAGTTAATTAAACAAAGCATGATCAATGTAATATTTTACCCCCTCCAATGAGAATTGATTGACTATGTATAAATAATCTAAGTTATAAATAAGTGTGTATTTGTTTCTCAGGAAAAAACGTTTGTCCTGACCGTGTTGGCTTTAGCCACCCTGGGGCCTTCAGGATGGATCCTCGCTCACCTTGACTATTATAAAAGCTGTGACTGACACAAAGCTGTCTGTTCAAAGATTGTACACGTTAAAAGCCAATGTCTTCTCCATTACTCATGAACGTTTAGTAACCCCAATAAATATGTATTAAATTGCACCTTGTTTGCTGTTTGACATCCTGCTGCAGTTCGCCAGACTCGGTGACCGAATTAAGGGTGGGTGATCAGTAAATACATGACCAGTATTTCCATTGCTGATGCTGTACTTTAAAATGTTGTAGCTCATTGAATGATTTGGGGATTCCTTTATTCATTTGCTATACAACTTGTAATTAAGGTCAGAGGTGAGCTATCCCAGCTGACATTGATATAGGCAGGATACACCCTGGATTGGTTGCCAGAAAATCACAGGACACAAAAGGAAAAAAACATTCACACCTATGGGCAAGTCCCCAATTAACCTAACATGCATGTTTTTGGAATGTGAGAGGAAGACAGAGTACAATTACAAAACCCATGCACTGGGAGACACACCAATGCCCCAACACAGATTTGGACCTTTGATCTCCCGACTGTGAGGATGACATGCTAACCACCAGGCCACTGTATGAGTGTTGCCTTCAATTGGTTCATTATTAGAATTGGAATAAAACACAGAACAAATATTTTAGGTAAACAAAAGATCAAACTTATTTGAACAATTTAACTGTATAAAATACAATATAAGACCAGTGGCAGAGCCAGAAATTTTTCATTGGGGTGGCCAAGGTGGGACCATTGCTCACATAGAAGGGGGCAATAAATTGATAACTGAATTGTCTAGATGGCCAGTGGGGTGGCCGGAGAGTGACCAGGGTGGCCACACCGTAGCTCCGACACTGCTTTTGGACTGTCTATTACAGCAATTAATAGCTGAGCAGTGGGTTGAGAACATGATTTCAATGCATAGTTTCTAGATTATGCTTACCATCATGGCGGCTAAACCCACGCAGGGCATAATACAGAAGTGGATGCTGATCAGCACTCCTGCTTTAACTCTAGACTCCTTGGTTTACATTCCCATTCATGCTGCTACAGAGAGCTTCCAATTCATTCAGTTCATGTAAGATGTGGTTTTATTGACTGCTCCTCCTCAAAATAGGCAGCTCGCTTCCGATGTTTGCTGCAGTGAAATGCGTCCAAGCGGAAACGGCGGTTAGGCTGAACTAATGTTCTGCACCACAGAGCCGTGTTCGTCAAAATTGTCCCCCAGCCGTGGGGGTGGCCCCTGGCCACCCGTAGCCACTGTATAAGACCATGTGACAATATCAACAAAACAATTACAGTATTGTCTTATTACATACAATTGTTTGAGCAAAGAGTAAATAGTTCAAAATAACTGAATAAAAGCAAACAATATCAGCCCTCATTTAAATCTTTTGGCTTAAATATATGTATTTATTGTGTATGTATTTTTTGTATGATGGGAAAAATAATTTATGCACAATGTTAGTGTGTGGTTTCTAATAACTCAGCAAAGAACGTTATACTAGTTTTTTTTTTCTACAATATCATTTTTTATGGACGTAAACAGCATTTGGGGAACAAAATATATTCATTTGTATATACTGTATACTGGATATATACTATAATGTGAGTGTCCTCACTTTTGTGAGACACAGGCTATATGTTTTATATTATGTTGTTTATATTATAAATTAAGCTATATTAAAATGTAATAATAAATGTATACTGTACTTTGCGCGCATATACCAACGTCATCCCCTCACTCAATCAATCATGCCATTCTGCTATCGACTGTATAGACGGTACACCTTTTAGACTATCGATTGTTCAACCTGGAAGAACAGGAAGTGGATACGGCAGAGCTAGCATAGCTATCCGGAAGAAGTAGCCACTCGAAGGCAAAACTGTCTGCTAACAGCTCGACGTTGTAGTAAATGATTTTGTTTGCACACGTCGGTGCTCCTGTAGTCGGGTAGACTGCTATCATGTTGTCAGCGAATTTGGAGGATTTTTGCTTCCTCGAGGAGGATGAAGTCGGCGGGACTCGGTAGTCTGGTTTGAGCTTCCTGCTGCTCGTTCTCCTCAAGTTAGCTCTTTTTGGACACGTAGCTCGGGGTAAGTTATCTCATGCGTGTCCAGCTGCGAGTAGAAAACTACTTTCAACTCATAATAATGATAATAATAATGAAGTATTTTTGATATTAACTTTTCAATTTGTCCGGATCTTGCCTACCGTAACACTTTGTTTTGAGTATTATAAACGTTGCCAGTACTGTATTGGTCTGTTGCCTGGTTACCTGGCTCCTTAACCAAACTGATTAAACTTGAATATTATTGCAAGCGGGGAAAATACACGTACAGTATTTGTGCATGACAAAGTAGGTTGTGGGACAACATTGTCTGGCACATATCTGAGTCCAAGTGCCATTTTATACTAACGTCAATATGTACAAAATGAAACCTCATTCTTCCTTACATTCTATTGCTTTGATTTACAGTTACTGCAGTATATATACACTGCTTACAAAAAAATGGTGTATTTGGCTTTCGGGGGGAATTTCAGGATAAACCTAAAATGCACAACAAACTTTGCAGGTGAACTTAAACGGGCCTTTTCTAAACTTTTGAGGGTCCAACTGTAACTTTTTAACAGTGTCATCAGAAGGTTGCAAGAGAGGTACAGAGAAAATGGAAGAGTCACACTAAGGCGCACAGTATGCCTTTCTGCTAGAGAACAGCAATTTTTGCAAAAAGTACTGAAACATTAAACACTAAATTCAAAAGTAAAGTTTCACCTCACCCGAAACCGAATACCCCTAACTTTGTGTGAGTAGTGTATTTTGTCTATTTTTTGTTAATGTAAATCCTTATCAGAGAGGCCTTTTAATACTCAAAAGCATCCATCACATGAATGATGAAGAGCATGGTGCATTTTCAGTGGTTGTGAAATGAATGGCATCATTCATGAAGAGGTGTTCTCTCCAAAGCCAATCTCAGTTATAACCCAAATTAACTGTGAGGAACTTTACATATAATGACTTATGTAGCATTTGCAGTAGTAGACACACTACAGGATGATAATGGGCCCTCCATATCATATGCTTTCATATGATGCTTGTAGCCAAAAAAAGCAGCTTTTATAGGAACTTTACAAAGCTGTTCTATAGCATGTCCAGAATGGGAATGGCACTTTTTTTTTAGCCATTTACATTTTGGTTTCTTCACTCTGTACAGGAATGATAATGCACAGTACAGCGGCATCACAGGACCCCTCCCATGGTGTAGGGGAAAGGGGGGAGCTGGTACACACAATTTCCAAGGAGACTCTGGGATCTCCAGATGCTTCTGAGCTGGGAAGCCCAAGATCTACACTGAACTTTGACCTCCTCAACATGGTTGTGTCGTACAAGAGAATGGCGCTCTTCTTAGAACCAGTGACAGATGCAATGGAGTTGGCTCGCTTCCTGCTCGGGTATGTATCTGTACTACAGTGAGGTTGAGCACAAGCCATTTCACACTTTTCAAATTTAGAATCAGATAAAAAAAATAGCAGTTACAGTTCATTTGTTTCGGGTTCAAACTGCGGCCATCATAAAACTTGTATTAACTTCACAGGCAATATTATATTATAGTTTTCAAAAAGGGGCTGTTTGCAACGGTTACATGGCTGCCTGGTGGGTGCTAAGCACCCCTCTTTGTTGGAGTCAACCGTGGAATGAATCGTGTCGCTGCTCACTTAGCAGAAGATAAATATTTTTATTGTTTAGGTGGAAGATGCCCCTGTGTTCGCTGCTTGTCTGCGTATTTTTCAATGTCTTCTTCTGCACTATCAACGAAGGTAAGAAAAGGCTTCAGCTGTCTTGAGCTGTGGATTATTGGTTAATCTACTCACGTCTGGCTTCCTCTTTTCTATCAGTGGGTTGGATGTCAGTATGTTTGGTGGCAGTCACGGTGCCTGCTATTTTGGGCTACCTGCAGGACAGGTGCTGGGGCAGAGCCTCAGAAGCTGAGCTCCAGAGAAGACGCTATCATACCGTGCACCGCAGAGACTTGCAGACGGTGCACCTCAGTAAACAGGAGGCCATGCTGGAAGTCAAAGACCTGTAAGAGACACATTTTTCTGTTTGTTTCAAAATATGAAGGCAAAATGGAATTTTGACATATTAGAATGTGTGAGCAATACACAGAACTGATAAAGTTAATTGCAACTATTGTTTCGTATCCATGCAGTACATTCCACTCATAAATAGAAAGAGTAATCTTGTGACTTTACAAATTTGTTACACCGCAGTATTTGGGCGGGATATAATGCTTGCAACACATTAGAAAGTAAGCACCCTCTGCCAACTTCCTGCAAACGGGCCCTTTAAATATAAGCTATTTAAAAAGTTTTAGTTGAAAAGTTTCTGCAATATGGGTCGCCGCTTGTCACTGAGGGGTGATGGTGGGTCCTGCAACCAAGCTAGTTGAGAACCACTGCTCTACAGCACCCGAGAGGTATAACAAACAGAGCTCACTTGATCTTAAGTACAGTATATGTACACATAGGGATGTTGGGGTGTGTCTTTGTTTGTATAGTGTTTGCAGTATTGAATGAAAGGAGGTCCTTGTATACTCAATGGTACAACACAATTACTAAGGCAATGTCTGAGTACTCATTTAAAAGCAACATAAAATGCAAATAATACATTTATAAATGTATAAAGAGGAACACAACAAACAAGAAATAAAAAAAATAGAAGTAATCATGTAGCCTGAATATTACACCTTAAAACCGCAATATTGCATAAAGAAATAGTGTGATGTGTTAAAGTGGGAGAGAAATTTAGATGATGCTGATGGCTTATATGTCCTGTCTCCATCAGGTTGAAGCACCTGGATGACATGCTTTCTTCGGCCTGTCATTCAGCAGAAACACTTTACAAGGTCCTGTACTGGGACAATCACACCACGTCATCAAGGTCAGACTACACACACACACACACACACACACACACACACACACACACACACACACACACACACACACACACAGAGTAAAGAAGTCAAGTAAATAAATGCACATTAAGAATGTGCAATAGAAACAATTACACAATGCAACAGTATAAACAATCATTTTATGGTACTATGGTGATCATAATAAGCTGCAACAGGTTGCAACGCATTGTCAGTAGCATCCTGACAGTGACGCTTGTTTAACCTTTATCGCCGACCTTAAAACGGCAACAGCAGTGCTCAGTTCCTACATGTTCCGTTGTCGCTTTCCACAGTCCACACAAGTGACCCCTACTAACTAACTGGTTGTAGTGTCTTTTGGAAGGATTTGTGCTCAAAGAAAGAAACCCAACACTTGCAGCTTGTTCATTGAAGTCCCTGCAGATAGTACTTGAATTTTCTGGTATTTAAATTTATCTGCAAAATTATGTTAAATAATTACACTATAAAAACTATACTATGTTTTTTTTTGTTGTTGAAATAACAGAGATGAGCCCAAGCAATTCAAACGTTTTGTGTACTAATGAACTTTTGAAGCTATTATACTTTGAGGCTTATCTCTGTACTTTTTGGCAAAATCCAGCCTGCCTCTATTATTCTTCTTGCAAATGAGTAGTTTGCATCTTCTGGTGTCCATTGTACTTTTTTTCATAAAGTCTTTTATGAACTGGAGATGGTGATAGCTTCACTCTTGCTCTTTTTGTTTGTTTTGTTTGTTGCTTTTAGGGTCTTTCTTTACATCTCTCACAATGATTCTGCCATCATCTTTTGATGTTTTCCTTGGTCTACCTGTTTGACATCTGTTACTTGGTACACCGGTGATTTCTTTCTTCTTCAGGGCATTCCCAATGATTGCCGTGCTTATGATAATATTTGTGCAATGTTTCTGATTAATTTTCCATTTTTTCCATTCTCTCAGATTCTTAATTGGTTTTCACCCATAGACAGCTCTCTGGTTTTTAGGCAACCCACAACCAAAATGATTAATGTCCTTCATGTTATCAGTCATCATCATTCAACTTTTAGATCTTCTCTGCAGATTCTATGGAGGAACGTTTACAGTGGTGTGTCTTCTCTACCTTGCTCCTGTGGGCTGGGTGCTCGCTGGGTTGAACAGTACCATCTTCCTATGGAATCGAGACTTCCACAGAGGTCAGCTCATCCTTAGAAAAAAAAGATCAGCAACATCATATCTTTGAAATATTTTGTAAACAACAGTTGTGACTGTGTTGTTTCTCGGCCTCTAGTTTTGTTGGACCTGAAGAAGTTGTTCCATTTCGGCAAGGACCCCACTTCAGAGGCAGTGTGTGAAGAACAGGAGCACAGCAACATAGTGGACAGAACACCCACACCAACCAGTCTGGAGGTGAGAGACACTCCGATGGAGGGTTGGTGCACTGAAGCGTTCAGTGGATGTGACGTACAGTACTGTGCTAAAGTCTTAACTTAAGCCATTATTAGATTTGTTGTATTTTACGTCATCATTATTAGTCAGTCTCATCACTGGAATTGAAACGACGTCAGAAAATTGATTGTCGAGTTGGATATTAATGAAAAATAACATTTTGAAAATGACTTGTATCCTTGATTTGTTCTACAAAATGACTGCTTTGGAAAAAGGTCATTAAATCGACAAGCTCGACTTTTGCACTGCACTGCGTTAAAATTTCCCTACAAAGCGTAACCGTCTGTACAGTACACTCCTCCACGTTCTTCTACTTGTATGTGTTTTTTCCATTCAAATTCACATGCCGAGCTCTTATCAAATGCACTTCTGCCACCTTCTGTCCGTTTTTATGGCTTAAAACTACTCTAAAAGTGGCATCCATTAGTGTGCAGTTGCATCATCACCTCTTTTTGCCTCTTGCGCAAAAAAAACGTACAAGACGTATAAATACGTCTTTGGGATTGGCCGTTCGGGATTATAAAAACATATAAATACATCTTTGGTATTGAAAGACTTAATAATCAATTCATTTTTTAAGGGCCAGTAAAAAACAAGCTGCAGGCTGGTTGCACTTTGGACACCACTGTGACAGTAACCTGTTTTGTAATGAATTAATGAATGTGTCTGTTGTAGGACATGTCACCTGGCAGTGTCGAGGAAGCTGAAGAGGCTGAGCCTGATGATGAATTTAAAGATGCAATTGAGGTATTACATTTACATGATTTTGCATTTTTCATGGGCAGACCCTGCATGAACATTTGAATTCTGTGATGGAATTACCTGTATGGATTATATTACACTCAATTATGGTTCACTATTAGACTATCATGTTCATACTAACCATATTTAACATAATAAATATAATTTGCCGCCACAACACAAAATGCTGTAGACCTTCTCATATATGGGAGGAAAAAACACATTGATGAAGTCGTTCCTATTTTTTTCCCCCGATTTCCTTTGAACACAGGAAAGTTCAATTCCCCTGCAAGTGAGTGTTGCCCCCACGGCTGTCTGTTAGTGTCTCTCTAGTAATCTTGGCTGTTCTAATGTACTTGTCATTCATGTTTTGTGAGCTGACCTGCGTTTAGAAGCCTGTATGTAGCATGTTTTTTCGTAGTAACATGGATGCTTGTGGGTTAAGTTGTGCTCTGTGTTATCCTGCATCCCAAAAAGGAAACCCCTTTGGTGTTAGTGGTAAGTCCCTCGTATTCATTCATTCTTCCAAATCTGTTGTGTACTTTGGCTTTGAAATTGCCCACGGTGATATTTAATGTTGGGTACACAGTTGCACTTGAAATCATTCCACCATGGTCGTAAATTACGTTTATTGAAAAGGCAAGTTGCTGGCTATGGCTGAGGAGGACGGACAACGGCAGGCAGTTGCAGAGAGGGGAGACGACATCATGGCACCGATGGAGGTGCTTCAGGCCCAAGACTTCAAGGCTGTCGAGAACACCTAACCTGTGCTGATTTAAAATTGAAAAAGATGTGGCCGTTTGTAATAATAGAGGAGCTATTTTTTTGTTGGTTTATTGCTACTACTACTAGTTACAGTTAAGCTAAGCTACAATGGGGGTTGAATAATTTCAAGTGCAACTGTATTGAAAGAGTGTGTCGTCGTGGATCTTGTCTGCATGAGGAGTTTTATTCCAGGTCTTGGATAGTGTCGTGACATTGGCATTTCTCACCTATAAAAGCATTTTTAGTAAAACGGAATATGGGATTAGTTTGTTTAACCCACCATAAGTGGTTCCTTATGTGTGAGAGATCCTCTTACCATGCATGAGCTTGTATTTTTTGGTGTGTATCTCGTCTGTTATCACTGCAATGGTTGTGCATTGTTTTATTATATGCTATATATTTGCTAAACATCTGCAGTGGAATCTCGAAGGTCGATCACAATCCATTCTGGGAGGATGGGCAATGAAAAATTTGTACTTCAGAACAAATGTTCCCATAGAATATGAAAATTAAGTGTATCCATTCCAGGATCAAGCTGTTGTCATCATAAAAACCTTTATTAAGATTTACAACATTTGTTTAAAAGACAAGAACACATGTACAGTACCTGCCAAATGTGGGGTCGTACGGTTGAGAGTGGTTAGCATTTTGGCCTCACAGTCAGGAGATGGAGGGTTCAAATCTCCACCTGTGCATGTCTGTGTGGAGTTTTGCATATTCTTACTGTGCATGCATGGGTTTTCTGTGGGTACTCTGGCCTCCTCCCACATTGCAAAAACAAGCATGTTAGGTTAATTGGAGACTGTAAATTGTCTGTAGGAGTGAGTGTGAATGGTTGGTTGTCGATATGTGTCCTGCAATTGGCTGGCGACCAGTCCAGGGTGTAACCTGCCTGTCACTCGAGTTCAGCTGGGATAGGCTTCAGCTCAGCAGTTTCTAAATACTTGTACTGTGCAAGCATTCCCCCCCAAAACTATCAGTTTGTTTCCAAATTGTACGAACATGGAGGAATTCAAATACTGAGGTTCCACTGTATGCTCTGAATAGTCATGAAAATGCATTTGTCCCTCCGTACCCTTCCTTGTAATAACTTTACCTGCAGTTGTCTCACGCTTTGTGTTTTTCTTTCTTGTATTTGCCTCCTCACTTTTCAGGAGGACGATGATGGTCCTCTTGGAGCACCCGAGTTTGACACCGTCTCTGAAAACGGTCTGCTTAGTCGTAACGAACCGATACGCAGCAAAGTGTCCAAGCTGACAGAGAAACTGCGCAAGCGCTACCCCACCACTGGTGCAGGTCAGTGTGCTGTGACTATAATTAGTTTCAAGGTAGCTGATATGAATATGAGCTCTTACAAATGGCTGCTCTTTCTTTTTACTACAAAGGCAACTGTGCCAGCTGCAATGCTGTCTTCTCAGTGCTGAAGAAAAGGGTGAGACTTGAAAGAATTGTAGTACGGTATTTTAAGACATTGTATTAAGACATTGTATTTAGTCTTGCCTCAACACATGGGTTTCTCTTCCTGTTATAGAAGAACTGTAGTAACTGTGGCAACAGCTTTTGTTCGCGATGCTGTTCTTTCAAGGTGCCGAGGTCTTGCATGGGAGCCACAGGTATGCCAAGAAAAGAGTCAAATACAGTGGAACCTTAAAGGATGTTGGTTGTCATCCAATGTATTATTATAGTTTGAAACAGTTTTTTTCCTAAGTAATCCATTTTAGAGTCACCAGCCATTGTTAACTGGACAGGCAACATTTTAAGTAACACTTCAACATTCTTAACTATCATACAAGTTGAATAAGAATAGCTAGTTACTAGCTAGTTATGTTAATCGTTGTGCAATACTGTGCAGCTGTACAAACTACAGAGGCGCAGAGGTTTGCTGAAGTCAACTTGATGAATTGAGCTTTTTTTTTTTAACATTCTTGTCATATATGTGTAAAAATAAGTTATTCCCCCTTAAACTTAAACATATGTATATTCCTCACTTCCCACTTATTGTTACTTCATCTACTGCATATAGTATGTTACTCAGAAGTCAGGGAAGGGATGTGTGCTGTATTCTACATCACCTTTTTACTGCTTTGCCTTGACTTATACCCTTATGTAGTGCCCTTACAAAAAACCCCCACAGAAAAGCAACACACACTTGCAGAGGGAAGAATGACAAGACTGAAGTCTTACATGATATGCTGAAATCATGCTCACAGCTCAATAGGACAGCCCTTGAGCAGTCCAGTGGTGATGGATTCAATGCCCCGAGAACACTGTGACTTGAATGAAAGAGAATATTTACAGACTGGCTAACGTGTAAAGGTTCAACCGACAACATTTTTCAATTTTCACGTGTATTTTCATCGTCCCAAATTTTTCTTGGTTTACACATTTAGGATTTAGGGTGAGCAACTTTTGAGCTTCCACTGCATTTGATGCTCAGAGTAGCGCATTATCCTGATTGTACAATATTAACATTTACCCTGTCATTTTTTTCCCCTCAGCTCCAGAGGCCCAGAGAGAGACTGTGTTCGTTTGTGCTGCCTGCAATTCCTCTCTCATCAAGTTACAATGACACGTCAGCCGTGTATCCCAGCAGTATGGTCCTCACGGTTTGCTTCTAAACTCCTCATTAAGTTACTAAACCCTCAACATTACAAGTCTAGATACTTGTCATGCTGACCGCTTTCCTTTTAATGTTCCATCCATCCTTGTGTCACTGGATGTAGACTGAAGGACCTGAGCGTGTCCCTTTGCTGAGCATAGGGACATGTAAGCATGCACGGCAGAGGCCAGGCTTACACTGGCGCTATTAGGTGTCGCTTATTAGATCAATGGTTTTAAATGTTCTGACTGGCCACCAACAAGATCAAATTTGAATGTCTTGAAAATGCAGCCTTGTGTTGCACTGAAAAATACGTTTACTCTGCCATAAAATGTTGGAGGTTTACACTTAAAAAACTGCAGTGAGTGACCTGCTTGACAAGGTGTAGCAGTGCACTGGATTTTTTTTTTTTAATGTACAGTATAAATATTTCAACCAGCATGCTTTGCCTCATGCTGTTTGGCCTTTAAGGAGTGAGCGGCAGCCTCAGTGTCACATTTTTACTGGATCAGAAGTCAACTGGAGTCATTTGATTGGACACAACAGCCTCACACTTACAAGCGGGACTTAAAAGATTGATGTGAAGGCATTTAACTTAAGACAGGCCCTGGGTGCAATGTTGTTTTAACCTTTATGCAGACACCGATGATTGTAATTGTTTGCTTTGCTTTTATTGGACTCATACTTACACTGTTACTGTAATCCCTTCTTCTAAAGCTAATATATTTAATTTAAATTTACAGAAAATACAAGTTATTTGACCTGATTATATTTTTTCTGTATATATTGTTACATCTTTTATGAGTGAAATTTACCATTATTGAAATAAACTCTGAAGTCCCACATGGTATGTTGATGGCCGCCTAAACTTTAAACAGAATGCAAGCAAAAACACTCCTGAACACCATATAGCAAAATGTACCTACAGCTGCATAGTTCAATTTAAATAACTGTGTAACAAATGTCCTATAGCTGATAACTTTTACAATCTTTGACTTCATTTAATATAAAATGACAGTTTTAAATGGACAAAGGTGAAGCATCAGTCACTTGAGCTACCTGGAACACGACAGTACTCTTTTACCCTCTGATGTGCTTTGAACACAAAAAAACAGCAGCATAAACATACACTGTAGTAGTGTGCGTGTGAGTAACCATGGTCCATGTAGCACTTTCCACAGATCAGGATTCAGAAAAAACTCAAAGATTGAAAGCAAAGAAGTGCATTATAGAATATCAATGAGAGTGAGCCAAATTATTAATTTAAAGATGCTTTTCATGTACACATTTACATGTTACGTTTCAACTCGAAGTGGACTGATTTTGTATAGCAGATATGTCAGTTGTAACATCACACAATTTAACGTGTGTACAACTTGAATAATCACCTCAGCTGACTGGTTCATATTAAAGGAATAATGCACACTGGATATTTCTCCTCCGCTGTATGTTAAACGCCAAGTAAGTACATGACAACGATCATATGTTAGAAAAAAATGACATGTTGTAGTTTTTTAAACAAAAACATTTTGCTCCATCAGAAAGCAGAGGCAACATATCACAAGTCACACATGAAAGACACGGAGCTGAAGCCCTGTCCACGGTGCTGAAAGCGACCCGTCAGTCTGCCAACAGTTCAATGTCCACATACATACAGTCTACAGTGGCCTGCACACTGTACATGTGTCCAACATGACACATAAGCATTGCAGCTCATTTAAATATGAATGAAATGTGGTGGTGGTTTGAACGTGCAAACTTCTCCATGACTTTAACGTTAAAATCCATCAGTCCCTGGATAAATTGGTTTTCAATGGAAAGCATGCAAAGAGCATTCAATCGCTGTTTTCCCGTTGTATTTCTCGCAAAAGTCATAATCCTTCCCATGGTGGAAAGGTTCCTGTCAGACTCGGGGGTTTCCATGGGAGTTGCGAGAAAGAGGTTGAGCAGGGTGCACGTTTCTGACAAGATCTCTAGCAGACTATTATCGCAAATTGTTTGCAGGAGAGAGAGTGTGGATTTCCCCACATAAAGCTGTTTGTGTTGGTAGAGAATACTCAGCTCACTCTGCAACTTTTCCTTGTTTTTAAGAACTGCAGGCCATAGTTTGATAGCACAGCTGAGTTGGGCTGATGGAAATGACTCTGAGAACTTTGAGAACAATGAGCAGTCCACCAGCTGTGCTGCAATGAGATAGTCGCTGTTGGAGAACCTGTCCTCCACCTGTGCAATCATGCTGTCACAGGCCTCCTTCATGACTTCGGCCGTGTTGGTTTTCCTCCGCTTAGCTTCGCCCTCGCCGGCTTGGTCGGCGATCACGTCTGTTCTCTCTCTCACCTCCTTCATGTTGGCTATGAAGTTCTCCACAGCGCAACTCACGACTGACCCGTCTATCTCCCGGTTCTGCAGAATGTTTTGGAGAACGTCCACTTCTGGCATGACTTCTGCGAAGAAATGCAAAAGCTGGAGAAAGGTAGGCTCCTTCAAGTGCATAGAGAGGCTGTATGCCTCACTGACGCTCACACTGTCCCATCCTGGCTGAGTACGAATACTATCCAAACACTCCAGTATGGCTTCCTGACTGTCCCATACGGCGTTCACAGTCCTGCTTTTAAAGTTCCACCGTGGCCGCTGGATGTCGTTGTCGCACACCCGAGCCAGGGCAACTGCTCTTCTGGGCGAGGTGAAGAAGGTCGCAAAACCAGCCAAATCAGCAAAGAACACCTTCAGCTCACTGAGTCTGGATGCACATACTTGTTGCAAGGTGACATTTAATTGATGGGAGTAGCAATGCACAAACACTGCACTCGGGTATCTCAAACCCAGAAGCGTTTGCACACCGCCTTCACCACCACTCAACATGGCAGCCCCATCGTAGGTTTGTGCGATAAGTTTCTCAGTCAGCCGCAAGGGTTCGAGAACCTGGTGGATGGCGTTGGACAGGCCAGTGGCAGTTTTATCCTCCACTTGTGCAAACTGCAGGAACCGCTCAGCAACAGTGTTGTCAGCTGTCACATATCTCAACACAATGGCCACCTGGGAAGCGGATGACATGTCAGTGACGTCATATACTTGAACACCGACAAAGGGGGTCTGTTTTAACTGTTTAGCCACTTCCTCCCGGTAGACCTCAAACATGCAGTCCAGAAGCTCCTTCTGAATAGAGCTTAAAGCCAACTTAAAGAATGCCTGAGCGTCAAAATGTCTTTTGAGTCGTGTGTCTCCCTCACACATGGTCTCAAAAATACAGCTAAAAATGCTTGGGTGTAGTGGTTCGGCTGACTCGTGAGCACGCAAATCCATTTCGCATTTCCCACAAAGCTTGACACAAGTGATCAGCCTTTCCAGAACGTACCGATTTTCCTCAGTTTGTCGGTTGTGCTCCTCGATGCACAGCCGATCAGCATCATCGGCGTGTGCCTCCACGGCGGGCAGCCCAAGTAAACCCAACTTCATGGCACATTTCAGGTGCGACGAGGAGCTTTCATGCTTGGCTGTCCTTTCGGACAGGTGTTTGACATCTTTGAATCCAATAGATGCCCACACAGAGTCCATGCCACCGAACAGAAGACAGGGGAAACAGAAGAGCGCGCGTTTGGCCGTGCTCGCCGTGAGCCATTTCTTTTTTTCAAACCAATCCTTCTTGAAGGTGCGGGTCACCATGTCTCCATACTGAAGCAGGACAAAGTCTTCTGGTCTGTGCGGCCCCAAACGTTTTATTTCCAATTGGTCTTCCAACGGCAATTTACCGAACTTCACGCACAATAAAAAGTCTACGTGATTCATGATAAAACTCCACAAACACAATTTTAGCTCGCAAACTAACAGGAGAAAAGAAAACAGCGACGTTTTCTTCTTTTTCTTCCCCTTCCTAGTCTACGTCTTCTTCTATTTCTGTTTTTTTTTCCCATCTTTTCCGGCAGACTGGGCAACGGCCTTGTGCATTGTTGCCCCCTATCTGTGAGTTGGTGTTATTGCTTCATAGCGTCACTTCCACTGCCGTATTCCCTTGATCAATATTTTAAGACCGGTTGAAAGATTTTCCATTTTGAACTGTTGGATCTTAATTAGGTTCTAAGTAGAGCTTCAAAATGCCAAAAGAAGAAATGGGAATGAGACAATAAACATTTTAAGTAAGCAATTTATTGCAAAAAAACATTAAAGTGTGAAGCAAGATGTTCATCAGCTGATCAAAAGTTTAAGACAATTGCTCAAAACCCTCTGTCCCCCTGCCAAAACTGAAATAAAAATGTCAAAAACAGGACTCTGTAATGAGTAGCTGTGGCATTCTTGTTAATCGCCTCAAAAATTAGTTTGGGCATGCTTGATGCCAGGGTTTCCAGGAGGCTAGTGGCAATGTTGCGCCAGGTGGTGAAGATGGCTTCACGGAGGGCATCCACTGTCTGGAACTGATGTCCATTTTTGTAAACTTCCCTTGCCATCCATCCCCAAATGTTTTCAAGTGGATGTAGACCAGGGGAACACACAGGATGTTTCAAAAGAGTGAGGTTATTCCTCTGGAAGAAGTCCTTTGTCAGGTAGGTGTTGTAAACTGCAGCTCAGTTCTATTAAAAAAAACAGTCATTACCACACTGGCAAGGGCCTTCAGTCATGAGGGAAGCCCCCTGCAACATCTGCACATCATCAGCTGCCGTTTGACGCCCCTGCACAGCCTGAAGCTCCACTGTTCCATTGAAGAAAAAAGTACCTTAGATCATGATGGCGCCCCCTCCACTTTGCAGTGTGGAAAACATCTCAGGTGGGATCTCCTTGTCATGCCAGTAACGTTGGAAGCCATCAGGACCGTCAAGGTTACATGTTTTCTCATCAGAGAATAAAACCTTTTTTCCACCTTTCAATGTGCAAATTCCAAATTCCAAACGGGCAATTTTGTGGTGTTGAAGAAGATGAGACCTTTGAAAACGTTTTTTTGTTTTGTCCTTAAAACCCTTCTCTCACAGATGCCGTCTGATGATTATTGGACTGCACTCAGCACCAGTAACAACCTTCATTGGGCGACGATTGTCCCCTGTCTAGACGGACAACCAGTCGGATCCACTGGCTTAGGGCCAGTGTCATTTTTTTGGGCCTACCACTCAACTTTTTTGTTCCATAACCCTCGGGATCTTTCAAGAAGTTTAAAATGACCGTCTTACTATGTGCAACCTCAGCAGCAATGGTGCGCTGCGAGAGGCCTTGCTTATGCAGCGCAACAATCCGACCGTGTTCAGAGAACGCTGTGTTGCCTTTGCCATCACGAGATCATGACAGTGTGAATACCTGACAGAAAGTGACACTGAGTCCACGTTTTTCCCTAAGATTTTGGCTTTTAAAGGCTGTGGTCTTAAACTTTTGGTCAGCTGATGAACAGCTTATTTCAGTTTAATGGTTGTTTGCAATACATTTGCTTAGTCATTTTTTTGGTCTCATTTTGATTTCTTCTTTTTGCATTTTGAAGTTCTACATAGAACCTCCTTAAGATCCAGCAGCGCAAAATGTAAATTCTTGCAATTTTTCATCTGATCAGGAGTGTATACGAACTATGAAGTTTGTTGCTTCAGGAACAGTTATTACTTCCTTGGTTTGTTTGGACACCGTTATTTATTCCCTGTGACAAATGATCACTATTGCTCACGGTGCTGTTTCCTTTGCAACAGAGGGGTGGACTGCTCAGTTGCCCCCAAATGGGATAATTGGATAATAACTGCAGGATTAGGCAAATTTATTCACAAGTGCTCTTATTTTTTACTATTAATTAATTCTTTCAGTCATCCATCTTCTATACCGCTTTTCTTCATTAGGGTCGTGGGTGAGCTGGAACCTCAGGCGAAAGGCGGGGTACGCCTTGAAGTGGTCGGCAGTGAATCACAAGACACATACAGACAAAAAAACATTCACATCTGTGAACAATTTAGAGCATACAATTAGCATAAACATGCATTCCATAGAACACCTGCATGCAGACTCCTCACGGAGATGTTTCAACAGAGACATGAATCCGGATCTCCAGACTACTGTATAATGCTAATGACTAATATCCATCCTAATAATATTAGAGATATCATCAAAAGGCAGTTGATGGTGGTATCAACCATCCATCAATCCATTTTCTATACCGCTTCTCATCATTAGGGTCACGGGGGTATGCTGGAGCCTATCCCAGCTGACTTATGGGCGAGAGGCACGGTACACCCTGGACTGGTCGCCAGCCAATCGCAGGGCACATACAAGTATAGACAACCAACCATTCACACTCACATTCATACCTATGGACAATTTAGAGTCCCCAATTAACCTTACATGCATGTTTTTGGAATGTGGGAGGAAACCGGGTACTCCGGAGAATACCCACGCACGCACGGGGAGAACATGCAAACTCCACACAGAGATGCCCAACGGAGATTCAAACCCACGTCTGTAGGGCCAATTTAATATTTGTAATTTTGTTAGAAGGCTAAAAACCAATCCAATGTAGAAATGCTAATAAAAACAGCCTCACAGAGGTTACATAGTGTAATAATAATGATGCAGTATGTTCAGTATTTTCAAATCTTGTTATATGTAATCTAGGCTATGGCCAGTAGGAGGCACTGTTCAATAAAGGGTCAAGATGGCTGCGATCCAGACGGGTGTGTGCTCGGCTTGCTCAGAAAATATCACAAGTGTATTGTTATTCTTCGTTTTATGCGTTTCAACATTTCAACTTCATTACATTTTTGGGGTCATTTTTTAATTTGGCCTTTGCTTTGTTGTTTAATGATATCTTCAGAATGTGCCGCAGGCCAAAAAAAACAAACAAAAAAACAAGCTGCAGGCTCCAAATGGCCCTTGAGCCCGACTTTGGACACCCCTGCTTTAAATAGCTGGACAGTTGTGCGGATGAACAAAATACATTCTTAGTTTCCCGGAGGCCAGAGTGATTTAGATGTGTCTAAGAAAAAAAACATAATTGTGACTGGGACAGCTAAATCCTGTCCTCTGCTAGCCCCGCCCTTTGACGCCCCTCCCCCATCATTTAATCTGTCCAGTGTCACTCATCAGCGCACGCGGGGACTCGTCCCTTAAACATGGCGACTGAGGTAAGCCTGCTACAATATTTCTTCATTTTCCTGCTTTTAAAATCTACCACAACAGTATGTTGTGTACAATAAAAAAAATGATGCCATTTCGAGTGTACGGGATTGAAACGAGCTACACAGAGTCAGTGGAATCAGGACACGCCACAGCATCCTCCTCCTTTTTAAGCTAGTTCTGCGAAATGTGCCCTTACAAGTGTTGTAAATCAATGTACTGAATGGAAACAGTCATGGCTGAAAGCAGGTTTGAGGGCTAAACCGATGACAGCGTGACCAGTGTGCATGTACACGTTTATATAACCCGTTCAGCACCACGGACAGAGGCCACATCACTATAAGACTTTAAGATTAGACAAATCAAGGACATTATAACCGCTATTTGTTGAAAAGCAAATGTATGGATGTCTCAGTGGCTTGAAATAGCCTTAAAATATATTGAGTTACTTCCTAACTCAATAGAAAGACTCTGAAAGTGAGTGGGTAAGTACAGTGTATCCAATAGCTGGGCTTCTCTCCAGCAGCTTGCAGAGCACAAATGGCTGATCACACTCCGCCCGCCTCTCCTATAACATCCTACACCTTACAACACCAAAACAACACCCACTATTTGCACACAATACTGTTGATCAGATGAACAAAAAGATAAGTTGCTGTCCTTCTTTGGCGCCAAACTACACTTTTTTCAACCAAAAATGTCCATGGGGTGTACACACACACACACACACACACACACACAAACACAGTCTCAGAGAAGTGACCAACAATTTGGAGTCAAGTTATACAAGCTATTCCATGATAGCTAACAGTAGTAGCTAAACTTTGCCAAATGGCTATTGTTTGCCGACAACATAGATGGCTTGTGCCCTGCGATTGGTGGGTGACCAGTCTAGGGTGTACACTGCCTCTCGGCCAAAGTCCGCCGGGATAGGCTCTAGCATGCCCCCGTGACTCTAATGAGGATTAAGTGGCATGGAGAATGGATGAATGAATATGTGTGTGTTGTGCGTGTGTGTTGCGTGTGGCGTGTTTTGTAGAAGTGGAGCATTAGGCGCCTATTTAAACATTATTGACCTATCCTTAATTGTCTGTTAAGGGGAAATTCCATATTTTGCATAATGTGGAAAAGATGAAATGGCGTATGAAAGAATAAAAATGAGCATTGGAGAAGAAAATTAATGCAATTTAAAGGTATATCCGTTTGTTTTTTTTAATGCTAGTAGATTGACCTCTTCCTGGTACAGTTACTGTGGGTCCAGAGGTATTTGCGTACTTCTGTACTCATATTTCTGGCTCAGTATAATGCAGTTATGTAACTTGTGCACTAATACACCACCACAGCGGATTTGAGATCAAACAAGATGTGGATAAAGTTTCAAACATTGTCACGGTTTGTTATTTATGTTCTGGCACTTGCTTTGTTTGTCTTTTTCGTACTCATTGTGTCATGGATAAAAGCAACCTATGTCATTGTAAAAATAATTTTGGACTAAAGTGGATCAGAATGCAACTGTATACAAGACACAATATATGGTAAACATGAGTTACTTGCCAAAACAAGGTTTTGTTGTTGTTTGACATGGTGTGTTTCTTCAGTTCCACAATCTGCAAGAGTTGAGGCACAGTGCATCTCTTGCCAACAAAGTCTTCATCCAGAGAGACTACAGTGAGGGGACAACCTGCAAGTTCCAGATTAAGTTTCCCTCAGAGCTAGAGAGCAGGGTGAGCGTAAAAAACAATATTTTGTGCCTTGCGACACCTGCAATTTCTAAATGTGCCCTGCTCATGTGTACAGATTGAGAAGACTCTGTTTGAGGACACTGTGAAGACGCTCAATAACTACTACGCAGAGGCAGAAAAAATTGGAGGCCAGTCTTACCTAGAAGGCTGTCTCGCTTGTGCTACAGCATATCTTATCTTCCTCTGCATGGAGACGCGCTATGAGAAGGTGAACTCCCATCTAGTGAATTGTAATATTCCGGTCCTAAATGCCTAAATGCCGAAATGAAATGTTTAGCAGCATTTGCTGTGGAATGCTTCATTCTCTTCAAACACGGTCGACGTCCGCTTTATGATGTCACTTCTGCTGGATCTACCGTAACAAATGGTGGTATCACTCACATTAATGGTAATTACAGTACGGAAGTACCTGGCGAATGATTGGGATGTGGCATCTATTAAAGCATGAACTCAGCCTAGAATCAAAATGGCAACCGTCATTCCGTTTTAACATTCCATTCTACATTGATATTTGTACTCTGTATATCAGGTGTTGAAGAAAATTGCCAAGTACATTCAGGAGCAGAATGAAAAGATCTACGCCCCTAGGGGCCTGCTCATCACCGATCCTATAGAGAGGGGAATGCGTGTTGTATCCTTACTCAGTGTTTCTGCATGGATACAGAAATGAGCATGTCAAGTTACTATAATCATCCTCTTGCAGCAAGTTGTTAGTCCCTAACGACTTTTGCCAGATAGAGATCTCCATCTATGAAGACAGGGGTTCTAGCGGCTGCAGCTCTGGGAGCAGCTCTGTGTCCAGCAGCACGGCTCGATGACCGCCTGAAAACAACATCCCCTTGATCACTCATCATCACACGACTGCGGCCGTGAAAACCAACCCTACTCCAAGCTCATCCCTCCACTTCACTCTCACAAAGGATCCACAAGATGTTCCCTAAGAAAGACATGTTACTCCTTATCAAGCTTTGTCAACACCTACAACATGCACTTTAGTCATTTGTTGCAATGCACCTGATGAACAAAAACATCTTGCTGTGGTTGATTGTTTTTTTAAGCCATGTGTCATCTGATGAGTGAGAGGATGAAAGAAAGTGGGATGAAAGGTACTCATTACAACTAACCAGGCATAAATGTTTGATATGTAGCTCTGACATTGTAGATGATGTAGGCACAAGTACACATAACAACTACCTTAGCCCATATCTCCTGTATATCAAAGCATTAGACCATATTGTGGCTGCACTGTGGCCTAGTGGTTAGCATGTTGACCTCACAGTCAGGAGATTGGGTACTCCAGCTTCCTCCCACATTCCAACAAAAAACAATTGGAGACTCTAAATTGTCCATTGGTGTGAATGTGAGTGTCAGTTCTTGTGTGTCAATATGTTCCCAGTGATTGGCTGGTGACCAGTCCAGGGTGTATCCCCCGCCTCTCGCCCAAATTCAGCTGGGATAGGCGCCGGCTCACCCGTGACCCTAATGAGAACAAGTGGTATAAAAAATGGATGGATATGACGTTGTAGCAAATGAGTATCTGTCATTATAATATGTAACACAAGTCTTCCAATTTTCCACTCAGATGTTACACAAACCTGAGCGAGATGATCTCTTCCAAAATTTGAATTATGCAAGCCGTAGCAAGTATGAGTCAAATAGTCTTCCTAAATCTTAACTAACTGAATCACACAGACCCTTGATTGATATTTGACTCAACCTCCAAAGACAAATAATTGCCAAAAAAAGGCTCATTGATCTGAACGTGTGTTACGTTGGTGACATTTTGTGCAGCTTTGGTGTTTGATACACATGGCGATGAAGTATTATGCTGTCAAATAAATACAACGTCAACACAGCTGCATCCAAGTGTCTTTATTTTGTTCTGTCTTGACAGACTAAACAGCGACGAGTAAAAATGAATAGGGATAGTGAAGAGCAAAACACATAAAAAATTACAAAACAAATGTGTAACATAAGGTTCCACAAATGTGAAAAGAACATTAACCACTGTTCTGGTTCATCTGGCAAAAGAATATTCCATCCTGCCAGACGCACTCAATTTTTTCCCCCCCAGTTTTACTATGGACACAGGTTACACCTGTGTAAGCAAGCAGTACAATTTTACAAAACATTTAACGCTCGTCATCGGTAGCATATTTTACTGCATAGTGAAAAAGAAAAATACATTTCATTCAGATAATCGGGCTGTCAGCCAAATGGTATGCATGCACATCTTGAAGAGTTAGCATTCCCTTGCATCAAGTACTGTGATATCATGCATCTAATTCACTTTCCTGTGCAGCTTGGATGCACAATCGTTCAAGACATGCTAATATAACTCCTGATGACTGAATGAGACAACCACTTAGCAGATGCTTGATTGGAACATGCAGAAATGCTGGAAAAATGCCTCTTTGTAATACTACTGGCAAACTAGTCCCTTCTCTGCCAATTTAGAAAGAATACTAATAAAACCATCTGAAAATCAGAGGCCTCAAACCTGGAGTTGGAGTTGAACAATGAAGCCAGTACTATACGGAATGGATGGTAGCAAGAAAATACAAGAGGTGGAAAAACATCAGGTAAGGACGGCACAACTTGGCAGTAAAGGAATATTTATGGACAATCAATCACTGGTAGAAGATACGGCTTATTTATGTAATCTGTAGGTCCACTAAAACATTTGGTTCCAGGAGTTTGTACAGTGGAAAAAACACTTTTGACACTTGGGAACCAAAGAAATTCTCATGTAACAAATAAGAAATAATACTCATAGAGTAAAAGAAAACAGTTTGGATGTTTCAGCAGATGCAAGAATCCTCAGATGCCTGTAAATACATCAACATAAAACAAAATTAAAATAAAAAATGTAACACTTTAACTGTGACATTGGCCTACCTGTGCAGTGGCCGTTTTTCACAGTGAAGCCTTTACCGCACTGCAAGACAAACATATTGCTTTCTACACAAAACACGCTGCTTTATTTGCATTTTATAGCAAGACAAGTATACCTGTGTGTCATTGTGAAGCGTGGACATTTCTCCTTCACTGGGGTACAACACGTCCACCACTGAGTTCATTTCATCAAGCTGAAGGACACGAGTAATGGAGCTACCATCAGGCCAGGAGATCTCCAGCACTGACACGTCATCGTCTCCTGCAAAAACATCACCACAGTGCCACATACAAAAAAAGTAACCCAATAAACTAGATACACAATTATAACAATGCAAGTTTAATCATGTCACAATATATGAAACTAGAATTTAGAAGCTTAAATTATTCTTTTTACTGAGAACATCAATATTGGCAATTGTAAAGAGGCTATTAGCTTATCCTATGTTTATTTATATACAAATTAAATGTTGAGTAGTAGTTATAATGTCTGATTGCGCATCTTGTACATTGTTGTTTCTGTTTGTAAATAACAAACAATAATTAGAATGTTTTTTTGCATTTAGGTGAATTGTAATGGATATTAATATTTATGCATTTTTTCTTCCCTTAACTCTCTTTTATTAAACTCTATAAATAACATTTAACTTTACTTACTTTACCCTGTTAGCTGATTACCTATCCATCTATCTTTCCTTTGCTTCTGAATATACAATGGGGACACAGTAGATCCCCGCTTTCGTGGTGGTTCCATTCCTAGCCTACCAACGAATGGCAAAAATCTGCAAATAATTGATACGCCCACAAAAATATCTATTTTTGACATACTTTTCACATTTACTTCTCACAGCAACTGTGGTGTGTTCATGGACTGCTAACAAATTGCGAGATCGCAACGCTTGATGAAAAAACATTGTCTGTGAAGCATACGACATGAACGTGGTGAAGATGGTAGCCTTTTTAAACAGTGGTACATGTATGCTGTACCTTTTACTTATATTATCACGTATTTATAAATTATTACCAATTTAGGGTGAATGATCTGTTTTTTGTGGAAAAAAGCAGCTTAGTTTTGGATAAAAACAACAGAATTTTTTTTTTTTTAACCAAAAATACAAAATATAATGACCAAAATCCTAAATTGGGAATGTGTGGAGATCCACTGTATATATGGGACACTATGGGGTGAATGTAAGCACAATGCCGAGCTGTGATCTTATACTCTCACTGGATCAGTTCGCAGCTGAGTGTGAAGCGGCTGGGATGAGAATCAGCACCTCCAAGTCCGAGTCCATGGTTCTCGCCCGGAAAAGAGTGGAGTGCCATCTCTGGGTGGGGGATGAGATCCTGCCCCAAGTAGAGGAGTTCAAGTACTTCAGCGTCTTGTTCACGAGTGAGGGAAGGATGGAACACAAGATCGACAGGCAGATTGGTGCGGCATCTGCAGTGATGCGGACTCTGCATCGGTCCGTTGTGGTGAAGAGGGAGCTGAGGCGGAAGGCAAAGCTCTCAATTTTACTAGTCGATCTACGTTCCAACCCTCACCTATGGTCATGAGTTTTCGGTAGTGACCGAAAGGACAAGATCACGGGTACAAGCGGCTGAAATGAGCTTTCTCCGCAGGGTGATTGGGCTCTCCCTTAGAGATAAGGTGAGGAGCACTGTCATCCGGGAAAAAAACCACATTGAGAGGAGCCAGATGAGTTAGATAGGGCATCTGGTCAGGATGAATCCGGGCGCCTCCCTGGGGAGGTGTTTAGTGCACGTCCGACTGGTAGGAGGCCTCGGGGAAGACCCATGACATGTTGAACAGACTATGTCTCTCAACTGGACTGGGAATGCATCGGGATCCACCGAGAAGAGCTGGACGAAGTGCTTAGGCTGCTGCCCCCACTACCCGACCTCGGATAAGCAGGAGAAGATGGATGGATGGATGGATGGAATGTACAATTTGAGAAAATGAAAAAAAAAGTGGTGATCCTGAACTGAACCCCTTTTTGGTCTAGTTAAGACAGCATTAAGAGATGTGTCCACATATATTAAATAAACTTACCTAAACCAAAGTGGGCAACTGGCTCCATCTCACACAGGTACCCAGAGCCTCCATCAATGATGCGCGTATAAGCTCCACTCTGCTTAGTAAAGACTGTTACTTTAGCACCTCGTGCGTAAGAGCCAAACTGGGTGCGAGGGACGACTCGAAGCCATTTATTGGTTGAGCCCTAACAAACAGTGACAAGTTAGTCTGAGTCAGGCTATCATGAAGAAAACACGCACATGTACCTGTGTGACTTTGAAGACAGAGATGGGTTGTGCTGCGCTCTCTCCGTGTGCTAGTAGCAGGTCCAGCTGGCCGTCTCCATCCACATCTGTCACAGTGCCGCCTGTTCAAAAAAAGGCAAGGAGCTTTCAGTATGTTGACCTAGAAAAGCTCCGTGTGATGTGTGACAGACAGATGCGACACTGAAAATCTCATCTAATCAGACAGGAAGCTAAAGCACCACTATGGGGAAAATATGGTGGCACATAATCTCATTCTGACCTGTTCCTCTCCCTTGAGGCTCGACAGCGTCTCCTGCATCAAGCTCCTGGATTAAAGGGTCAACACTGACTCTTCTTGAAACCCTGAAAACCCACATAACAGCCCTATTTATATCCATATTCAGCTAGAAACCAGCTGAGATAGGCTCCAACTCAACTGCGATATAATACTCAATATTGAAGCATTTTTTCTATACAATTTTCTTTGGAACCACTGCGGTAATTTCAAAATACAAACTGGAGTGATTTTAACCGTGTATTTGACACTCATAATATTTGGAAATCCAAAATACGTAACACCACTTTAACATTATTTATAAAAATATTTACTAAATAACAACGTTCTAATATCATTTTCTTGCAATACATTTAATAATGTCATTTACATCTCACTCCCGTCATTATATTTGGGAAAAATCACGTTGTAAATCAACTATTAAGCCAAACGGCAACCATTATAAAACCTTTATTAACTGTGCAAGAAATTTTTATTTTATAAATAGCGTTTTAACATTCTTAACAGATATTCAAGTGTAAAAAGAAACACTGCTATTAGTGAAACATAAAAACAATAAAACACTCACATTGACAGAACTTTTATTCAGTGTCATTTTGAAAGAAAAGCCACAAAAAGGCACATACAGTAATCCCTCGTTTATTGCACTTAATTGGCTCCAGACCCGACTGCAAAAAGTGAAATTAGTAGGGTAAAGTAGGGTTCCTTCTTTATAAAGGGAATGTTTTTGTAGTTATGGCATAGTAAACCTGTTTACGATCTTCTAAATATGTTTTTTTTAAACATTATTAGAGCCCTCTCGACATGAAATAACACCCCTATAGTCACCTTTACATTTGTATTACCCAATATAATAGACATAATTAGAGAAAATAAGCCATTTAAGACAGTCTACATTGTAGGGGAACAGAATTGATGGTGCACAGGAAGTGATATTGGCGGTTTAGCGTTGAGTTTTAGCTTGTTGTGAGCTACGGCCGCAACAGTAACCCGTGTTATTATTCTGATTATTATGTGATTATTATGGCCGCACAGTGGCCTAGTGGTTAGCATGTTGGCCACACAGTCAAAAGATCGGGAAGATCTGTGTTCGAATCTCCATTGGGCATCTCTGTGTGGAGTTTGCATGTTCTCCCCGTGCGTGGGTTTTCCTCCCACATTCCAAAAACATGCATGTATGGTTAATTGGCAACTCTATACAGTGTGTTAATTGGCTGGCGACCAGTCCAGTGTGTACCCTGCCTCTCGCCTGAAGTCAGCTGGGATAGGCTCCAGCATACTCGCGACCCTAGTGAGGATAAGCAGTATAGATGGATGGATCCTATTATTACTGTGCCACTATTGTGCCTGTTATGAGATAATTTAAAACTGCAATAAAATCCGGTCGTTCAAGTCTCGGCGCTTTGGTGTGGTCTCACTGAACAATTACTGTCAACTTGTGACCAATGTAGAATATTACATTCACAAGTTGGTGGTCTTCGTGGATTATAGTGCATTTGTATTTTAGTTGATTTAGCCATTTTTATGTTTTAAAATGCTTAATTTTGGCAAAAAATCCATACTGTACAATTTCCTTAACGATGCATATTTTCTGACTAATAGCTCGTAGTCAACCACAAAAGAGTGATCATCATTTATTAATTAATTAACATTTGAAAAACCGCAATAGAGTGAGGGAGCGATGTTTGAACTGCGATGTAGCGAGGGATGACTGTATATCAACATACAGATGGAGAACAACAACAACTTCACGGCAACCGGGAGGATGCGCCATGCCACTTCCCTGGAAGTCATTGGATAGATCGACAAAGCATGCGCTTCAGTGACAACCACAACCATACTGTCAGGATTCAGAAAGGCCAGAATAATAACTGGGACTGATGCTGAGTCTGACGACAGCCACTCAGGAAGCGGAAGCGCCCCCTACTTCCGGAGTTGGCGAAGTTGTTCAGAAGCGACACAGAGGATGAAGAATTCAGTGGATTTGGTTGTGATTTGGAGTGAGTTTGGCAAACTAGGTATGTTGTGTTGTTTAGGCTGTAGTTATCTGAATAACCTTTAGTATGTTACATTAACATACCACCTATTCACGTTACGTTAACAGACACCTATTTAGCCTGTTGTTCTCCATTTTATTGTTATTACTATAACTGTCTGTTCTTGGTCTCTGATTTCATAAAATACATTTAAAAATGCAACTTATAGTCCAGTGAGTCTTATATATGCTTTTTTCCCCCTCTTCATTGTGCATTTTTGGCTGGTGCGACGAATACACCGGAGTGACTTATAGTCCGGAAAATACGTTATCTTGCCCATTTGCAATTTTTCAGATGGGTGTCTTTTGTGAGTTCATGTGCAAGCTTTTTCAGCAGCTCTCTTAGTTGTATTTTTTGTAGCCTGTGGCTTCACCCTGTTTTTGTGTTCAACTTAGTTTTGTTTGTTTTGTTTTGTCCTTTTGTGTGCACTTTTTGGTATTAAACATTGTTTTTACACATTTTCTCTATTGTCTCTGCTTTGGGGTGCAACCACCGGCTGTTAGCCAGTCCTAACAGAATAATCTGGCCAAACATGGAACCCGCTATAGGCTACGGCCTTAAACTTTTGATCAGCTGTTGAACAGCCTATTTCAGTTTAATGGTTGTTTGCAATAAATTGCTCACTCAAATGTTTTGTCTCACTCCCATTTCTTCCTTTTGCATTTTGAAGTTCTACTAAGTTCTCTTTAAGATCCAACAGTGCAAAATGTAAATTCTTGCAATTTTTCAACTTGTCTTAAAATTTTGATCAGGAGTGTGTTCTTGTGTTGAAATAGCTTATATTTGTGTGGTTATTACCATGACAAGTATTTGCTAAATGTTGAAAGCCCTTTTTTGGTTTAAAATGCGGACTCACCTGAATAACTTGTTGGGGGCGTTGCCTCTGTAGGCAATATTGTTAAAAAACACTTCAAGCTCTCTGTCATTGTCAAAGTCAGCTGCTATAACCGTGCGAATCGGGGAAGGAGATGCAAACCCCGTGGTCGCAATATTCTGCAAAAAGAACATTGGCATGACTTGGCACTTTTTTTTAGACGTTTTCTTTCTACAGCATACCCTCTTTCCTTACCCGGAATTTAGAGTCACTGCCCTGCAGGTAAAGTCTGTGTGGACCATTCCAGTTGCCGTAGACGATGTCTGTCTTTCCATCGCCATTGAAATCTGCCAGTGCTACTCCTCTACCATGTTGGTGCCAGTCCTCCACACCTTTACAGGTACACACAGAGGTGAAGCTTCAGTTCATTCATTCAGTCTTTTACAGTACTGTACTGCACTGAAAGTAGCTAAATGAAATAAACAGATAAATGAAGTACTAACACGCTGTAGGTGTTATCAAAATTAACGGCAGCCTTGCTTTATGTCAGTCTCACCTGCCTGCTTGGCAACGTCAGCAAAAGTCCCATCTCCGTTGTTTTTGAACAGGAAGTTGGGTCCTCTCTCATTGTCACAAAAAACATCAGACCTTGTATCGCTGAGGATGGGTCCGACCACAACACCGCGTCCACCTGCACCAAAATGCAACTGTGACTAAGGGCGCATTCACACTCGGCCATTCGTACAATGCTGGATGACACAAATCCCCTCGCTGTCCTGGCCATCACTGGCCAGCGCTCACACTGAGCATTTGTGCTTCTGCCCGTTTTCGTGTCCCATCACTTTTGTATTGCTGCAAAGTCCTTAACTTAGTTGTTAACTTTATTTCTAGTCCGTGGTGCTGTCATTATTCTCTGTCTTGCGAGAAGAGCAACTGCATTAAGTAAAGGACACATCTATATTACGCACATGATAGTAATCACGGGCGAGTGAGTGTGCCATGGAATTGGAATTTTTGATTATTTTGAGTATTTTATTTCTATTATAAAATGTGTTTGTTATTATTAAGAACCTGCAAGGAGCGATTGGATTACATTCATTCTATGACTCGGCTACATTGCATGCACTCTGGCACTCTTCCAATTGTACCCAAGGAGGGGAAGTATACATAAATTGTGCACAGACCAGAACACTCACACCTGTGCTACCCAAATGTGCCGGATTTTAGGTGTGAAGTGTGGTACACCGCGGTACACCCGAAAGTCGCTCAGGCTCAAAACATAACAAACTTCATTGTCGCACCTGTGAGCTTGTTGACTCCAGCTGCGGCAGCGACATCAGACAGGGCAATAACGCCGTTTTGCACATCACTGGCAGCCTCATCCATTTCTAAGAGAGCGTGGGGGCCGATGTTGCCGCTGGCGTAGTTTGCCACATAGACTGCGTAGCGACCTGTTCCCTGTTGAAACACAACATGGAAGGACAAGTGAGAGGAAACAGGAACGTAAGGGCGTGGAGGGTGGCTGACCTTTCTGTCAACACATGCCACAGAGCGTCCCGCCATGCGGTTAGCGACTCCACGGCGCACATTGAGATCATCACTGAGCAGATCCTCAAAGCGACCATTACGAAACTTGAAGAGCTTGTCGAAGTAAGTCGCCCGCCCTGCATAAATACAATGGAAGAAAAAAATCAATGAATAACATAGTGATGGCCTTGCAAACAAGATGCAAATCTCTTAACCCTTAGACTACTTGTTAGAATATCCACAGCTAATTGTTCCTCACTCGTTTATTGGCCTATAATAAAGAAAAGAGATACAACTGTTTCAACAGAGGCCTGTGTCTGTCAGTTGTTCATTCATTACATGATTACAGGTATGTTTGCCAACTGATAATAATGCCAACAACATTCATAATAATAAAAATGATAAAAATTACCAGAGTAAGCATTATTTGTGTTGAGGAAGTAGATCTCCTCGCGTCCATCTCCATCCACATCACAGGCTGTGACCCCGATGGCATTCCCTGCCACGTCCCTCAGAGCGTAGTATGGTGAGTTACTATCATCAACGGCAATGTTTACCAGCTTTTCCTGAGCACGGTCATACTTCAAGACCAGGTTGGGCCCATTGTATCTGGAAGTGGATAGCATTTAATTAGAAACAATGTCAAGACTCAATGTCAATGTCTCACAATGTCAAGACTCGTAGACAAGACATCAGTCTCAAACCCCTTCTAGTCTCACCCTGCCACCACCACTTCAAGATCACCATCGCCATCCACGTCTGTTACCGCCATGCCATAGTTGAGCTGTGTTGGATTGTGCAGCCGGTCAGGAGGAAGGATGGTCTGTGTAACTTCCTGAAACATACGCTCGCCGCTCTGACAGTGAGAGTGTTGCCAAAGACCGACCAGCAGGATCAGTACTTTTGAAGCCCACATTGCTGAGTCCTGGTGAACACAAAGATAAAGTATGGATTGTATAGGTGATAATACTTATTTACTTATAAAGTTAACTAATAGAGTATAACCATAATACTGTAGACCAGGGGTGTCTGAACTTTTTCCACCGGGAGCCGCATACCGAAAAGTCAAAAAGTCGTGTAAAAAGGCAAAACAAGTTATATAGATTTAAAACAAAGCTTTGTGTTATGATTAGCTGTTAGATTCATCATTTCAGCTTTTTGCTGCCATTTTGGCAGTTGGCCAATAAAAAACAAGCCACACTTTGAGCACCCTTGCTGTAGACTGTGTATGGTATAGTCACACTCACAATCCACAACATGAGATACACCTGTGAGATGCATCATAAGAAAAAGTCTGAGACCTCTTTGTAGTGGTTCGCACAGCTGATTTTCATCCAACCAGTGTGGGATTGTATTCAATTACTATGCCAATGCTTGTTAATCTACATGTGCACTGTGATTTACTGGGGCAGTCCAGGATGCACCCTGCCTTGGGCTACAGCTCACCCATGACCTTGAACAGGATAAGCAGTATAGAAAATAGATGGATGGATCTCTCATTATGATGCAGTGCATTTCTACACTACTACAAACAAAAACACAGTGAATATCAAGTCACAGTAAATCACAGTAAATACACTGATGCATCCATGTAGAAACTTCATCCTTGCCTTTGAGTCTCATGCATTTATTAAATAAAAACAACACAATGTCTTACCTGACAGTTCTATCCGTGAATGAAGGTGAGAATGGCAATGCAGCACGTTAACAAATAAAACGTTACATCACTAACATAGACATTACAAAACATTAGCTTTACGAAACGGGGACATATTAGCCAATCAGTGTCCAGAATGTAGAACATGTGGAGCGTGTTAGCCAATCAGCTTCCAGTATGTAGTGTAATGGGCGAGGACTTAAAAAGTCTGATTACTGATTACTAATCGACGGCATGTAGAAGTAAAGATAAAAGTAAAAGTAAAGATGCACGAAATAAAACAAGTGTATAAGTTTAGCCACACGGTGTCGCTTAAACACTACTTGCCAGAAGAAGATGAAGAAAATGCTTCTTCCCACAATCCTTTGCGTTCGGTAGTCTGCTTGCGTCAATCCTGCGACGAAATTTGATGCTAAACAAATCACTGGTAAGTCCCAGTACAACATGTAAACTCATGTAAACCACGGTGTTAATTTAAAAACAGAATGTTTATGTATCAATACGCAATGACGTTTTGCTGGAGACATTCCACGAGTGGCAGTCAAATTGGTTAAACTAGCTACAATTTAGCACATTATTATGTTAGCACATGATTGTGCTAGCACAATCTGACTAACGCATAGCAGGTTCTATGGTTCTACATATATAGTTGGGAATTTGTCACATATTAGACGGATTGGCCATTGTCTATTATTAATTGTGGTTTCTCTCTGCTGTAGACATTTTGACAAAATCGCTATGGAAACGGAACAACCAAAGAACGACAGTGCATCACACACGCTTACTACTTGTCAGTCAAAGAAGCCGAGCCAGGCTCTGTACATGCCAAAGAAACGTCTCCCATCCTCTAAAGACAAACCTCAAGTTGAAGCGGAAGTAAAACCAAGACCCAGGCCTCGCTACACGGACAAGGCTCGAAAGAATGCCAAGAACAAGAAGGACAAGGCAGGAGGAGCAGGGGATAAGCAGTCGCCCGTGCCAGCAGATGGAGCTGAGATGCAGACTCATCTCACCAACCCTCTTGCGGAGGAGCAGCTACATGGTCCAGATGTTGACACTAATGGTCATCTCAAGTCAGAAAATGTTGAGACAGATGTTTTCCCCCGGCTCGAAGAGGCATCCTGTCATGAAGAAAAGGGACAAGAGGAGAGTTGGGACACCTTATTTAATGATGATGGCGATTGTCTCAGCCATCGGCTGCCTGAAGAGGTAAGACTTTAACTCATTAAAATATATCGCTATCAAACACAACATCGCCTTTCCCATCCCGCTTGTCCTCATTAGGGTCATTGGTGAGCTGGAGCCAATCATAGGGCACAAAAAGACAAACACCTACGGACAAGTTAGAGTCTCCATTTAACCTAACATGCAACATGGATGGGATACACGGAGAAAACCTGTGCGTGGGTTTTCTCCAGGTATCCCGAACATCCAAACTCCACACAGATTCGAACCCTCGATTTCCTGACTGTGAGGTCAGCAAGCTAACCACTCGTCCACCCTTTTCAATATTCTAAAACTATATTGTTGGCAAACTTGGCACAGAAAAAAAAACTTAACATACACATCATCCTCCAATGGTGCAATCATTTACAAATGGGAAAACACTTTAGTGTCCTCCAGTGGGCCTTATTAAATACTTTTGTTTATTACTTAAACTCCCTCCGCAACAAGCAAGCAAAATGCTGTGTTTACCCACGAGTGCATTTATTCAGGTTGCATGCCTAAATACAGTTGTGGCTGTAATTTTTTTAGAATTGTTCTAACACTGTTAATTATTTTCATTCCATTATTTGGTTGCTGTCATGTCCTCTTCACCGCAGCTATCTTTGAGTGAAGGGGGAAAGAAGAAGTCACTCCAGGAGGCCAGATTTGATTATTACAACATGAACAGATTTGATGGTGATGATGATGATGATGATGACATGGACGACAACCTGGAGGAGCTCTCTCACATCATCGAGATCTACGATTTTCCCCCCGAGTTTAAAACAGAGGATCTTCTCAAGTTATTTCAGGCTTACCAGTATGTAATTCACATCACAATTTAAAAATCCATAACATTAGGAAACATGATTCATTACCACAGATGCATCAAACATTCTGCCTTAATGAACACTGACTCTCAGCGAGTTCAGAGTTCAGTTTTTGGCACTCCCATGCTAATAATGAATAACATAACCAAAAAATATTAGAAACGCCTCTCACTTTGATTAAATTACACACCGCTACCGGCACCCACAGTAATAAATATTTACCTATTAAATCTAAGTATTATGTATTTATATTGTTCTTGATCTCATAGATGAGGATTATGATACCAGGATGATACAAACATAAATAAATACAGCATTTTATTTGTAAAATGAGCTTTTTTGATACAGATCTTGCTGGTGAATGAAGGCCATTCTTCTGACATACTAGACATGAGTCATCTTAGTGTGCTATGGATCATACAATACATTCCCGGTACCTCAAAAGACTTAAAATACTTTTTTTTTTCTTTTACATGCTTTTCTGCAATGTCTTTACAGACAGAAGGGCTTTGACATCAAGTGGATCGATGACACACACGCTCTTGGTCTCTTTGCAAGCCCAATTGCAGGTAAGTAAGCACTTAGGGAAAACTGTTTATACATTAACAGTATTTAAACCACAGTGCTGTTTGAATAATGTTAACACACACAGTAACTCATGTAACACATTTTTGGGCTTACTAATTTACTCCAAACCACAGTGCTAAATACGACAATGATGATTTATTGACAGAGGGTGAAATCAGCGAATTGCTTAACACCACTAAAACGTTGATTTTAGTGTGTGGCACAGTTGGCCCTCTTGTTCTGTATTCTCACTACATATGAAAATGCATGAAAATGCCTCATATATGTCATCACAGCAAGAGTACTTATAGAAGTACTGCGTTAGGTGATCAATGGTTACCATGGCAACAGCAGACACTATTCTCCTCGTTTCTTGTCAATTACCATCAAAAATAATTTTTAGCTTTCTTGTGTTTTTATTTATTTAGCCCGCGATGCTTTAAGAGCTAAACATCCACTGATGAAGTTGCGACCACTTTCCAAATCCTCTTCTGCGACGAAGGCCAAAGCTCGTAGCTGCTCAGGTACCAATATAATCCCCTTACCTCTCTGCCTCTTTTTCATTTTTATTCCATGTCATGGAATACATTTGAAGACCACTTTCTTCCTCCTTTTATGCTGCCACATTCAGAAACTCTTCTGCCTGCTAAGGAGAGACCTCAGACCAGTGCTGCTTTGGCTCGCAGGCTTGTCATTGGTGCCCTCGGTGTGAAGAGCAACGTGACAAAGGAGCAGCGGGAGACAGAGAGGAAGAAGCTCCAGGAAGCAAGAGGTACATCATAAATTGAATACTGATGGTATATATAATGAATACACTTTGCCTGTTAATTATGTATTCATAAGATATGTGCCCTGCGATTGGCTGGCGACCAGTCCAGGGAGTACCCCGCCTCTCGCCCAAAGTCAGCTGGGATAGGTTCCAGCATGCCCCGCGACCCTAATTAGGATAAGCCCAATAGAAAATGGGTAGATGGAAGCATTGCATATCCAGAAGAATTTTCCAACCTTACATTAGGTACCGTACAACTGCTGTGTTACCTCACTAGAGGGCGACAAAAATGCTATGGAACATATCCATTCTTTTGGTACATTTCACATTTGATAATTTATTATGTAGAGTATATATGTATATTTTTTCCAACCTGCCCTGTCCAGCCAACAGGGCAAATAGTGTTGTTGATCTAGATGCCCTTACGTGCTAAACAGATTTGCTCTGCCAGAGAAGAGTGTAAGATACGCTTTTCCTGTTACATAGTTTCTGTTTGACTTTATTTGAGGTTTTATTATGATTATGAGCAGGCGGGGATAATGAAGAAGAGAAAAGGAGACTGGGGGGGTAGGGGGGGTGTGGAGTTAAGGGTGTCGGGGGGACAAGACGGAGAAAGAAATCAGCAGCAGCAGCAGCAGCAAGTTCACAAAAGTATTAATATAATATCAACAGCCCCAGTGATAATTCTGCATTGAGACAATACTTGTTAGTAGTGATAACAATGATAAAAATATTAACCATAATAAGATTAACAATAACTGTTAATAATCTCATTGCCAACATCACCATCATTATAGTAAAAATAACAGCACGACAATACCATAGATAAATCAATGAGTTATGTAGCGATATATTGTACATTTTTACATGTGTACGCTACAACATGAGCATTGTTGGATCGTCTTCGTGTTTGCATCAGCATGCTTTCACCACAAGTGGGAGCTCTTCTCCCAAGTAGCAAAGTAAGTGCGAAGTGGAGGTCTCAAGCTGATGCAAAATGAAGTTGCTCTCTGTTCTCTGTTGTTTGGGCCACAGCAGGTCTATAATCAGCATTGCAGCCTTTTCCCTCACAGAGGGAACATAAGTATATAGGCTTAAAAAACCACAAGTGGCTGTCCACTGAACTGCTAGCCAGGAAGGCAAAAAAGCTCCTTTGTTCTTAGTATGGATGTCCTGCCATGCTCTTTATTTAAGAGCCTGTGCAAGAAGTCCATCATGTCCTGAACATTTTGTCCTTAGTTTTGCTGCCACGTGTCACTGTGTCTACTCTTATATTTACAGTCTGTCTCAAATCTACACCCATACAGATTTGACATCACAAATCAGGCCACTTTGAAATGCTGTTCAATACATCTATTGGTCTGTGTGATTAATCCTCCAGAACAAAAACGTCTGGCAGCCAAACAGAGGGAAGATGCTTGGGAGGGAAGGTGATTGGAGAGAAAACTCGCCTGCGTTGCCTCGCTTGACTCATTTCGGGCCACGCCCACCCACCGCCACACTTCTTTGACATGTAGTCCCACCATTTTCCAAACATGCAATGTCTTGTATGCTTCCCACGCCTTGGCTGAGGTCACTGCAACCCTCACCTGAATTCAATGTAACATTTTCAAAGGTTCGTTCATTTACGTAATGAAAGTTACCTACAACAATACAGCACCCATTTCCTGCTCTCCTTGACTCCTGGTACTGAGTCATGTTGGACTATTGTGTGTATCACATTTTGATTTGTTAAGGAAAGGAATGTAGTTGGTGATGATACGCAAATGGACATGACACAAAAATCTTCTTTTGACAGGCCAGGATTAACGTGTTTGCATTTTTTACATTTTTTGAGTGTATTTATAAAGTCGTTTCCAGTAGATTTTTATTAATTAATTGTAATGTCAGGTTTTATGTGTGTGTGTATGTACACTTAGAAGTGGTTGACATCACTATTAAATTTAGGGTTTTTGTCCAATAGTTTGGTTATTCTGTCCCTATACATGTCTGGCCAGCAGTTCAAATGCTATAAAGCAACTTTTTTATCAGTTTAAAATGAGGTAGCAATGGTAGTAATGTCATGTACATAATCTCTGGAGTCTGGAGCCTCCCATTGACTCTTGCAGTCACTTGAGGTGAATTTTTTATTTTCTGCAACATGATTATATAAACACTGGATGACAGAACCCTGTAAATATAATGAGGTGAATTAAACTATGAGCTCTGTATTTCATTACATTTGCCCTATGACTCTGTGGGTACATTTTGTATTAGCATACACTTAAAAGCAGCATCATCTGGTACGCTTGCGGGGTAGCTTTTATTCCTGGACAGTCAAAAATTTGCAATTGCAAATCTTTCACTAGATAGTGAAACTTTGAAAAGTATAACATCAACCATGCTCTGTTTTCATTATTTAACATGGAGCTCCTTAGATGCACTTCCAGGCCAAAGATGCGAGCAGCTGCCTCTTTGAGGCTCGGCCCTGTGACCACAAGCCATGTGGCGCTGCATCTCAGTCGTCTCCTCAACCAGTAATTAAGCCTCGTTTTGCAAAATAGAGGAATGAGCTGTGAATGTGTTACTTGTTTTCAGCTTAAACTTGAAATTAACTTTCTTCAAAATTAGCTTTGTCAACATCTGGGCGTAGAAATGCTATTTAACCTCAAAGGCTATACAATGAAATATGTACAACGGTGATCGTTCACCTGCACCCTCACTTGTTTGATCACCATGACATCTGTCCTGAAAAACGGATGAGCGACTGTAATACAGTGTAATAAGCTGTGTGCCACATGGCTCACTGTAGGCTGCCTCAAAACCAGATAAGTAATGTTCAGTTTTTGCCTTTTCTTTATTTGGTTGGTCCAAAAGCAGACTAGAAAAACATTTTACGCAATCCAAATTTGCTGGATGAGACATCACAATATCTACTGTATATTTGTCTCATGACATGCCCTCATTTAATTCAGCTCATCCAAGTGCAAATGTTTAAAAATGATGGGCCGATGATAATTGTATGCATTTATGTGGTCAGATATTTAGAACATCATTTATTTTTCTTTTTTGAGGAAAACGTACGTTATTTCCAATGTATTCTTATTACTTTATTACATGCATCTAACTAAATTCAGGTTTGAGCCAAATCGCATAAAATTAGCTTTTAAGGCTCAGTTAAGACCAACAGATGTAGTGACCATAGCTGCCCAGGGGGCCCAATGTGTTTTTTTTTTTTCATGGGGCCCAAAATTCCTGTCAGTCCTGTGCTTTTGCATCTCAGCATGGCGTATTCAAGGATGGTTGAGGATTTATCAGATGCGTTTTCTGCAGAAAAAAACAGCATATTTTTGGAGAAAAAAAAAATATTAAAAAAAACTTTTTTTGGATCCCAAATTTGCGGGGGCCGTGAATGCTGAATTGCGAATGTGTGGGGATCCACTGTAATAGAAATTTAACATGTTTAGGGGTTATGTGGTCAATTTTATTTTATTTTATTTTATTTATTTATTTTTAACAGAGTGCTGTTGCTGGGCTTTGGGCATGTGCACAACGCTTGCATGTCGCATGCAAGTAAACTGTGTAAAGTCAAGTCAAGTTCAATTAAAGATGAAAAAAAATAGTCTTAAAATAAGATTAAGGGCAGTCATTAATCTTAATCTTGACATGTATGGGACTTTGCTTGACATTCACCAACATGGTCTTGTTTCTGCTGGTTGTTTTCATTCCTTAATTGTTGCAACCACGCCTCTGCAAACCCATGCTTTCTCCAGTGTGGAATTAAAACAAATATAGACAAATGCTCATAAATTAGCCAGAACAGAGGTGGACCTCCCTGTCCGCGTTTGCTCCTGCAGCTGAATCATCATCGTGTGAGATCCAAACCCTGACTCACTTCTGGTTCTTTAGTTACACCACAGAGATGCCAGCTTGGTGCTTCACATGCAGTCAAAAACCATCAGTCAGCAAAGGATGGATGTTCCAAAGGTTCCAACTAGCTTGGTCCTCAGCGTGTGATGCATGAGACACAGTCCACTTGAATTATTTTTGTCTTTTATTGTGAAAACTAATCCGTTTGATCACAACAATGGAGCCAACACCTTTTTTCTTTGGAAAGACTTTAGAAATACAGCACGCTTAGAATCAGCACACTTAGTGTACTTTTGGGATGATGTGACTCATTGGTTAAAAAAAAAACACACTGATCCTCATTAATAAAGCAGGCTGTGCATTCTCACTTGCAATGTTGCATTATAGCCTGGGTGCTGCGGGGTGACTTGAACTTTTCTTAACATGTGGACTATTTCACTGCTCGAATGAACAAAGGTAGGGTTCGCTCTACATGGACATTGTGAGAAGATATGATATATTATGCAAGGAAAATCCTTGAGCTGCCACCATCAAAATGTTATTTGTCATGTGACTTGTTGAATGTCATAATTGCAATGTTTTAAAAACTCCCAGTCACGGGACAATAGGCTGTTGGGAGACTCCCCGGCTTGTAAGTAGAGGTGGTTGGAAAGATAAACATACATAGGTTAGCTGAGGCTCCCTGGGAGAGGATGGCAAGAGCAATTGTTTTTTGTTGTTGCAAAAGGCAACAAAGGAGTTTGAATGCTATTGCAATTTCATTGCACAATGCATTGTAAAAACTGCACTTTAATAGACTATAGGTAGTACTATTTAGTAGTACTAGTACAGGTATTTGTATCTTCATTTGATAGGCAAATATTGACAGCAGATTCAGCTAAATCAAAATGATCCTTTTAGCTATATTTTATGCTAAGAAAATCTCCAGGAAAAATAACCATTCCTTAATTGACCATGCAGTGTGTCATTCTGATGTTTATTCTTTGTCTACCATTTAAGTAATGTTTAAGGCGCAATAATGTGGCGCAACCAGATCCCATTGGATAACACCAATGTTGAACAGTTGAAGAACAAACAAATGATCTCTCATCATAAAATTAACAATACAAAACACAACCACGCAGGGACAATGCCAACTCAAAAGTACAATAAAATCTGCATAAATTAGAGACCTAACAAATATTATTCCAGAGAGGTAATATAAAACTGTACATGACAATACATGTGCAATACATTACAATATTTATTCAAATAAGGCAAAATAGCACCATGGAGTAAAAAAAAAAAAAAAAGTTGATTCTCATTCAAAACCAAAAAGCACACATGTGTAACAGTAAAATAAAATGCATTTGCAATTGGAAAGTGAAAGCAAGCAAACAGTTGTTACCTGTGTCCTTGTGGTGCATTCATGTCTTTTAGAATGATCTTGAAAAAAAAAATCGAATTCATTTCAAATGATTATAAAATGTAAATAAACTACTCTACATTTTATGATCTAATGCCTGCTTTTTTTTGTTTCTACTTCTCCACATTTCTCCTTAATCATGTAGACGTGAACAGCCTCTGATAGAGATAGTCACAGGGTAGCAAAATTTCCATGAAGTCCCTCCTTTCCCTCTCGCCCTCATCTCTGTTTAGCCTTGTCTCTCAACCGCTTTGTCCTGTGGTGTTGAGGTGTGCTGAGGAGTTGAACGGTTCTTCTGTCCTTATATTGTGTGGCCCTCCATTCACAGGAAGTTGTTGGTGATCTGACGCTGGTGGTCAAACAAGTCCTCAGCCTCAGCACTGTAAGCATCACCTGATGGAGACAATGAAACGTACCAAAGTCATTACACTGCAGCAAATACTAATACTACTAATGCCAGTAGTATTATTTGTAGCAGTAGTAGTAGTGGTCTACTTATGACAGAGTACAGTATCAGGGCTACATTGAGGAAAAAAAAACCCTGAGATTTTGAGAATAAAGTCGTAAATTTACAAGAATAAAGTTGTATATTTATGGGAAAAAACTCATAATATGAGAATAAAGTTGTAAATAAAAAAAATATGTATATATTATGAGAATAAAGTCATAAGGGCTAGACATGCTAACCTGTTTGTGCTAAACTGCTCTGGTTTGCTGCTAGGTTATAAATAAAAGCTTGCCTGAAGCAAGAGGAAAGTTTCCTTCCTTCCTGAAGACAGTTGCCAGACCAAGACAAAATAAAGGTATGCTCTATTTTCCCTGTGACACGTATGACACGAAACGTAATCTTACGACTTTATTCTCGTAATATTTTGTATTATTTTGTAATATTTTTAATAGTTTTGTCTTGTAAATTTACAACTTTATTCTCACAATAGTACAAGTTTTTCTCGTAAATGTACAACTTTATTCTGGTAATATTACGAGTTATTTCTCGTAAATTTACGACTTTATTCTCAAAATCTCAGGTGATTTTTTTTTCTCAATGTGACCCTAAAAACTCCGTCTTATCTACTGCTACTACTACTTCATTTGAGTCATTTCACTCCATCCCATCTCATTTTATATCAGTTTGTCATCTCATCATACCTTCCCATCTCATCCCATGTGAGTCGTGCAATGCCATCTCATCACACCCCCATTTCCCATCTCATCTCATTTTATCCCATGCAACTCATCCTGTTTTATCTCATCCCCTACCATCAAACTCCATCACCCCCTATCCCATCACACCCCAGCTCACCCCATGTCAACTTGTCTCATTGTCCCTTCTCATCACCCTTTCACATCTTATCCGAGCCCTAGCTTAAACCAACTCAGTCCAGGTCATCCCATCTCATCTCATCTCATACCACATATTATATAACCTCATCCCACTTTATCAAAGTTCATCTAATCTTGCTACCTTTTCCTATCCCAGCTCATTTTGTCCCATCTCTTACCCATCTCATCATACCATTCCTTCAAATCCAGTTTCTTCTCTGCTCATCCTATGACATCAAATCTCATCTCATCATCCCCCCAGTTTTTCCAATCCAGGCCATCCAGTCTCATCTCATGCCAGGTCGTCATTTTCATCTCATCTCATCACAGATCATTGCTTATTATCTTGTCATCCCTTCCCATCCCGGTACCCTTTACAATCTCATCCCGTACCATCCTATCCATCTACCATCATCACCCTCTCCCATCTCATTCCACTTTATCGCAATTTGCTATCCCATTTCATCCATCTAATCTCATCACCCTTTCCACTCTCATTCCACTTCATTGCAGTTCATCCCACCTCATGTCACCCGCTCCCAGCTCATCCCAGTCCATGCCATCCCATATCACCCCATCTCATCGTGCTTCCCCATCTTAGATGACCCCATCTCATTTCGTACCATCCTGTGCCATCTCTCCTCATGAAATCTCATCTCATCTCATCATCCCTCCATTTAATTTTAACACAGGCCTTCCCACTCCCTCTCATCTTATCCCGTATCAGGCCATTATCTCATCCCATTTCACTTCATCCCATCTCATCCCATATCATCCTGCCCCATCTCATCAAATCTCATTATCCCTCCATTTAAAACCTGTACAGGCCATCCCATCCAAAGCTATTCCATCCCATCTTATTCTATCTCCCTCACATCTCATCCCTTCATATCTCATAATTCATCCCCATATTATCCCATCTCATTGTATCTCTGTCTTTAAACTCTACCTGTATGGCATCCAAACATGTACACCCGGGATCCATCATACTTGCACCGACAGCGGACAACGTTGTTCTTGAAATCGGACTCAGCCATATCCAAGGATGGGTTGACCTCCACCTGTACAAGGGAGGGTGAAAGTGATATACATATTCTGTAGGTCAACAAACACCAACCCTAATAAAGACTCCTGTGTGGACATGGACAGGAATATTTAGTCTTTGTGTTGATTCCATGTTGTTTCCTGTAATTACATTCAGGGTTCATACGTTGTCCTCTGCAGCATTGTTGCCTTAAAGTGCTTTTCTGTCTAGACTAGCGCAAGTTTTTTTTTTTTTTTTACTTTTAATACCGTAACAGAAGACGTGAGAAAGTAACACTTGTGACAGTTAAGGAAAAAGTGACTTTCCATGGGGGCGACTGGGCCGCGGGATTATTGTTCTCTCTTTCCCAAAATAGCTCCAATTGGGGGTTGTCATGATGAATGACATCACTTTCCACTGTTATCTCTGTGCGTCTGTGCAGTATACAAAAAGAGCGCAGAGATGCAGATGACGGTCTTGGTTTAGATTCAAGTCGCAGCCTGTCATTAGACTATAGCCATGATTGGTTGCCACGACTTGATGTTTTCCACCCTGTCTGCCCTGCTTGCTGTAGGAGCAGAGCACGTAAATGAATTTTCCCGATGCACACATCAAACAGATAACATGACCACACACTGTGGCAATATATAAACCGACTTTTAATCTTGTGAAATTTCTGCTTACATTTGTGGGGAAACTTACACGACCCAATTATTTGTAATTGTTACTCTTTTGATTTAGCTTTCAGAAAAAATTGACTGAAGAGTTTTGCACACTTATTCTAGTTCTATAAAGTTTTGTGATGTCAGAAAGTATCATGATAGGTTATAACCATCCGTAGAGACTGTATAGGTTGTGAGGTAAGCACAAAGAAGAATCAAACTGACTCTTCAAATACTGTACAGTACATAGTCCTAAAAATGGTTGCCCTTCTTGTCCAGGCCATCCCATGCAAAAAGCTGACCGAGCCTCTAAATGCTCTCTCTTTGTCTCCCTGCTTACTAAATTGGACAGCTGCTGGGTCACGTACATGCTTTGATGCCCTGAGTGCAATGCAGAAGAATGCATGCATGTCAGATGAAAACATCTCTGACTAATGCATCAGCTTGGAAACTAATTAGAAACTATCAGCATCATCTGCAGTCAAAAATAGAACAAATGACAGAGCGGGAGGACAGATGAGTAGGTCAGCACAGTCGATTGGAACTTTCAGGAACAGACTCCAAAGTCCAACCAACTTCAACATTGAAAAAAATGTCAAGTGCTGACAGTGTTGTCCACTAGCCAATACGCTCCACTTGCTAATAGCAGGTCTACTTTCTATATAAAGCCACATTAAATGTACTTTCCTTAAATACACACACGCCCTGAAACAACATGCATACGGCATACCTGAATGGCTGGATGCACAGCCAAAAGCCACTTAGCTACAATTATAGTTGGTTATCGCTTTTATCCCACATTGCAGATTTTAAACTCTGTTTTTTCTCTTTTTTCAACACACTTGCATGCATTCATTTTGGAAGGATTTGCCAGATGGCTGAACTTTCATCCTTCCATTTTATGTACCACTTATCCTGCTCAGTGTCATGGGAAAGCTGGAGTCACCCTAGACTGATCACCAGTCAATCTTAGAGACAGACAACCGATTACAATGAGCCAATCAGTTTTTAGACTGTGGCAGGAATGTGTACAGATATTGTAGTAGAGATGTGCGAGTCATGAATGAGTAGTTTAAAATTATAAAGGTTGTTTACTTAATTGGGACTCACACGTACTCATCTCCGTTAAACTCGTTCACTCTGCTGCCACTAGCTAAGGAAACCCGGTAACATGTCATTAAGTGTGCAACTGTTACAATTACACAAACTCGGTTAGCTCAGCTCCTTTCCACTTCCTGCCCGACCTACATCACGTGTGCTTGACGAAGACTGGAATTCATTGACTCTCGGGTACTAGATAAAGACTCCAGTTCACTGACTTACGGGTACTAGATGAAGACACGAGTTTCACTGACTCACGGGTGCTGGACAAAGATTAGAGTTTCACTGACTTACAGGTGCTCAACAAGGACTCAAGTTTCACTGACTAACTTGTCTTTGACGAAGACATACGTTCACTAACTTACAAGTACTCGATGATGACTCGAGTTTTCACTAACTCACGGGTGCTCAGAGGAGACTCAAGTTCACTGGCTTACAGATACTTGACAAAGTCTCGAGTTTCACTGAATCACGGGTGCGCAACAAAGACTCGTGTTCACTGACTTACGGGTACTCGACAAAGTCTCAGGTTTCACTGACTCATGGTTGCCTGATAAAGACTCAAGTTTCATGACTCGCGGGTACTCGACGAACAATGATTCACCTGATTCACTTTCATGAGCGAATCATAAGAACTGGAGTCAGTCAAAGGAATCGAGTTTCCCTATCACTATACTGTTGCATGTGAACTCTGTACAAAAAACCCCCAAACCAATATTTGTACCCGTGCTGGGATGAAAGTTCTGATATGAAATATATACCTGGAAGACATATTCACCGGGCCGCACATCTGTAATGTCAATCCACTGGCAGTCGATGTCATGGCGGTATGTATCCCAGCAGCCAATTGAGATACCCTGCTGTCCCATGTTGTAGCAGGAATACCGCTTATGGATACCTGGGAGGGAAAACGGTTGTATGGGAGGGGGACTCAGTATTTATGGACACAAAGTCTGGCTGACATTAGACAAAAAGATCTTTGCTCTGTAGTGTATTGATCTGTAATGGTGCTAAGTCATTGTCTCTTGACCTGTTGTTTGCAAGATGGTAATCTGTATAGTATAATGCATCTAACACAATATATACCGCACAGTAAAAATGTAGCGGTAATTCAAATTAGTTTCCTAGAATTTAAGATTAAGAGAGTCTAACCATCGGGGCAATAGGTGTCCTCCAAACAGAAGCTGGCTTTGTGACCTTCAGCCACCCTGGTGCCATTGAGGGTCAGCAGATCATAGTGAGTGAACACCTCAATGCTGTGGTAGTGCCTAAAAGATGGGATAAAAGATAAAAGAACACCGCATGACACACACTTTTTTCAAATTGATGTACTTTTTCTGTTTTGTCATCCCTGTACATGCATATATTTGCATTTTATCGAGAATATGCTTTTATATGCTTTGATATACTAAACAGCATTGTGAAAACACCATCTCTTTCTTTTGAGACTTTGCATTCACATACAGTTTGCTCGGGAACTGTAATTTCTACACTGAAATACAGTCTCATAAATCCTGTTGTACACTTGTGAAGGCGTCACACAACGGGTTGTTTATCTCTTCTGTGTCGCTCTCATTATAGAACCATTCCCAGAAGAGGCACTCGGAATAGTGGGGAACAAAACCAATGCATACACGGACTTGGGAGGTAGTGATTGAGGCTGGAAGAAACTCTTGAGCTCTGCCTCTTTTGTTTTTGGACACAAAACCACAACAGCTGAGTTAAGAAGTGAGGCCAGTGTTAGCGCTTGTTTTAGCAACCAGGTAAACAATGAGGAGGATGATTAGTCAATGTCAAGATTGTGTGCTTATTGTGTACAATAAAATACTTCTGCTTTAGTCATAGACTAAATGTCAAAAATAGCACTGCATTGCATCTTCTTTTTTCTGATGGAGCCACAATGTTTCTAGAACCTGCTTCAGAGCATGAAATGTTTTTTCATTGCTCCAAATCTCAAATCATTGTACCTTTAGGGGTACTATGTCTTGTACTCTTACAAGGTTCTGCTTTTCTATTCTTGATACTTGATTTAAACACTTTGAGATTATACTAATCTGTTTGGAAAACATACAGCAGGTTCAATGGGGTACATTACTATAGAATGGGAGACATGCATGGACTCTTACTGTACTGGACAATGTACCTGTGACACTGATGCCAAATCCAGTTCTCTCTGGAGGCCTTGGGTTGAAAATCAGCGCGACCCAAGTTCATGATACGAGAGGAAAATCTCAGCAGGCGTCTGTGTCCGTAAGGCCAGTGCATCCTGGCAGCAGAGGAGGAGAGACAGTTCTCCTCATTGGCACATGTCAGCAGGTGCAAGGGCCTGTCCTCCAGGTAGGCCGTCTCCTGGACCAGCTGAGCATCCACGACCAGGTCAGGAGCCGCTGTCAGGGTACACACGGAGGAGTTAACTTCCCAGTGACTGCAAAACAAATATGAAAAAAAGTGTTTTTTGCTTACTCTCCACACAGGTAACTCCTGCGGCTCTGCCGTCGCCACCTCTTGGACAGTAGACGTGTGTGTTTTTACGACATTGCTGGATGGACATCTCAGAGCCGACACAGTGACTTCCACTCAGAACCACATCACGGGCGTCACTGGAGCCCGTCCAGTACCAAGTCTCCTGCACACACAGACAAGCAAAGAAAAAAAACCCATGAAGAAGTGTATCTTTCCTTGCTGTAGGACTTCTTAAAATGAACCTATCAGTACATATGATCACATTTTCCACTCTTTTTCACAATTTAAAGCCGCCTGTTTAAATGGCCCCTTCAACACACCCAGCCTGCCCTTTCCGTGCACAGCTCTATTTTCAGCTCCTTTTCCTTGAGAATTTCTGACGATTTCACTTTGCCTCACTTTTCTCTCTTTTATTTTCAGAGTGCTGGAAGTGGACCTTTGAGAAACCTATAATTACCTCAGGCCTCGGTAATAACACAGCACAGATACACAAACAGCAGCCCAGAGAGAGCCAGAGAAGGGAAATGTGGGATTGCACAGGACAAACACCAAGAAAGGGAGTGACACAAAGAGCGATAGAAGATGTGCTGATCACCTGGTGAGCTCTCGAGGCGAAACCTAAGCCCAGCTGTCGACACACCACCATGGCCTCGTTGATGCCCCAGTTCTCGCTGCAGATTGAGCCCCAGCGCTTCGTTCCTCCGACATCCATCAGCACCTCCACTCGGCCCTCGCCTCTGTCTCTGCCTCCTGCTAGTCTCACCTGATGGAGAACGGTGAAATGTGTATTAACACTGCCATAGACTGATGTATGCTTAAAACGTGGATATGTGTCTCTCACGGTGCTCTGTGTGCCCGTGTTGGGGACGTTGCAGCGGACCCCTGCATCCTGGCTGTGCTTGATGGTGTACAGAGGCACCTCTTTGAAGGAGCAGTCTAAAAGAGACCTCTCATGGCCCGTGCACTGCACGCTGTTCATGTGGATGGGACCAGAACCTAGGGTCAGAGTTGGAATATTTTATTGGTAATTGTCAGATATTAAAGTACATACAGTATATAGAAATGTACCTGACATAAACTGGCAAACTGAATAACTGCTGGTTAGTCTATAACAGATAGTACATAATAATCACAGTGTAACTGTAATAGAGGAGGCAATTGGCAAGAATAGAATCTCTATTAAGGAATGATTTTGCAGGTGGCAGACGTAGACCATTTCCTTCTCCATTCTCGATGATTTAAGGGCAGTTTTGCATTCTCCAGTGTTCTCACTACTCATGGTAGCATGAGCATGAATTAGCTCAAGTAATACATCTCCAGAATGGCACATGTGGCACATCCACATGTGCTTTGGCCAGAAGGTGTCAACAACTTGAATGTGATACCAGGAGACAGGGCAGTACATCAGAAGAAGTGGAAAGTGGCCATAGGTGGGGAATATCATACAGCATGACCGGTTTAGTGATGAGTCATTCATGGACAGAGGTACCACAACTGCTGGTACGTCCCAGGATGAGACCCATTGCCTGATGGTATGCTGGTTCAGTGGGCCCTGGGTTCCTTCTGGTGCATGACAATGCCCAACCCAATGCAGTTAGAATATGTCACAGTTCTTAGGTGACAAAAGCCTTGATGCTACTGACTAGCCTGCCAGTTCCCGAAAACCTGAATCCAATCTGGGACATCATGTATTGTTACATGCAATAACAACACAGACTGTCCAGGAACTGATTGCGAGTCTGACTTATTTCTGGGAAGAGATCAAGCAGGAGACCATCAGCCTTCTCATCAGAAGCGTCCCCAGACACGACAGTGTATAGGGAGTACATACAGGCACATGGAGGCCATACTGTACACACTACTGAGGCACATTGTGAGTTGTGTTCAGGACACTGACAGATGTTGGATGAACCTTTGATGTGTTGCCTTTATTCTTTAAGGCAAAACTCCTCAACTGGTGGTCTGCAAGCCAAATCCGGCCCATGAATGACATCAGTGTGGCCTGTGAGTTCAATTCAAAACTTTGGAGCGACTAACATTTTTGCAGCAAAAAGCACTTTAGTCACGAAGTGGATCTTTGACCAGCGTTTTTTGCAATATGCCTTTAAAAACAACAGAACACTTCTTTTGTATGGAGAGAGGATCTTTGACCAGCATGTCCTTAACAAAAACAGCACAGTCCTGTCATAAGACTAGTGTTCCGCAGTACGTCCTTAAAGACAACAGACTAGCAAATAGAGCAGTGGTTCTCAAGTGGGTCGCGGAGGCGTTTTCATGAGTCGTGGATCTTTGCCTTGGAAAAAAAGAGACTCTGAATGCACCTCATGTTCTTGTCTGCGCTATTTGCTTACTACACCGCTGTGAGGTGCATGTCAAGTTTCTTTGTGACTGTCAAGCTTGAGTGGGACAGGACGGACATCGAGTGGGGACTTAACATGCCCTAACATGCACTAGACAGCATCTCAGCACTGCAGCTCACGTTGTATTGAAAACAGTCTGGTAAAATATAAGCTATATGAGAAGTTTGAGTTGGAAAATTCCAACAATTTGGGTCACCGCTTGTCACTGAGGGGTGATGGTGGGTCACGCAGCCAAACCTGTTAAAAACCACTGAAACAGAGGATCTCTGACTAGCATAAGCTTATTGCTTTTGTTTTAATTCACAATTTTATGACCCTTGCATTGACATAATATACAAAAAAGCAAATAATAGTGTATGAAGGGGGGAATTCCAGCAGATTTCTGAAAGTCTGGCCCTCTGAACAAATACATTGATTAGCCCTGCTTTAAGCTGTTGTTGTACATTTATTTTTTACTAGACATATTTGTTACTCAGTGAAACAACATTATAAAAAATGAGTCAAAGTAAAAAAGGTTCTGTAAAGATTCAATGAATTAACTATAATTTTCCACCCCCGTACAACCCGATCGGTACCCGCACAAGCTGGAATGTGGCAGCACTTGGACTGAAGTTACATTAAAAAAAGAAAGTCATGCGCAGTGGCAAAAGTCAAAAACCTCATAGCTTTGCAGATGTGTATTTTGATTAAAAGGCCCAACTACATGCACAGACCTCTGATGTGGCTCACACTCAGTTTGAGAGAGAGCGTTTTGTCCAAATGACTGCACACCGTCCAGCACACCGCAGCCAAAAATCTTTGAACTTGCGTAAGCATGTGAAGGTGTATGAGGCTAAAGCTTTATTAAGCCCTGTATTTTTGCACTCAAATAGCCACTGATGTCATCAAGTCTTGAGTAAGGTCACTCTTCTCTTACTGCACCACCCATGAGCCGTCACAGGACTCCAGAAAGGCCCAGACCGCTCTCCTGTGTTTGCGCAACCTTGTTAAATAGGCCTGAACTTTGTCGAGAAACATTAAAACCCGCAAGGCTTCACTCTGACATTTACCATAGTCATTATTTCGACATAACACTAGCACAGCACCTACCTTTATAGAACCCTGAAAGGGTTCCATGAATTACTTCATTAAGGCAAGTGGAGAGACGGAAATGCAGCTGCCATTACGGGTCAAGCTCTGCTCTCATTCAGGCAGAAAGATAATGGCAGGAAATGAACGTAATTATGGAATTACTGCAGAAGTACACAGGGGAAAAAAGGACAATAACTCAACAATTGAAGGTCAGGTTTTGCTTGGAAAAGGTTTTTTGTTTGCGTTGGACAATTGCATGGACGGGTTTCCAAGATAATAGGCTCAAATAACTGGTCATGGCTAAAATGTACTCAACCATCAGCGTCTCAGATAGATGCTGTGCTTCCACAGTAAACGTGTTTATTTGTCCGCATGGGCCCACAGTTCTTGCACTTGTGCATCAGACCATTTAGAAGCACAAATTTAGACTGGTGTTTGGTCTGAGTCGGTTCTCATGAGAATTTTGTAGGATTTCACACAAAAAAGTAATGAAGGGTAATTAGTCAAAAACCAACATATTTTGGGGTTGCCTACTTCTTTTTTCTTTACATTAATGAATAAAAATAGTATGCCCCAAACATAACGCCCTAACCATAACCACTTTGAAATGCTGGCAAAATATAGTGTTAACAGCACAGCATGGTTGTCATGTGTGCCATGCTCGTGCGTGTGTGTGTGTGCTCATGCAGGCACAGCGACAGCGCTCCATGCGGGAATTTTGTCTTGTTATTAAGAGAATACTGTATAGTGCTTTTAATAATCATGTTTGTGAAAAAACTGCCAATTAGGGATGAAGTTGTAGCAAGGTGGTTGAGTGGTTAACACTGAAGCTTCTAAGGAAAAATGTTTTTGGTTCGAATCCTGGCTTCTTGATAGAGTTTGTATGTTCGTTTTCAATAAGCTTTTCATTTGGCCGCCTAACATCAACCCAAACAATATAAACCATTCAGTTTCACGAGAGAAGTGCTCATTCATGCAGTTGTTTCTCCGCTCTGCAGGGGGCGCAGGCGTAACCTCCGCCTCCGGGTTGGGGGGACGGGTCCTGACTGTTGTTTGTGCTTATGCGCCAAACAGCAACCCTGAGAGGGAGCACTAGAGAGTGCTCTCTTGGGGGATTCCCTCGTTCTGCTGGGGGACGTCAACGGTCACGTTGGCAGCGACAGTGAGACCTGGAGAGGCCTTCCTCTGAAACCGAGCGGTGCTTTGTTATTGGACGTCTGTGCCCGTCACAGACTGTCCATAACAAACACCATGTTCAAGCATAAGGGTGTCTACATTTGCACTTGACACCCTCACCTATGGTCATGAACTTTGGGTAGTGACCGACAGGACAAGATCACGGGTACAAGCGAGTTTACTTGAGCAAATGAGTTTTCTCCGTAGGGTGGCTGGGCTTTCCCTTAGAGATGAAGTGAGAAGCACTGTCATCTGGGAGAAATTCGGACGAGAACCGCTGCTCCTCCGCATTGAGAGGAGTCAGATGAAGTGGCTCGGGCATCTGGTCAGGATGCACTCCTGGACTCCTCCCTGGGGAGGTGTTCAGGGCACATCTGACTGGTCGGAGGCCTCAGGGAAGACCCAAGACATCTTGGAGAGACTCAACTGTTTCTCAACTGCCCTGGGAACGCCTCGGGATCCGCCGTAAGGAGCTGGACGAAGTGGATGGGGAGAGGAAAGTCTGGGCTACCCAGCTTATGCTGCTGCCCCCAAGCGGTAGAGGATGGATGAATAATTAATAGAAAAATATTTTAGCTAGTGTGTTTAACAATATTATCTGGCCCTCACAGTGTCTGCCGAGAAAAATTGGACAATGTGACAAGATGTGCCTCGTCATTGTCGCCTCTCACCCTAAATCAGCTGGGATAGGCTCAGCTTCCTTGTGACCTAAGCAGTCTAGAAAATGGATGGATCTTATATGAGTGTGCTGCTGTACACTTTTTTGTTCATTTGTGTTTCCGTGCCCTGTCTCACCCTGTCCTAGATGAGCCCTGGTCAAGGCCTCCTTTGCCGTTCCGAAGCCCAGCTCTCTGCAAACCACGTTGGCGTCTGTGATGTCCCACAGGTGGTCTGCAACGGTGCCCCATTTCCCGTCCTTCAGCACCTCCACGCGACCCTCCCCAACGCGGGGCCCCGCCTTGAGACGCACGTTGTTCTGGAAGGAAAAGAAAAAAAGATGAGTACACATTTGCTGTTTTGAAGCATGTTCTTTTACATCCAGATGATGGTCATTATTGAGTTTGTTTGAATGCAAGTGGAAATCTCTTACAAAAGAGAGAAGATCGTCAGAGCGTGTTAGGCTAGCAGAGGTACTGTTTTATGGCAACTGGCAACTCGAGAAGGCAATTCCTGTAAAAATTGCGTGTGAATGGTGACGAGCGGAAGCTGAACTGAAATGCTGTTGACATGTAGACTTAATGATGGAATAGTTTGAATCAGTTGAGAAATATAGAGCATGCTAGGGGAGAAAAATGGTCCATTCATGGCTAAAATGCTAAGAGTTTGCATGACAGCACCTAGCAAGATTTCACTAAGTATTGAAAGCGCTACGGCTTTTAATGCATGCCATGTTTTCTGACCCCTCCCGAGCTCCCTCCAGTACAGCAAAACTGCACATTTTGGAGTGGCCTTTTACTGTGGCCAGCCTAAGACACACCTGTGCATTAATCATGCTGCCTAATCAGCATCTTGATATGCCACACTTGTGAGGTAAATGAATTCAGGACAAGTTCTCACTAACACAGATTTAGACAGATTTGGCAGCAATATTTGAGAGAATTAGAGATTTGTGTACTTAGAAAAAGTTTTACATCTTTGAGTTCAGCTCATGAAAGATGGAAGCATAAAGAAAAAAGTGTTCGGTTTATATTCTTGGTGAGTGTATAATACTAGCTCCACACTGACCGACACAGTGGGTGGTGCACGTCCTCGGCCGTTACGTGCAAATTGGGGTCCAGGAACGCAGCGTACAACGGCGTGCATGCCCCCCCTGCATGGCCCATCTCTCCTGCGGAGGGACAGTTGGACAGGGCACTGAGCCAAGGAGACCTCCCCGCCCCGACACTGCACCTTCTCCACCCAGTAGGCCTTCTTAGTGATCTGTGTCCTCAGTCTGGACAAAAAGGCATCACAGAAAAAGAAAGAGGATAGTTTAAAAGTCAAATAGAGGGACGTATGAATGAGAAGCTTTAAAGAACTGAGTTTACCTGGATGATGGATCAGCTAATTTGGAGTCCCACAGTTTCCTGAAAGACAACAGCAACTACTGAATGGATGAGTACTGAAAACTTAAGCACATACTTACAGTACATGCAGGCTCTTCAACTACTCAATTTGAGTAGACAAAACAACACCCCCAAAAAACTGCCCAACCAAAACAGTGTTGAGAAAAAAAAGAGCATTCAAGATAAGTGAAGTTTCACAGACCAGAGAGAGTCTGGAGGGTGGCATTTTGTCATGCGCACTTACACTAAAGCTGACCACTTGCATCAACCAGTGTGACCGCAAGCAGGTGCAACCCAACGGACGCCCCTTCGTGAATTCCACGACTAAGAAGACTACGGAACAGACACACTGTGTACCTCACATGGAGAGGTGGTTACTTGCACAAGCATATTCATGATGCGAATGTAAATATTGGGAAAACTAAAGTGAGGGATGGAACGTGAGGGTTACTAAATAAGGAATCCTGAGGCAGACAAACGCCTATGCAGACGCCATGATGGCTCTGACAGCTTAAAACCTGTTCTGTACAGTACTGTGCAAAAGTACCATTATAGATTTGGGCTTCTTTAGAGCTTTTATTTTGGCCTATGGGCCATCCTTCTACAAAGCTTTCTACATATTTCTTATGTAATCCTGTTCACAGCATCTGTTCCACTATGGACTCTTTTTCCATGTCAACATAACTGCTGTAAAAAGCGGATTAAAGCAACAAATGTAATGGTGTCTTCTGCACAGTACTGTACTATCTTCGACAAAGGTGATTAAACTCTTCCAAAGTCGTTTACGTTTGCTGTTGTGCTGTGTGAAGAGCGGAAGCGCTACCAAGGAGTATTAAAAGCACACTAAATACGCTAAAAATAATGATGAACTATGACAATAAAGTCCTCATTTTGCAAGGAAAATGAATGCAAGATACGTATTCAAGATGTAAGAGAACGTGTATAACAATAAAGTACTTGTATAACAATAAAGTAGAGCCCTTAGATATACGCGTTAGATTGAGGACTGTTGATGTTAAGTTACACTTTAGTTTCTCAAAAAATTAAATAATGAATGTTTTGTCAGATCAACGCCAGAGCAGCTTAAGTTGAATAGATCAACTTTTTTGTGGCTTTACTCTGTCACGGTTTTTGTGACATATTTATTAATAAATCATGCTGTCTCGTGGTTGAATATGGCCTATTATTAGTAAAAAAAAATGTCATATTACAGCAAATTATGCCTTTTCAAGCATAAAAATGGCTAAATAATCCATCCATTTTCTATAGCGCTTCTTCCTCATTAGGGTCGCGGGGGGGCTAAATAATGTCAAATTCAAATATAAGACGCATTTAAAGATGTGATGCCATGTAGTATTCTACAGTGGTCAACAGATGTCAGTAATGTTCCCGTAATGTTCGGTGAGGCACACAAGCATCAGATTGAAGGTTTGAATTATCCCTCAACAGGCACAATCATAATAACATAATAATCATCATAACAATAATCATAATAATAACACAGGCCACTCCAAGCTAAAACACAACTCTGAACTTCCTGTCCACACATCCGGAACACATTTACTGCAACACACACGAGCACGAGTATTATTTATGTATTAATTGGCTTATTTTCTCTGATTATGTCGTAATAAAACCTTTTTATTTTGTAACATTACAGCCGTGCTCTTGAAAATGTACGTTTTGCCGAAAAGAACATTACTTTTGTTGTGATATTAAGACTTTATTCTCCTAATCGCAACATTACTCTTGTAACTTTACAACTTTTTCATTTTTATTTGACTTTATCTCCCAACATTAAGACTTGATTCTTGTAACATAACAACTTTATTCATGCAACATTACAACATTTATTCTTCTTGTTCTTATTCTTTATTCTTGCAACTTCTTTTGCACTTAATTCACTCATTACATTTTCTTTTTTAATGTATTGCGCTAATTAGAAGCCCTCCAGGGGACAATCAGGGCAATCATCTCTGTATGGTGTGCCAGAGATTTCAGAGTTATTAGCAATGCAAACGGTGACCGCACCTTTGACATGAAACTGTGGGGGTCGGTGCCTTGCTCAACGGCACCTCGACAGTCAGGATGTCGACTAAAATCTTTCCAACAACAACAGTAGTAGTTTAATTATTGTGGACAGTAAGAGGACTCACACTATGGTTCCTAAAGCCAAGTCCTTATGGACTTATGTACTACCATCCTTTCCGTTCTGGTTCGATATGATATGATACATCATACGATTTCATTTACTTTAATTGTAAATTACGGTATATACAATTCTACATCATTTTTTGCATGTTTACAGTATTCCTCTACTTTTTCTTACTCGCTAACTCCTCCCACATTTCTCATCCGATTCAAACCACTCCAACGTCAAAATGTTCAGCTCATTCAGAACACGTTGGCTACCTATAAGGACCTATAAGAAAACATTCCCACATTTACAGTAATTTAACATTTTCTGTGACAATTTTTCCCTTTGAAAATGAACGGGCAATTTATTTAGTGCCCCCTACTGGTGGAAATACTTTGTACATTCCATTATTGTATATTGTACAGTATATTATATTATGGAATCAGAAGAGCTATTATAGGAGTCAAATGAAACTCTTACTTTTTGGAAGCTGCAGTACGTGCCAACTTGTGTGTGTGTGTGTGTTTGTGTGTGTCTGTGTTTGTGTGTGGGCGTAGCCTATCCGCACTATTGTAAATGTTTCATAACTCGGCAGTGAAGCAAAGGACAGTAAGTGGAGAGTTAGTTCACGGAGTTCTGCAGGGTGAGGTTAGGGAGGCGGAGGAGGAGGAGTTGAGTGTCACCCGTATAATTGCCTGCTGTGCCTGCTAGTGTCTGCTGTGCGGTCGAGCAGTAGCATGTTGGTTCATACACAGCAGACATGGAAATATGCACGTACATATCAACATATCATCCCTCCCCCTTTGCCACCTCTGTAAAAGGCCTTTAAAGCTCAAAACGACATGGTTACGCAGCGTCGAGACTCCATAGCTGGAAACATGAGGCTGGTGATCTCTCAGAACTTTCATAGGCATCGTCCAACCTCAACAAAAATCACGCTATCTGGGGCCTAAGGCATGTTGCTTGTCGAGATCTTAGTCAAGTAGCAGATTTGATGAAGAGGGAACAATAATGACTTTCTTATTCTTTAACCTTTTAGACTCTGGGCCTGAGAGGCTTCATAGAAAAATGCATATCCAAAATAAATAATGATGTTCTCTGCATCTACAAGGTGTCAAAGTGCGACCCGCAGTTGTTTTTTTATTGGCCTGAGGCACATTGTAGAAATAAAATTAAACCAAAAAACCCAGTAAAAATGGGAAAAATAGAGCAAAAAGGCAAAATGTAAAGAGAAGAAGTTGACATTTTGATACTGTGTTGGCCAACACAGTAACAGTCTGGATGTCGGGAAGACCAGGGTTCGATTCTCCCCTGGGCATTTCTGTGTGGAATTTGCATGTTCTCCCCGTGTGTGTGGGGGGGTTTTCTCCGGGTACTCCTCCCACATCCCAAAACATGCAGCTTGGGTTAATTGGCGACTCTAAATTATGAATGTGAGTGTGAATTATGAATGGTTGTTTGTCTATATGTGCCCTGCGATTGGCTGGCGACCAGTCCAGGGTGTACCCCGCCTGTCGCCCGAAGTCAGCTGGGATAGGCTCCAGCATACCCCCGCGACCCTAAAGAGAAGCGGTATATGGATGGAAACAAAGCTTTGTTTTTAATTATAGTTAACTTTTTTAAGCCTTTTTACATAATTAAAAAATACAAAAAAATATCAAAATGCCTCCCGCATTCTTTGATTTTCAGTATGTGGCCCTCTGTGAAAAGGTTTGGACACCCCAAGTCTACATGGATGATCTTGGTATCAAAATAAAGGTGAGACTTTGATGCTGTAGATGTGAAAATGTACATAAAGTGTATATTTGCTCTTGGATACGAGTAAATGAAGCTGCTTGATGAGTGACTTTAAGCAGTAGAGGAATGGTACTTGTATTTGGAAGGGCTAAGCGTTAGCTTTCAAATGGTGCTAGGTTTGTTACATGTTGTGGTTTGTTTTATAAAGTTAGTCATGACATATGTTGGTCTCGGACTGCTTGCTTGTTTTTTTTTTTTTAACATTTACCCATTTAAACTGCATCTGTTTTGAACTGTCTACTTTTCCAAACTTGGTTTGGTTGAGCTTTTAGCTGACGTTCTTCCGTTTACGCGGATGTATAGCATATGGTCACCATTGTAACACAAATGCAACCACTCTGTCCACTGTACTTGGGTCCCGTGGTTTCAAAAGGTTACTTTGAAGCAGGCTTTTTTTCTGTGCAAACCCGACTACCACAATCCCAAAGGCAAGATTGGAAAAGAGTTGCTCAGTGTCAACAGAGGAGAGATAACCTGATATTATGTTGTGTTAGCAGAAAGCTGCCAGAATTGAACAACTGGCTGTGTCAAGTGGTGGCAGGTCTGACTGACTCCACACAGACAGACACAACTCAGAGAGACATAATTGGCATGAAAGGCTTGAAGAAGATGTACCTGCTCGGTGAAATTAAAAGAGAGGAGCCAAACAGATTATGGAGGCTATGGAAGAACGCTGGAAATAGTTTGGCATCCCAACTTTTTGGAAGCGTTGCAACATTGCAAGACATGCAAAAGCCACCAAACGACCACATCGTGCTGACACTGCAGCCAGATGTTCCTTTGAGAGAAGATTTCTTGATTAAAGGATTTCTCAGACTCTAATTAAAGCGCAAACTCAAATGGGCATGTCATAAAAAATCCAAATAAAAGAAGGTACTGATGAACGTTCTTGTTGAGAAGCTAAATGAAAGGGATGAAAATTGATTTTATTTTATTTGACAAATATCAAAATTATTTGTAATACTGGAAATCCAATAATACAAATAAAATATAAATTATAAGCATCTAAAGTCAAAGTTAAGTCACAAGTAGTGTTGGGCAAACTATTTAAAGAAAGTAATCGGTTCACTGAGAGTAATCAATCACTGTAGTTACTAGTTATTTCCCCAAAAAATAAGGACGTCCGATAAAATCAGCCGACCAATATTACCAAGAGTCACACGCAGCTAGCACACTAAATACAAAATAATAAGCGATTGGAGGCCTGCTGAAGGAGCCCGGTTTATAATTTCACTGACTGTATCAGTCCAGGTTCAAACTTTACACTTTATTTTGTTCTCACACGGATGTTTGTGCCACATAGAAATGTGCATTTTCAAATGACATCGTTGCCAGCATTATTTAATTGGATTTGCATTTCTGAATGTATTAAATCTAACCTGTCTTGTTTGTCTTGTTTACTGTCAGGCAAACTGACCACGGCATCGTACACACTGATCAATGCCACGGAAATGCCTGAAGAATACATTTACAAGACGACGACAAAGTAAAAGCGGGGAACATTTTTCAGATCATCATAAATGCAACATTGTCAAAATCCACTGCCTGGCCAAAAAAACCCCACCTGGATTTAACTTAGCAAATAGATAAGGGCCTTACTGCATGGCTGATTATGTTTCAGGAGGCGACAAGTCTGTTTTAGACGGCTCAAATTATTGGCACGCATCAAACACAGAAAACATGTAAGGCGATTGCTGAAACAACTGCAGTCGTGTTAAGAACCGCGCTATTAAAAGGTAAAAGGACAGTCGGGGAAACTCGTCGTCGATACAAGATCTTGACAAAAATAGAACGAACTTTGAACAGAAATGAACAGAGGTGGGAGAAAGTCAGTGTTTTGCAAGTCTCGAGCCAAGTCTCAAGTAAAGACGAGTCCAGGTTAAGTCTCAAGTCAAGACAAGAGAAGTCAAGTCAAGTCTGAAAGAAATTTTTGAGTCCTTACAAGTCAGAAGCACTCTTTAGTGCAAATAAAATGCCTTTTTAAAAATGTAACACGATTCAATTTGAGAAATACAATGAATGAATTTGGAATTGTTTTATTTTTTAAATGAATTAAAAACAGTCTGGCAAGACTTAGCCACAGAAAAAGAGTGCTGACGTAGCACTCAAGATTTTGTCAGTGCACAGAACTATGATGAGGGTATTTTCAAGTCATCAGACTAAAGTCAGAGTCAATTCCCAAGTCACTGATGTGAAAGTCCAGGTCAAATTGCAAGTCTTGGACAATATTGCCAAGTCTAGTCCAAAGTCATTAAAATTGTCCAAGTCGCGTGACTCGAGGCCACACCTTTGGAAATTAAGGTGATATTGCAGAATCTTGTGGAAACAATGTGTGCCATAGTCAAAGCTAAAGGTGGTGCAACCAAATATTAGTGTGTGACCTTTGTTTTGCCAGGGAGTGTAGTCCCCATTCATGAAGACATGGAAAAATGTAATATGCATGCCAGGCCAGTAGTTGGCACTGTCACTTAGTAAAGGAGCGCACCACACCACTTGCTTCAACCTCGTGTTTTCTTTCTTCTTTTTTTAAGTTAAAAACCTGTGCCAATTATCCACTGCCGAAGCAAAATAAGGATCCATCATAAAAAAAAGTGTAGAATTATATAACCTTGTCATCATGATAGATCAGCTGTGAAGACGTCCAGTGAGGTGGTTATTGGTAGTCTTGTGGCTATTGGCGCCAGAAAAGGCTCAGCCTGTGTCCCTCAGCTAAGCTGACGAGCAGGACACAAGGGGTAATTATTGGAGACATTTGAGACAGATGGCACAGATCGGACCGGCGGTCAGTCTAGTTGTCCGGCTAGCCAGGGCCAGAAAAAGACTGTGTGGGCAGCCACACAGACGACTGTTTACATGTGCAGGTTTGCATGTTTGTTTGTGTGCATACATGGATTCGGTTTGTGTCAAGTCTTGGAGGATGCTTTGCAATGGGGGAGTCAAGGGGTGTTAGTATGTGTGTGTTGGGGTTTTGGAGGTTTGTGTTCACAGGGTTGAAGTAAGACAAGTTGCATTGATGGGGCCCAGACGGTAATGGTTGGCTAATAAGAGCACTTTGTTTATGTTAGGTGATATAAATGTAATACTTTGTAGGGCACTGCGCTTTATCTGTTAATCATGAAAGGACTTAAAATTAACAACACAGACAAATCAAATGGGTTTTATGATCATCAGACATTTTTGTAGTGCAGTACAAGACTTGGTATTACCTTTAAAATATTGGTATAATTCATTTCCAAGACCATCTACTTGTCTCACAAGATTTAACTGGTTTAGCATTAGAGTAGCAAAGTTCTAGGTGTGTGTGTTCAATTTAAAGAACTATTGAACTATCTATCTGGTTGGTCTATTAAGATGTGCCAGTGTCGGAGAAAGTTAGGAGTTTCACTTCCAGCCCTCACAGCAGCTATGGTATGTTCAGTGACCGCCAAACAAAGTGCGATATCTCAACGCTTGATGAAAAACCATCATCAGTGCATAAAGACACTTGGAACCATTGCGGGCTTTTTAAAATGTGATACATGTATGCTTTACATTTTACCTGTATTATCACGTATTTATAAATTATTACCGACTTAGGGTGAATGCTTTCTGAGGAAAAAAAATCACCTTCGTTTGGAGAAAAAAAAAAACAACAATGTTCTTCGTCAAACCCCTATAAATTTGTGGGGTTGCGAATGTCGAATATGCCAGGATTCACTGTATAAGTTTCTTGGAATATATTTCATTATATATACAGGGTGTCCCAAAAAAATGTATACACACTTTAAATAATTGTAAATTAGGTCATTATTATAATGTGTTACATTTTCAAAGTCTAACAGAACACATCAGCAAACAATTTCCTTGGTATTTGCGTGCATTCAAGTTCAGCGGCTGCTCTCAATTCAGCGACTGTTGCAGCTCTCATAGCGTAGACTTTGTCTTTTAGGAATCCCCATAAAAAAAAAAGTCTAGTGGCGTGAGATCCGGTGAACGCGGAGAGTATCCAACGAAACCCCTCCTTCCAATCCACCTGTTTGGCAAGATCTCATCAAGGAAGGATGTAACATCGCGATGGTAGTGTGGGCGCGCCCCATCTTGCTGAAAATAAAAGTCGTCATCTGTAAAGTCTTCTCCAATACTTGGCATGACAGACGGTATACATTTTCTTGGGACACCCTGTATATTTTCCTGAGTATTGTTGGCTTTCTTTGCTGCTTACCACTGCCTTATGGTGATTGTTTGCCCTAAAAAATGGCTATTTCATGTGTTTTTCTACATTTTTCAAACAGTTCTCCCTTTCAATTACATGTGGTCCAAATGTCAGAGTTTCTTAACACACATCATGAGAAGGATCTTGTATTCTGGGTCAGACATTAATAATACACTCCCTTGGGCTATTTTAAAGACACGCATTGAGGACCATTCAGCCAATGGGGCAGACAGTTCTGGTGGACAGTTGGGTTTGGCTAATGCCGCAGTGAACAAATGTCATGCCAAGTGTGGTCGCGCTAACGGTAGCAGTTGAGGTTACCATTCCCGAGAAGGATGGAACAGCCATCCAGGCATTGGAGCAACCATTCCGCAAAAGGAAGTGTTCACCGACCACACTTTTCCATCCCTTTCATAGCTATACACATGTGTGTCCATGCACGTGCCTGCTCTCTCACACACGCTGACGCACTCACCTGTAGGCGTTTTGATCAAAAGCCTCAGCAGAAGAGAATCCCAGCATGCCACAGACGACGTTGCTGCTGGTGAGGTCCCAGCCGTGACTGCACACATGACGCCATTTCCCGGCGTACTTGACTTCCAGCACTCCTTCGTTCACCAAACCGCCGCGGCTGCCGGACAGCACGGCCTTGAGGCGAGCCTCGGTCAGCTGAACACTGTCAGAACTCTGTCACAGAACATTTGAAGACACGGAGTGAGGATTTATAGGCTGCTGCATTTATCCTGAACAAATTTTAAATTTGAAAGGGCTTACGTCTCGGGGACACCAAAGCTTAACCAGGAAGCTTTGGGCTGAGTATTCAGAAAAGGTAACAGAAAGAAAACAGCAGCTGTTTTATCTGATTCTTGACAGTCAAACACCCCAGTATGATTTGGTTTTCGAAAAAGTGTTTCTCAACCCTCGGTGTTGGTGACTCAGTGTTCATGCATTTTATTAAGTGCGACTGCTAAATAACCCGTCATGGGGCCAACGAAAGTTGCGAGTGGCAGCAATTTGATAAAGAATGTGTGAAATACAAATGTAAAAATCAAGGGTGCCAAGACATTCCTTTGGAGGATACCATTGTATCCCTATTAGAGTATAGTGTATGTTTTACCTGGATGGAGTGTGAATCAGTCACGGGCTCTGGTTCGACATGATTCCCACTATATGGTTGATGCCTCTCAGACTGCCTGTTGGTCTCTCGCTCAGCCTGGCGTCTTGATGCAGGCGTTCCTCTTCTCGACGTGTCCTGCTCCTGTCTTTGGTTTGTACTGGCTGCCGGCCTTGATGATATCTGGGCTGTTGGGCCACGATACCGTCGCAGGATCTGTATCTCGTGACCGTTCTCCTGCGGCGAGATCCTGTTGCGACGGGAAGTGGGTGGGTTGCGATGGAGTGCGATCTCGTGACCTCGGCCATAAGAAGAGGGAATGTGAGAAGGGGCTTGAGGTGGTGGTGGGTTCCCTGACTCCTGCCTTGATTGTCTTGGCTCATTTCTGGAGGAGGAATGAGCCTCTCCTCCTGAAGCAGAGGAGAAACCAGGCCTTCTTTCTGGGCTGCAAATGATCCCCAAGTCCTCAACGTGGGTGCAGTCGTGGACTCCCCAACCATTGGAGCCACATTCTGCAATAGAGAGCTCACTGCCTCTGCAGTTCACATTGTCCAACCAGATCTGACCTAAGAAAGAGAGAGTGAGAAGACAATTTGACACAAACTGAGGAGTCCGAGAGTATCTTACCTGACTATCTGAGTGATACATACCTTGTCCCTGGCCAAACCTGGCACTGGGCGCCCAGGTGAAACTGTGTTGAAAGCCCAACTGTCTGCACACTACGTTAGCCAGGTTCAGATCCACCTGGTCGTCACACACCGTGCCCCACACGCCGTTGTACAACACCTCCAGACGCCCTTCGTTGACTTTGCGACTGCCTGCAAGCCGCACTTGCACCTCCTGCGCAGACAGCTCAGCGGCGTAGAGAAGAAGCAGCAGGAGGAGAGTGGCTAAAGAGCTGAGGAACAGCATCCTGGGGGAAGCAAAGTGTGACGAGGAGAAGAGAAGCAGTGTCATATTAGGATGAAAAGGGGAATGTGAAGGAGCTATCCTTGAATAAAAACACCACAAAATTCCCTGAAATCATGCAAATCATGCCATATTGACATTCCTTCCTTTGACACAGCGTATAATTAGAAACTGCTCCTCTTTCCCTAATGTGGCATTCCGAGGCGGAGCGACGGATTTATAGGTGTTTTTTTTAACTTTATTGATAGTCAAAGTTGTTTAAAGGACAGTGAGAAGCTTGAGAAACGGTGCAAAAACAGTTTGAACCAATGGAAGCAGCGCTAAAAGTAGCGCCTCTATCCAGCCAAAGGAAACTTTGGCTTTCCGCAAACCCTCTAGTTTGGCTGCACACATTTAGCCAGCAGACACAAAAGCAAATAAACACCATCGTGAAATTGTAGTAAACACCAGGTATGCATCTGGTCCATGGGCAATTGTGACAGGAAACTCTAAAAGAGGCACACTGAGGCGGCGAGGTCAAAGGTCTGTCTATTTTCCCATCTATTTGGGAATAACCTCTTGCCTGCAGCATTGAAATGACTGCATATGCATATACATTTAGCATAATTCACCCTTATAGAGAAAACGGGATTAACGTTGTTAAAAAGGAGTCGCACGTCCCTGAAGACGCACAGTGAAGACATTAAAGAGCAGATATGGATGAAGATGAACTCCTACCTGTTGTTCTCAACCTGGAGTTGGTGGAAGAGAAGGAGTGAGGGAGCACTGGAGGGAAAAAAAGCAGGGACTTTGCTCCTGCTGTCCCTCTATTCTCCTCATCTCCCTCCCTCTTTCCTTTTCTGTCACTCCCTCACATGAGAGATTTTATCCATCCCTCCCATTTGTACACTCATTCTCATTTATTCAAATGGTTAAGTTGGTGGCAACAAAGGGAAAACATATGGACATGTGACACCCCCCACTTCCAATCATTGTTCTATAATTGGCTCTCGCCAACATGTGCGTATCATACTATGTATATATTCATGCTCTTCTTCTGTAGGTAGTTGAAGGTCCCTCCCACCCTTTCAGGCTGGTCACATGATCTGAGTACACGTGAGTATATTCAACTTACACAAGTCCGTGATTTTGTAAGAGGTGTTTTTTTTTCCATGCACCCCTACTGTATATAATCCCTATCTATCCTCACTAAATCACTCAAGTCAACCTTTAAATACTACTCTCAGGATGTGTGTGCTTCCCACACAATGCATATGTGCACGTATACACAATGTAAACGTGTCACATCAGGGGTCCAATGGACAGTAAGATGTATGTGTTGTTGTGACCAGGGTGTGTGTGTGTTGTGCTGTGCACTACCACTAGAACATCAAGATGAGTTTCCTAAAATGCTCGGTCGTGGCACTTCTTCACTTAAAATGGATCTGGATTTGAAAAACACCCGGGGAAAGGTGTAAACAAAGCTTATGTAATGTCCAGGCATTTTTCCATTTGAAATGATTGTACTGTATTTACAATCAAATTTGTACACGTGTGAGAATTCATGCAATGTTTAAGTACGCCTCTCATTAAAACAGCGCTTTACTTTGTAAAAGTCCAAGTTTAATATAACTCTTGAAATGAATCTCAAGAGATTGTTTTGCAATAAATTCTTAAAATAACAGATGGAATGTTTGAATTTTGCAGTTTAAATGCATTTTTGCAACTTCGCCGCTGCTTGAATGTGCAATTGAGATTGGGATGATGCTCCGTGGCTCAAGTGCTCCCTCTAGTGGACTAAATAAATACCAATATAAAACATTCAACGCTTGTTTATAAAATCTGTCTTAAAATAAAGCTACTTTAAAAGACTGCTTGGACTTGGGGAGCTACAAATAAAATCAATGCGGCAATTATTGACACATTTATTTAAAACAAGCACAGCAGTCAAGAAACCTCATTAATACAAACAACTCTTTCACAGTAGTATGGTGGATTTGTAGCTGTTATCCATAACACATTCACATTTTATAGGTTGCCTTGATTCTACAGTGCCTACTGTAGATTGTTTTATGTAGTGATAAAAATATCCCCTCTGATTTTGTATGTTTGCAAAGATATTAACATAACTTTTGTGGTATTTTGTGGTGTGTGGAATGTAAAAAAAAAAATGTAAAAACAATATTGAATACAGTTTATAAATCTGTATTTGGATTTAAGAACATGTATTCATAATCTCAAGAGGGCACTTTAAACTCTGATAATTACTTTTAAAAGCATTTTTCGTAATTAAGGTAATTATTTACAACTTTTATTTTCAAATGTTTAAAAAAAAGAACACAACAGATGAGCTTTTCTTTTTGACAAGTGATGAATCAGATAGCGTTTCAACCCAAAATGTTTTTCACTGGTAAGGGGATACTTGGCTCAAAAAAATAGGAGTACAGTGGATTCCCCATATACTTGCAGTTTGTCCAGATCCTCACCAAAATGTGTGGATTTCTGGATTACTTTCTAATCTTGCTAATTGTGTTTTAATGTGTCAGAATGCATTTCTACTGAATTGCCTTTCACGGGCGGTCACATTCCGGCGCCTCGTGAGAATGCCGAAAAACTGCGAGCAGTTGAGATGTCCATAAAGATATCTATTTGAAACTAACACAAACCGACAGGAGGTCATCAAACGGAACGTCTCACTCGCTCACGGTGCAGCCAAAAACGGAACACACAATGTAACCGTACCACACTGAACATGCTGGTATCAAAAGCAATACTACTTTGTAACCCGCAAGGCATGCTGGGCAACTTCCTGCTGGGGAAGTGTGCATGTGTGTGCATAAAAAATGTTTTGATGCGAACGCTCGATTGTGAATATGCGGGAATCCACTGTAAAACGATAAAGTTAGTGGTGGCCCGAGACTTTTACACAGTAGTGTGCGTCTTCATCAATGAGTACAGGACGAGGTCATGGTTCGCAACAACGTAACACTGCAAATGCGTAAACACACCACGTACTGTTTCAAATCAAAGTTTGAAGTTCTTCAATACCCGGAGAGGGTGGAGATTGTCGGGTACAGTTTGCGCTGAGTCATGCATTTTTCTCTTTCGATGAACAGCGAGTGGCCTTTACACATGATGTCTTTCTCCAGCGCCATGCGGGACTCCTCTAGTTGGGACAGTGATCGGCGGGCATCGCTGAGCTGCTGCTGTAGAGATTCCAAGGTGGCGCCGATCTGCTTCACCTCCCTTTCCAAGCTGCACTCAAGACAGGTAATTATATGAGACTCGACTCGCGGATATAAATGGTGTGTGTGTGTGTGTATGTGTGTATGTGTGTGCGTGCGTGCACCTAAGCTGGGGCTCATCCCTGCACAGCTCCATGTTGGGTCTGAGAGAGCGATGGTACAGCCTGGACTCTGCCACTCTCTGCGGGGCATCTTTGTCCTGGATGGCCTTTTGCAGAGCCACAATGTTCCTCTCCTGAGCTCCAATCTGCTCCAAAGTCTACACACACACACACACACACACACACATATAATCCAAAACCATCTCAACGTTATTGTCTGTGTATCCTCGTCTACCTGCTTAAGCTTCATTTCCAGCTGGATCTTGGCGTCCATTTGCTCTGCACATCGTTGCAGGAAGGCTTGGTCCACATTGTAGCACTGGACTCTCAGGTCTTTAGTGGTATCCAGTAGCACCTGCTCCGCCAGCTCTCTGACAGGCACACAGAACAACATTTAGTACCTGTGATTCCCAACAGTCTGATCCAAACAGCACTCTAACCTGAGGTTATGTGTGGCCTTTTCCTCCCTCAGGGCCTTGTTGATGTTGTCTTGAGTGAAGTTGACCCATGACGGGATGTTAGATATCCTGCAAGACCAGATCAACATGAAAGGCTCGAAGCGATAGTAATGTCGATGATGTGTACTGGTACTCACTGCTCCAGCATGGAGGTGGAGACAGCGTGATGCTGCGTGTCTGTGCTCTTGTTGTTGTATCGTCCACACTGGTTGTCCAGCGTGTAGGCCTCATACTTATCTGACCAATCAAACTCCAGCGTCTGCTTGGCCTCTCTGTTCAGCCTGACGCAAACAAAGGATGCTAGATGCTTTTCTGAACTCTTAGAAACACCAACAAGGTATATATTTAATACTTTGTTTTGCACTTCATGTTACATACGGAGGAGTGATTCATTTACAAAATGCTCAAACTGTAAATAAATAAGCTTTTTAGATATTTTTTAGTATTGTTTTGGTGTTCCTACCAAATTTCCCGGTTCTTTGTTGAGATACAGCGGAAACCGCAGTATTCCGCCTAGCAACAAGTGACCATGCATGCATGTAATGCGGTCTGCTTTGATTTAAAGTTTTATAATAAATGTCACATGGCTGCAGTGTTTCCCACAGGACTGCAATCTAGCTGTGGCGTTGTGTTGCATGTATGTGACACAAAACTCTGGCCAGAGTGGATATTTTCAAAAAACTGAGTTCTTGGGTTAAACAGAGCTTTTTAGTTTGTGTCCTCAAAAATGTCTTGCCATTATCTCATGTTTTTCAACCTTCCTTAATACAGAACTAGGGGTGTGTCCGATTCGATTCGGAGGAGTCTTGACGGGCAATCTCCCCGTCGAATCAGATAAACACGTCATGTCATCAAGATTGTACCGTTCTGACTGCATGAGGGGGCCACGGCTGCTGCTGAGCATACATTTTTTTTACAATAGCCTTTTTTATAAATAGCCTGTTTTGATACAAAAACAGCCTAATTTGTGGTAATACGAATTGAAAATGATGTGTGTTGTAACAGAAGACCTATATTTACCACACATTAATAAAATCACCCACTTCAGTGGCAAAATCCAAAGGAGCTGAGGTGAGTGCTAGCGTTGAATGTTAGGAGGACCATCTCCATTAGGGATGTCCAAAGTGCGGCCCAGGGGCCATTTGCGGCCCGCGGCTGTGATTTTATCGGCGCACATCACAGTCAATAATTTGAATTTAACAAGCAGCAAAAATGGGAAAATCAATCAAAAGTCAAAATATTAAGAGAAGAGTTGTAATCTAGCAAGAAGAAAAAAAAGCCATAATATCACAAGAATAAAGTAATAGTATGAGGAAAAATGTCATTTTAGTAGCATGAAGTTGAAATATTAAAGAAAAAAGTTTTATTGTCAAAAACAATGAATAAAGTTGTCATTTTTGGAATCTTAGGTTGGGGGAAATTTTATAAAAGGGAATAAAGCCAAAATATTAAGAGAAGAAAATATACAAGAAGAAAGTTGAACTATTTGGAAAATTATAAAAAAAAAAAAATCAACAGTAGAAATGTTACTTATCTGCGGCGGTCCAAATGTATTTGTGGCGGGCCACCACAAATAAATGTAAAACGTAAAATGTAAAATCCAACAGAAGAAACACATGAGCGTGAAGCCTACCTTAGTGGTTTATTCCCCACCATTTGTTTCATATCACCAACAGTTTCACTTTCAGGAAACAGAAGCGGCACTCACTTGATCTGAGTGGCAACCTGGGCCATGGTTCTCTTCAGGAGAGCCTGGACACTCTTGATCAAGTCCACTTCCTACTCAAACACACAAATGGTTACGGCAGTGGAACCCGCTTATCTCGACAAATCCCCTCCGACTGGCTGACCGACGTCGACGTAAGCAGTTGTCGACATCGCCAAAATCGAAACGGAGACTAGAACTCAGAGGTTGGGCTATGGGGGCAGTGACGTTTGCCTGCTAGTTGGCAGTCTAAGAGAACAAGAGTTGCCAAGCCACTCATTTTGCACTGAACAGGAAGTCCCTGTGTGCACGTTGTAATGCCGTGTCACTAGACTAGACAGCATTTATGTTGTGGCACACTAAGCTGACAATACTACAACACATGTCGACATATACGGAACCATTTTATAAACAATGTTCTCTTCGGGTTTTCTCTGGGTACTCCGGTTTCCTCCCACATTCCAAAAACGTGCATGTTAGGTTAATTGGTGACTTTAAATTGTCCATAGGTATGAATGCGAGTGTGAATGGTTGTCTGTATGTGCCCTGCGATTGGCTGGCGACCAGTCCAGGGTGTACCCCGCCTCTCGCCCATAAGTCAGCTGGGATACGCTCCAGCATACACGTCGCGACCCTAGTGAGGACAAGTGGCATAGAAAAACAAACTCTACGTAGTGTAATGGTGCAGATACCAATGTAGACGGTAGTAACCACACCAAAAAGTTGCCAGAATGGAGTATGAATTATCAATTTGTGCTCAGATTGTGTGGCATGTATGCACTTCAACAGCGGGATGTATGCACTTAAAGCATTGTAATTAGGCTTTTTTTTTGCACATTCCCTATATGTACTTTACTGCTGCTGGTTTTGCTGTGATAATTATGTCAATTTATTGTGGATTTCATTTGGTATAAGTGAATTTATTACTCAGTTATCATTTTATTTACATTATTGAAGTATATAAAGTACAATTTTGTTCAACTTGCGTGGGACAAAATTCTGTAAAGATAAGAAATAAGATTGTTTTTTTTAACAAAATGTGTACTTCTTCATTTTTTTTAAAGTATCTGTTAAGCAGGGGCACCTTTTCAAAGTACCGACTTGGCACCTTGTTGGATAACATGTAAACGATACCCAAACCTGGTCGACCATGTATGTATGTATATGCGTAACAACGACACGGTTGACTGGGACTTGATGAGTCGTTCGACATAGACGAGTTGTTGACTTAAGCCGGCCCGACTTAAGCAGGTTCCGCTGTCGTGTTCATTATCAGGCATTTATCCACTCCGATTTCATTCACAATCTTGGAAACAGAAACACCGTGGCCAACCTGTGTAATGAGTTGAAGATCAGCTTTGGGAGTAACGGCGTTAAAAATAACCGTGTTACGAACACCGGACGGTGAAAATCGGTGCGTTGTTCAGCATCGATATCTAAATCAAGGATTTGGATGTGACTACAGTCGCCATTGTTCACTACCGCTGCACAGGGGAGCTAAATAGCTCGTCGACAAGTTGCGGTTGCGCCTTCTCAGGAAAACACTGCCCCCTAGCGTTGTGGCCTTAAATCTCACGAAGTATCTCTCAGCGGTTCACCGCCACAAAGCTAAATCCGCATTACAGTATTTTACATATTTAAAGGTTTTTCAAAACAAGTAACATGATTACGTTCCCTAAGGAGGAATCCCGTTACAAATTCAATCTAGTCTGGTCTAATAACTATTAACTAATTCCCAGCAGGCACACGACATTGAAACAACGTTGATAAATTGTTGAATTAGGTCATGATGTTGAGAAACACAAATACAACGTTGAAACAACGTACGTTTGCTGACGTTGATTTGACCGTTGGGTCATGGTCACTTCTCAACCCGTGTTCCAAATTTGAACCCTCATGTTGAGCAGCACAAACACAACGTGGAAACAATGTGCATTTGCTGCCATTTATTCACTGTCAGCAGCGTTGTTTCAAGTTGAAATGTTCAGCGTCATGAATGTTTATTCAATGTTGTGTGCCTGTGTACAAAGTATACTTTCTAAAAGTAATTTGCCCAACACTGTTGAAATACATGATCAACTGCGGTTGGTCTAATCAAAGATGTCTAATCAATAAATGAATCAATTGATATTATGTTTTGAAAGTTTGACTTGCAAGTCATGTACAGTACATCTTTAAGAACACATCCTTTTCACCTTGAGCAGTTCCTCCTCCACACAGTCCAGGACCAGGTCAGGCCCCAGTCTCCGGCTCCTGCAGGTCAGATTATCCGTGGCGATGGCATATGGAGTCTCCGTGGCGTCCAGCGCCTTCTCCAGCCGCATTTTCATCGCCTGCAGGGCCTCCGTGTCGGCCACCAGGCGGTTTATGTGCTCCTGCAGCTCGGACTTCCAGCGATGGATGTCCTGGAGCCTCTCCCCCAGCAGGCGCGTCCCATTGGTCTGGTTGTGGACAGTGGTGGTCTCTGTGTCCTCGCAGAGGATACGAGACTCTTGTTGGATGGTCTGTGCCGAGAGATGGTCGGCGCCGGCCTGCTGAAGGAGGCTACGGTAGCTGGAGAACCACTCGGCTGGGGTGTATTTAGCGGAGCGGAAGCCCGCGGTAACTAAGCCCGAGGACGGCTGCGCGGCCTCCAGCTCTCGCGGGGCCCCTTCGTCCAGGAGCCCCGGAACCACCGCTCTGTCATACTGCGGCTTTGACACTAACACCTCCGAGCTCATTTTCTTACAACGACAACTACAAACAATTGAAATACAAATGATAGTAAGAGCTAGATAAGTGCCTACTCGTCCAACAGGTGAGCGTTTGTTGACATGTTGCTTAGATACAGAAGCATCGAGGAGGATTGAATTCCAGACATGTACGTTCTAAATCATTCACATATTAAACTGAAACATGTGGCGTTTTCTGACCTGATGACCTTGTTCTTTTGTTTGTCGGTGGCCATTACTTCACAATGCAGTGTGCGTAAGCAACAAAAAATGGACCAAATAGCAAAACACTTCTCACTTATATTTGCTATGAACGACGTAACATGTTGTCACGAACCTCTCTGCCTTCATACGACGTTACACAACCAAAGAGATGCTTTTGAAGCGCTGCGCCTGCCTCTGGAGCCCACGTTTGTCCACGATTTGCACTCATCACTAATGCAAAATTCAACATTTATAAGTAATCTATTTTTATAACCTGGTGAATTCAAGCACAAAGAAGCAACGACAGGCAGTTACCACTAGAGGGCGGCCTTACATACAGTAACGGTATGAGCGTTAGTACGTCAACATACTAACTGGACCAAGTAAGCTTCTCCTGGTGCGTTTAAATGCCAGCGATACACCATTTCATTACATTTTAGTATGCCCCAAAATAAAGAATGTTGAAAATGAATATGAAAATGCTTTCCAGTCGTTTGGATGACTGATATATATATATATATATTTTTTTAATAATTTTTTACTTTACCACAATGTATTAGAAATAAACCAGCTTGTCATTAAAGTGTAGACTTTCAGCTTTAATTTGTAGATATGTAGATAACCTCTATTTTCATTGGCTCAGCTGACATAAATGTGAATATGTATACATTATGTTTAATGCTCAGAATTTGAATATATTCATGGGCTTCATATTAAAACGGTTATATTTACAGTGTGTGTCTAGACACACTCAATGTACTCAATGTACTTGCAATGAATAATATGCGGAAGCTGATTTTTGTTGCGCGGACAAAAGGAACAGCTCTTGATCCAAAGCATACCACATCATGTGTCAAACATGGTGGATGTAGTGGTCTAGCATGGGCATGTATGGCTGCTAATGGATGGTCTCACTGGAGTTTAGTGATTGAAGCATTTTTTGTCCAGTATCTGTCCAAATACTTGTGGACCTCATTGAATATGGCAAGCAAAAATGATTCGACTGCTTCCGGCCTCTCCACAGTATTTCACATATCTCTCGCTATTTCAGCCCGTCTACGTTTACAGCACTAAATCATTCTGTGGAAGTCAACATCAAGTTAATTGCGTGCATCTGTCTTCCTGTGCTACTTCGGTCACGCTGTAGAAACCAGACATATTTACAGCCTAAAATATTTTGCCACCTTTTAAAACTGCTGACCCCACCCTGGCCTGGGCAGTGCATCATGAAATAGCGTGGTGGCGGTGGCGGTGGCTGAGAGCATGCACTGATATTTTCCCCGAGCTCAACCGTTCCCGCCGCTCCAGCTGACCACACAGCTGTGCTTCTCGCATACTGCATGTCAAACTGTTTCCACATCTCACACACCCAAAGGTTAACAGTAGGAACCCTGAGCAGAGGGATAAGTGTGTCCCGAATTAGCGAGGATGCCGAGGAGAGCTGGGCTTGTTGCCAGGAGGGAGCTGCCAAAGGTGGTTTCTGGTCAGGCAGTGTTTGGCTCTCTGCTGCTGGCATGCGGGCAACACGCAAGACACGTGTGCAATGGTCTTCTTGAATGATGAGCCAAGACTTACACACACACACACACACACACACGCACACACACCAACCAACATGAAGCCAAATAGTGTGTGCAAGGGGGGCTCTTATTTATAGATAATCCTCTCAAGTCTTCAGGGCCTTTCTGCAACCTTCAAGCTGTGTTATGTCTATTCTTGGTGGGTTCCATTCACTGTCTCACCAAGATGTCACTTTTACTTGATTATGATTAGAAAACACCACGGTAAATGTGACTATTCTACTATTACAGATGGTAAATGTCTTTGTAAGTGCTTAGTATTGACTGTAGTAGCTATGCTTTGACATCCATCCATTCATTTACAGCTGCTTGTCGTGTACAGGGTCACCAGTGACCTGCCGCCTATCCCGGCTGACTTTGGGTGAAAGGCGCGGCACACCCTGGACCTGGTCGCTGGTCAATCACAGGGCACAAACAACTGTCCACACTCACCAGGTTCTTCATCATCCATCATTACCGCTCATTCTGATCAGGGGCCGGAGTCTGTCCCATATAAGTCAGTTGTGTGAAGCACTAAGCTACTAATGGACATCTGCTTCATCCGTCCATCAGTTTCCGATTTCATTTTCCCTTTTCAGGGTTGCAGGGAGCTGGAGCCTATCCCAGTTACGTGAACTACTACACTACTAATCATCATGTATGAATCAATTTCATTTCATGAATAATTCCTGCATTTAATGTATTTTTGGGCAAGATTTTGCACCATATCTGCCATGTTTTGTGGCAAGATTATTTGGAATGTGTCTTGATGATTTTGCTTGGTCACAGCAGTCATGTGGTGGTGTTGAAGCCGTATTCTGCTGCATTTGCACGATTTCCATCTAAAACATAACAGCAGCGGTCACTTGTCTGCCACTCACACAAATCAACAGAACAAAAAGCCTCATTAAATTGGTGCAAGCACTTCCGACTAACGTAAATTGGAATTTTCATTTCACGGAAAATGTTGAAAAAGTGTTGGGGGTGGGTGGGACACACACTTGTTTTGGAAAACAGACGTGTTTACGTCACTTAAAAGACCCATCAAAGATGCCAAACCGGGCAACACGCTGCTGCTGTCACTTTTAGCACATTCGTCATTTTGCCGTTTGAATGATCAAACTCAGATGAGCCTATTTTCCGATAAATTGTTTGTTTCACAACAAAACCGATAATAATGAACTCCATTTATTTTCTGTAAATATAAAGACTCCAGCAAACACAAACAGCATATAAACTCACAGAGTTGCATACAGTTCACTTCTGTCAGAAGATTTTTTGTTGTTTTTTTTACAGAAAGCTTTTTACAAAGCAAACTTTCATTTCATTAGGCCCCTCCAAAATTTGGCAAATAATTTAAATTCAACATTCATCCGCTGGTCTCTACTGTACAAAAAACAAAAGAGTGAACAGCCAAATGAGTACATTCAAATATGACAAAGGAGTTAATTGTCCAGTTTCCTCCACCAAGTTTGTTATGTTTTTCTCAAACGTTGATGAAGCCATTAAAAAAAATAAAAATCTGTGTATTGACAGCCAAATACAGTCAAAGGTTGCGCATTTGTCAGTAATTAAAAATACCATGAGAAATAAAGTAAAGAACTAAAGTAACATTTAGAAGCAGGCTGTTATTTGTTGCACGTATGCAGGACCTTTGTACGTTTTATTCTCTTGAAACCCAGCAGCAGTTTTGGACATGTGCAGGTCCATGGCTAATTCATGACTGATGATGTCACTATTGGCCAAGGGGTCCTAAGCAGCCGTGTAGGTCGTTTATAAGGATAAATGCTTCTGTTGGAACCTGAAGGAGGAACCTGCTTTTCCGTATTTAACATTGTCGGTGGAAGCCAGGCACTCATTGATTTTTCAGGTGACAAAGCCTTGGCAGAGGTCCATTGTAACAGTTTTGCTGCACAGCAACAATAGGTGGCACATCCTGCAGGAGTGTCCTTTCATGATGATGATGAGCTTCATTCTCTAACAGTTTTTAAACTGTCCACTGTGTTTTCAGTCAGCGTCTATGTGACAGGGGTTGCTTCCTGCTCTCTGTGCTCCAACGTACAGCCTCAGGAAGTCTTTGTAGCGAGGTGCGCAGCCAAGCCACGCCTCTCCAAAATGGATCGAGCCGGTAAAAAGGTAGTCATCTCCACCGGGGGGAACGCCGCACTGTACTGGAACATTAACCCGTCCGGTCCAGTGCCGCACTCTTCCCCCACCACCGGTAAACACCCCGCTCTTCTGATGATGGAGCCGACTCAGAACCACGGCGGCAGTTTGAGAGTGTTCGTCAGTGCTTGGCAGCACCCCTTGAAAGACACCTCTGCCTGCTACAGAGACAATAACGACAACATGGGACATTTTCTTCATGCATCAGTTGGCTGATGTGTGTAACAGTCTTATGGTTTGTGTGTGTCTGGTGTTTGCATTTACCAAAGTCACTGGTGCAAACTGCCATGAGGACCTCTTCATCTGAACAAGGTTCACATGTGACTGCAGAGGAAAAAATTATAAATGACATTGCTTGTAACTTTAACATATTACACCTCAGTTTCCATCTCTGCTCGTCTGTCGAGTACTTTGAAGTGCTGCTAAGCGGACAAATGGAAGACCAGGTGTAAGGAAACGGCACACTTCCTGTCTTTCTACCAAACTGCCTCACTCATATGGGTGGCCTACCCAAAATGCCTTGCTTTCAGGGGCATCTGCTCTTGATTGACAGCCGATAGACGATTGGCTGACTCTTGTGCTTGACACCGGCATGACCCTTCGATTGGCCTGCTTGTTTTCTTAAGTCTGGCCAAGAACAGGCGGGGGAGGGGCGCGCTTCATGTTGGCTGAGAGGGCAATTTTTCTTCACAGCCAAAATCTGGCCTGTCACCTCCACTCAGGTCACCGACTAGACGGGCCCATGCTAAGCAGTTTAACAACCAATTGCCTCGTAGCCATGCTGGCGTTTCAGGTGGCTAATAAGGTTTGATGTGCTGAAGTGGGGTGATTTGTCTTTCTCTCATCGCAGAGCATTTGGTGCAACTATCTCATGAAATGTCTTCCTCTGAAACAGTGAATGTTTGTGCACAAGTGAGCTCAGGGGGAGTTACAACAGGCCATTAATGTCACGGGCAGGAGGAAAAAAGGAGCGCTTGATTTGCTCACCACCGCAGTACGGGTAATCTTACCTCATTACAGCGTTATTTTTTTTTTCGGTTATCTGAGCTATTTTTTTATGTTGTCAACTTTGTTGGTATGATGTCATAATTCCTCATATTGGTCCGATAATTGTTATAGTTATATTATCAGCAAATACAGTAGATTTAAAGGAAAAAAAATCCAAATGTTTAGTATTAGTGTAACATCTTGTAATATAATTAGTTACAAACTTAATTTTGGTCTGTAAAAACGAGAGTTGCTTGGGAAGTAGTTAACAGCGCACACGCACAAAATTATGTGCTCAATATTGGCCGCTCTTTGTCTCAACACTGGACGCTCGTGGGCATTATTAAAAATAAACACACGCACACACAAGCACGAGCGCACGCGCGCGCGCACACACACACACACACACACACACACACACACACACACACAGAGTCAGGACATAGTCTGTCATTTTCTGGACTCACAGCCAGTCTGAAATCATGGAACTCTTAAACGCTACACATAACTTCCAGGTCGATACAGTATCCTTGTGCATGTTAACGTATCTGCTCCTCCGAAAGCGACAGTAATAACTATGCAGCTTAGCGGTCTTATCGAAATGGAATAGTTGCTAGTGCTTTGGCTGGAAGAGCAGAATCAATACTTATCTTGCCTCTTTCAGCTTCCTCCTCCTTCATTTAATTATTGTATTTACTATTTTTATGACTTATTTTATGTCCTTTGTGTGTTATGTGTACTGCCTGAGTGACTTAAATGGTAATTCAGTCTAGGATCGTTCATAACCCGAGGTCCACCTGTAGTCTGCAAATGTCCCCTTAGCCTGACTTTGGAGACCCTTGCTGTACCTTATTGATGAGTTTAAAAATATCTCTTCTATAATTTATTATTTCACTATGTCACACAATTAAAACCAAAAAGCCAGTGGTGGCTGAAGCCTTTTGTGCAATACTATAGAAATGAATACAATTCCCGCCTGCCATGAAGGGAAACAAACATACTGTATCACTTGAAAGAGCCAATGAAACATGGTGTCTAAAATTAATCTCACTGCATGCAATTAACCTTTAAAGCACACATTAGGAGTTTAATAGGTCACGTAGACAACATGGGACTCAAACCTCAGGGGCATAAGATTTACATATAATATTTTAGATGTAAATGTAGATGTCCAAGACAACATGGTGGAATTTCCTTACCAAAACCAGGCTCTAGGTGTGGGTACAAGTGTGCCCCAGGACCCTGACTGGGCACCAGCTCGTACTGGAAAGCGGTAATCCTCCGACTGATGTCTGTTTGAGGAACGGCCTCCACAAACAGAGCTCCATCAGCGTGGCTGAAGCAGCGCACACCCCCCTGAGGGTGCTCACTTTCAGCCATCAGCAGCCTCAGATCACCAGCTCGCTCCAAATACAAGTGTGAACCCTTCATACATGCATACACAGGATTCATGAATCCACGGATACATTGATTGTGAGCTTTCTGTGTAAAGTAAAGACGCTACCTGCGAGTGAAGCTGGGGTTTGATGCACACATGGAGACCCGCCATGTGTCCTGGTGAGGGTTCTGTGTTTGGACGCAGGTTGATGATGATGGCGCCGGTCGGGTAGAGCCACTCCATCGAGCCCTGGGAACAACGTAAGTAGATCTGCTCCACATCTCTGCGATGAGACTCGTGGCTCAGACCGCTGTAGGAAAAATAATACACTTAGTTAATCATGCAAACAATTCAGAAAGACCTTCATGATGTTTGTTTTCAACAAAACTAAACGCCTTCTGTCTTTTACTATGTGTTACCAATGTGCATGGGTCACCTCAACACCCACAAACGATGGGGGCGTTATTAAGTTGTTAGAAGACAGATAAAGTTTACAGCGCCACATGTGAAGTCCTGCCTGTCATTTGTTACAACTTTAGGAGGTGGAGGAGCGATCAAAGACTCCATGTGGCTTTATTTACTTAAGATAGGAACTGGAGATTAGACATTCCAGTCGTGGGCACTGTGGATTACATTTCAACATGATAACAGACAAGCATATTTGATGAAAAACTAACAGTTTCAAGACTCTGAGACATGCTTTCTTATGCATTTCTTTTGAATTAATAAGAGACAAGATTCGGTTATTTTAGATGCAAACCGCAACAGTTTCTGAAAGTCAAATCTCTGAGGTGTATCATGTATTACTGGTTTAAGCTAGGGGTGTGCAAACCGTGGCCTGGAGGCTATTTGCGGCCAGGAGCTTTTTAAAATTTATTTATTAGCCTGATGCATATTCTGCACATAAAATGTAGCTGTCCGCATTAGAACATTACACGGAAAACAGAGAAAAGCTGGAAATAACACAGAGCCTCCAAAAATGGCACTTGCAAACCAAAATGGCCAACTACCTGTGTGTCTTACAGTAAAGGCTCTTTGATGGCTTTCATACGTCCTGTCATGATGAACACGTCTACCACATGTCCTGTCAATCACACACAGGAGGAGGGTATTTCTCACTTTCACTAATGAGCAGTTTTGTACATTTATGCTAGGATACATAAGTTTGCAAGATTTGGTGAGTTTTACAGTATGTTAAAGCCCTCAAAAAGTAAATTGAATTGCAGAAATAATAATAACTGAATTGATGTTTACGTGAATTAATATTGTGAAGAATAACAAAGTCACAAGGAAGACAAAGTGTCTCTGACTATACTGCATCAAATCATATTATATGCACACATGACATATTCCATAATGTGTTTAAAAGTTCCTCCAGCCCGCCAAATTTGTATCTTAGGAGACAAAGAAGCAAATAAAAAAGACCTTCTATGTGCCGGCAACCTCTTTATAACGGAGCATTTGGAGGCAAGTCCTTGTTTGAAAATGAATACTTTGCTAGCACTAACTATGAACAAAAGACAAAAGCTAAACGTTTGTTAACGTGTTCGTGTCTTTGTTGGGCTCCATCCTTACCTTCCTCGCCAGCTACACAGGTCGCTGGAGTACTGAGCCACGGCCGGGTACACCAACACCAGCGTAACCCAGTGCACTGCCCACGGCCAAATCATGCCGGATTGTCCGTCCCTGGAGTCGGCGCTTTCCGGACCCCGAAACACAACAGCCAGTATCCACGTATAGTGTAACGACCCGCGGAGCCTACATGGCGGGTTATGCCGAGGCTCTGGCTCCGTTTCAGCAGAACAAACAAAGGCGGAGAAGTTTGTCAAGAACTTTGTCAACTAATGGTGCGCGCGCGCCACGGGGCTGTTTAAATAACATCCTCCTGCACGTGCACGGCGGGCGCGTGCCAGAAAGCTGACTGGACACGCGATCGGTTGCTCCAAGGCCACGCCCACGCTTTCATCCGAAAGATGTGCGCCTGCGTGCAATTTGAACGCCGACGCAGAACAAGCAGCACTATCCAGTGTTCTTTGACGGAAAATCACCAATACTGTAGTATATCAGCCCCACATTACGAGGAAGGTGAGAAAAACATGCAAGTGTGTTTGTTAGAATACTGGCATTAGAATGACCTGAGTGGATACCCTGCTGTGGAAAAGGGTAACTCCGGCTCACCTGAATGTGAGATGTACTAACCATAGAAAAAAAGTATGTCAACTGGTAGTCAATTGCAACAAAAAAGGATGTCAGATTTTTTAGCTTTTAAAAAATGTCTTGTAAACAACAAATTAGTGGTACTGTTTAGTGAAGGGACTACGTGTATTGACATTAGTGCAGCTAGCAGGTGAATAAAGCTATGTGAATAAAACTAGCCGTCAATGCTTGCAAATTGCACATACAGTATCCGACACCATGGCTGCTGTGATGACTCCCTTCAAAACGATGAGGGCCGGTGGGAAAAAAGACCCAAGAAAAAGTCACACGTGTGCTCTAAACGTCTCTGGTTTTCCCGTGAGAAAACAGTCAGAACGGCAAGCATGTTGCTCTCTCGTCACATTCCCACTGAGTGCCACAGGAATGAACTGCATTTCGAGAAAATACCTTAAAGGTTATCCCAAACAGGATTTCTTTCTTTAAACACATACTGGGGACGTGTAGCGTACATCCCCACGTGTATGTAAGCAGGTTCCAAAATGTTGTACGCTGCAGGGAACTTTAATTTAATGTCAAAGTTGGTGGGTTTCATCAACTTGGTGTAGAGCTGTGACTTCGTAGAGGAGCATTCCTGACTAATTTTGTCCAGCTCTTTGCAACTTTTTTGTCTTTCGGCCAATTAAAAAGACGAATACCGTGAGCTTTGCCATTACTGCACCCTCCCGTGACACAAAGGCTTGGCATTCTCTCAAAAAACTTCCCAAAATTTGCTTAAAACTCTTGTGTTGTTTCCATGCGATTTCACAGAAAACAATATGGCAACAGGCGATCGTGCGGGATATGCCTGTGAATATTTTCACTGATCGCAACTGGACTGTTCAGGTTGTCTTCGAGGACGTTTCGCCTCTCATCTGGCTTCATCAGTTCAGACACCAGTCCCAGCTAGTAGGACAGCTCTAGTCTGAACGCTCGGTGCAAGATCCGATCTATTTGTCCTCTAAAGGAGGAGGCAGGTCCAGACAGGAATGGTTTGGCTCTTCAGTGGTGTCAAATGACGATCGTTAGGATACAATGCAGTGGGGCCTCTGCCCGCCAACGATGGTCGTTTGGGTGGTATCACCTTCGTTAGCATCCCATTCAGATGTAATGATGGTCATGGACCCACCTGAAACCAAGGTGGCTGTGCCTTGTTTATTTGTTAGAGGCTAAATGACTGAATCCTTTAGGAAGGGATGAAAGGACAGCATTGGATGTGGGAGAAAGGTGGTGTCGTAAACCCTCCTTCCCATCCCTTCTGTTCAGAGATGGCTTCTCAACCTTAACGTTGATTACTTCCCTCACTGTCTTTCAAACCACCGGTCTTCTCTGTCCAGAATGTGTACAGTTTATTTCCTCAAAAGACTGCTCTTTCTCTTTGAGGTGAAGGTAGACCGCAGAGTCTTGATTTGAAGAGTTAGCACGTCTGTGTTGTGCCATGCGCCCGCTAAGTGTCTGCTTGGTTTCCCCAATGTAAACATTGGTGCATCGGACAGCATACACCAGATTGTTCTTCTGGGTATGAGGTGTCCTTGCAGGGTGCCTTTCTGGTATGATGTCACAACTCAAGGGTCTACAGAGTATAGGGGCTGTCTTTAAAGTTTACTATCTTGAAAATGTATTGATTTACATCTATGAAATTTGTATGTATTTTATGCAAAAATGTGTGCTATTTCCTCACTTTATCCATGTTTTTGAATTTGGATGACCTTTAAGACCCCTGCACACACACACACGCTAACCATGTGTTGGTAAAATCTATCATTGATTCAATCAAGGAGGCAGCCCTCTCAGAAAGCAACTTTCTTTAATAGCAGAGGACTCATAGAACATTGAGAACTTAATAAGACGTCGTCCAGAATGCTGCTTTTCACTTTGGTAATCTACACATTTTAGAATCATCAAAAGTTGCACAGAATCCCAAAATGATATATTTTTGTCACCCTTTGGCACCCTTCTGTTGGAGCACCAATCATGGTTGTTCATTATCCAACAGCAGTGTTATAAATCACACAGACAACAAAACAATTTGTGATTCATCACAAAAGAATTCATTATTTGGGTAAGAGACGCGGTACACCCTGCACTCGTCACCAGTCAGTCACAGGGCACATATAACAACCACTCAAACTCACATTCACACCTATGGGCAATTTAGTGCCTCCAATGAACATAACATGCATATTTTGTGGATCTGGGAGAACAACTGAGCACTCGGACTAAACCCGGAGGACATGCACACTCCACACAGAGAGGTCCGAGCTTCTGGATTCAAACCCAGAACTTCCTGGTGGAGAAGCAGATGTGCTTACCAATTTCCACTGCCCTGCCCGTTATACAGTAAAACATCACAACCGAAATGATATCTAACATATGCTGTGATATAAATCAACAAAACTGCTTGGATTATTTTCCCTTCTCATGACACAAGTTTGCGCGGCCACTTGTTGCTAAGCAGAATATGTTGGGCTCAATCGTAACCACCCCGCTCTCCTTGTACTGTTCTTTGTCTGTCCGCACACTACTTCCTGATGGTGTTATACACACACACACACACACACACACACACACACGCACGCACGCATTCCTCAATCTCTGATTTCAACCTTCATGGTCCTAACTTCCTCAATGCACACTCTTTCCCTGGCAAACACCTTATTTACCCAGGAGGACATCTGAGTTGTGCTGGTCTGCAGTGTCCAGCTCAAGGACACCTTGACAGTACTTTAGCAGCACTATTAACCTCCACACAATCCAACTTCCAACGTTTGGGTGGGCCTGCCTTGTATCGCCATCAGTTGGTGGTTCAGATATATCAAGTTTTACTCTTAAATTATACAAAATGTAACAGGTTTTAGATAATTCAATGATAAAGTACCAGTATGTAGTACCATAATGTTATCTTAAGACAACAGCTGTGTGTGAGCACCAGTGTTGGCGCTACTGTTCAAAGTTGTGCTCAGTGCTTGCAGATGCATTAAGATTAGATTATAAGGTGCATTTAGTGTAAATCTTACCAAAAATATTTATGGTTGAAATACAGCAAGATTAATATGAACATGCTCCAAAAATGGCATTGCAATTCACATTCATTCATTTTCAATACTGCTTGTCCCCATTATGGAAATTTGCGGAAACCATATTTTGATTACCGGAAAAAACACTTGGCTGGGCAATGAGATGCTCAAATGATACCTTAGTTATAGTTTAGCTTGCTCAAACATGCCTTATAATTTCAATACATTTAACATATGCCTTCTCTGTATGGATAGAATATTGTTTTATTACAAAATACTATCTATAACCAAAGACACAAATTCTAAAGAAGGAACGTACAGAGGAACATTCAGAACGACAGAGGAACCTCAGGTCAAATGCTTGTGAAGTTTTTGAATGTAACCTATATTTTCAGAGAAAATGTGCCCTCTAAAGTTGCAGTCATTTGGGAATTTGGAAAGCCGTTGTGCGTGACGTCCCCAGTTTTACGAGACTTCAACTCGGCAAGCATCAGAGGATTAACTGTGTGCATTTGTTTTGCTTTTTGGCAACAGTAATTCAAAACGCCGGGTGCTTGGCAGCCTCTTTAATTTAATGGCGTAAATGGCGTTTCATCACTTGGTCACCGGCGAACTGGAGCCTATGCCAGCTGACTTTGGGAGAGAGTCGGGGTACACCGTCGACTGGTCACATTCCTTGAGTATATTACAAAAATACACACTAAAATTCATTTCAGTATGCTTAAAAGCAGCAATGTTATGTTTGCCATTGCACACATTAAATTATCCTTATCTAATGTGGAAATAACGACACATAATTGTTACGTCACCTGTCAGCAACAAGCCAAAAGCTCCGTCTTCGTCTTCCACACACATACGCTGGCTGGAGTTTTCCAAAAGCTCAGTTTTTAAAGACAAAGACCTACGTCTGCATGTGGATGAGAGGACAAAACGCATAGAAAAATATGTTTTCAAAAAAATCCGTGTTTGTGCGGACAGGGCCGAAAATGCAACATAAAAGGTTGCATGCTCTGTGGGGAGTGTCTTTAAACAGAATTTCAACCAATAGATCCAAATGATTCTTTTTCTGGAACTACTTTCTGTCCGATATCCAACATGAAGGGTCTTTATAGAGCCAGATGTCCTCTTATCAGACCATGCAGTTGTGTACTTTGGTCTTGCAGGTTAGCATAGCAACGGGGGGGGGGATGAAGACACAAAGGAATGTGTTAAAAGGCCTTCGGTGTCTGACCTCTGCACACTCTCCTCACCCAAACACACCCAACTCTTATCTGCTGTCCTGCTTGGTGCAGGTTTATTTGGCAAGCGGCCTCTGGGGCCAGTGTCATTTATCGTGTGTGTGTTATCACGACTGATATCTACACAGAGATGGAGTGTAAACACACAGTAAAGCTCTGTTTACTTTCTACTTGAGTCCTTTTCATAAATTCTCCATTAGGGTTCATTGTGATCATCGACCAAGTGCTTTATCATGGTGAGTGTGTATTTAGACAGAGTAAGGTCTTCAGCAAACAGCTGGCTTTAGTTTTTACTTGTTGTGTCACTTTGGCAGAGGCATTTATCCAAGGCACCTTAGTCTTCACTTTGTACACTTTGACCTTGGGAGATTGCAGTAGGAGGCGCGTCAACAGTGTAGTTTCACTCAAATATTCAGTAATGGGGTGGGGGTTGTTCATATATAACAGCAAGTTGCAATGGTGCTTTGAGCTAATTCAGCAGTTAAGTCAAAGAAATCTCAGGTTTAGCAAGTTTGTGTGTCAATGTTCCCCCTTTTCCACCGCATGGTATTTTCTCAGGTCATTCGAAAGCCAGTTTCTCTGTTGCTGTGCCTGCAGTATTAAACTCCACAGTCTATTTTCTTGCTGCCCTCAGTGCCATCTGTCTTAGTAAATTCAGGAGATGCTTTATCTCCTCCATTGTTCCTACTGTATGTCGTTCTGACTGATCAATGCCACTTGTTTTTTTGCACTTTCCTGCAAACTACGTCTATTGTTCCAAAACAAAGGTGACTCAAGCTGAGCTGGTACCGTCGCCGTGACAACACTCTGTCATCGCTTTTCTTTCCAGGACTTTCCCTCGATAAGATATCGTAACAGATAAGATATCCGTCCTGCAGATGTTGAAATGCATCATACCGGACCAGGAATGTGGACTGGCTCAGTGACGGATAATCAAAGTACAATAAATTGTAAATATCGTAAGAATTGATTTTATTTATTCTTAACAAATGTTTGTACTTGTAGTCTTTGGTCAGTTTTGGTTTCAGAGACCAAACAAAGAATCAACTTGTTGAAAACAATAAAAGCGATCATAGGTGCGGAGGCTTGATGCCACTTGTGGATCACACATCCATGCTTTTTTTCATGTAATAAACTATTAGCAGTATCACAGCTATTCACCGAACACAATTCTGTATTGTCGTTGTCGCCTTCCTGCAAGCTGCAGAGTGAAGATTTACAGAAAGGCAGCAACACTCAGAGAGATTTGTGGTTAAAGGTCTGTTTGGCTGCAGGCTGCAAAGTGTCACGCTCCGTGAGGCAAAATAAACTTTTTGCGAGTGTTTATGTATCAGAGCTGTACTCTCTCGGAGAGAACATTGTTTCATAGGCCGCTAGGAGAACACCGAACAAGCACACAGAGTGTCCATGTTTGGAGCAGATGTGTGTGTGTGGTTGCATCAGACAGTGTTGTGTAGCAAATCTTGTGTAAATGCCACACCCATTATAACCTCAATGTTGTGATGATATACAGTACTCACTCCCTCACATCTTTAATAAACGTCTATACAAGTTTAAGTGTGAAGGTCAACGCTGAACTTTGCTCCCTTCAATAATTCACATCTGTAATTATAGTGTCTCCTTGAAACAATGTTTGTCCAACATTAAGATAAGGAACGACTTTGGAGGGTGGGGGTTTGGCGAATATTTCCATGTCGGAGCCATGAAGATCAACACCGCACATACAAAATATGGGCCATGCGTCTATGCATGCAGACAGACCCCAGAAAGTCAAGAGGTGGCACCAGCATATCGGGCGCAAGAACAGTTCAGCTTCTCAACAACTTCTACAGATGCACAGTGGAGAGCATCCTGACCAATTCCATCACAGTATGGTGTGGGAACTGTACCATACAGGACAGGAAGGCTCTCCATCGTGTCATGAAAACAGCACAGCACATCTGCGGAGTAGCCTTCACACTGCTGCAGCACATTTATGACAGCCATGCTACAAAGAGGGCATGGAACATCATAAAAGACGGCACACACCCACAACATAAACTCTTCACACTTCTTCCATCTGGCAGACGCTACAGGAGCGTTGCAGCCAAAACAACAAGACTAAACAACAGCTTCTACCCACAGGCCATCAGAGTTAAAAAAGGACACACAGTGGTGTGAAAAAGTGTTTGCCCTCTTTCTGATTTCTTATTTTTTGCATGTTTGTCACACTTACATGTTTCAGATTGTCAAACACATTTAAGTATTAGTCAATGACAAAACAACTGAACACAAAATGCAGATTTTAAATGAAACTTTTTATTATTAAGGGAGAAAAGAAATCCAAACCTACATGGCCCTGTGTGGAAACGTGATTGGCCCCTAAAACTAATAACTAGTTGGGCCACCCTTTGAAGCAACAACTGCAATCAAGCGTTTGTCATCATTTTCAATGAGTCTCTTACAGCACCGTGGGCCACTCATCTTTGCAGAATTGGTGTAATTCAGCCACGGGTTTTCCAGCATGAACCGCCTTTTTAAGGTCATGCCACAGCATCTCAATAGGATTCAGGTCAGGACTTTGACTAGGCCACTTCAAAGTCTTCATTTTGTTTTTCTTCAGCCACTAAGAAGTGGACTTGCTGGTGTGTTTTGGATCATTGTCGTGCTCCAGAACCCAAGTTGGTTTCACCTTGAGGTCACAAACGGATGGCCGGACATTCTCCTTCAGGATCTTTTGGTAGACAGCAGATTTCATGGTTCCAATTATCACAGAAGGTCTTCCAGGTCCTGAAGCAACAAAGCAGCCCCAGACCATCACACTACCACCACTATATTTTACTGTTGGTATGATTTTTCGATGATTTTTTCTTAAATGTGGCATTACTTTTATGCCAGATGTAATAGAACACACCCCTTCCAAAAAGTAAAACTTTTGTCTTGTCAGATCACAGAGTTTTATCCCAAAGGTCTTTGCGATCATCAAGATGTTTTCTGGAAAAATTGAGAGGAGCCTTAATGTTGTTTTTGTTCAGCAGTGGTTTTTGTCTTGGAACTCTGCCGCGCAGGCCGTTTTTGCCCAGTGTCTTTCTTGTGGTGGAGTCATGAACACTGACCTTAACTGAGGCAAGTGAGGCCTGCAGTTCTTTGGATGTTGTTGTGGCGTCTTTTGTGACCTCTAGGATGAGTAGTCGTTGCACTCTTGGGGTAATTTTGATTGGATGGCCACTCCTGGGAAGGTTCACCACAGTTCCATTTTTTTTTGCCATTTGTAGATAATTTCTCTTCGAGATTAATAAAGTATATAATCTATCCATAATGGCTCACGCCGTGGTTTGCTGGAGTCCCAAAACTTTAGAAATGCCTTTATAACCTTTTCCAGACTGACAGACCTGAATTACTTTCTTTCTCATTTGTTGCTGAATTTCTTTAGATCTCGGCATGATGTCTAGCTTTTGAGGATCTTTTGGTCTACTTCACTTTGTCAGGCAGGTGCTATTTAAGTGATTCCTTGACTGACGACAGGACATGTTAATCGCGCTTAAAAAATAGTGGTGTTAAAGGGAATTTCTGTTAACTCGTTATTAATGCGTTCACTTTTTGACAGCCCCAATATATATTTTAAATTTGTTCATATTTCTTATTTAGTGTCGGGAAATCGCAGCTTAAGAATTTCATTGCTCAGTGTTACCACTGTGTTTCTACTGTTGCACATGACAATAAGCCTCTTGAATTGAATGTGCATGTTAGCCAAGCTGGAGGCAAACACTGGCAACAGCTGGCATGCTTCTGCCAAAAAGTAAACCAACTTACATGCATGTGCACAAAACCCGCCAAAAGTGTCATCACTCCACGTTTGCAGGAAACAGCTACTCCGGAAAAATTACTTATTCAAATAAACCTAGTAAAAAGTCTGTTTAAAAGGTCATCTTAAATTCTTAAACACGGATGAAGTGAGGAATAGTGTTTTCTGTGTACATCACAAGAGTTTTAAGCAAATTTTTGGAAGTTTTTGGAGAGAATGCCAAGACTTTGTGTCGTGGGAGGGTGAAGTAATGGCGGAAGGACGAACAAGACAAAAAAAAGGGCCAGTGAGGTGGTTGTTGTCATGCCTGGCATATTTCAAGGATGATTGCTTTGAGTCAGTTTGCAGTGTTGCCCGAGAGCTGAGATACTAGACAAGACTGAAGCCTTCAGCTGTGCCTAGCATAAAATATCCCTCTGTGACTTGCACGTCCGACAAGGAAAACCGGCCACCCGTCTGTCACCTGTCACAGAGTCTGGCAGACAATTTAACGCAACCTTTTGACATCAACACCTAAGACTAAACCGAGTCGAGGCACTGGTGAAAAGCAAAACAGCTCCAGAGTAACTAAAGCGGCGTAATTTTGTGTTTTGAATTGTAAAATGAAAAGAGCAAGTTATGCACCAGTCTCTGTCTCTGAAGTATCCTCCTAACCGTCAGTTGAAATGGAAGAAATCTGTTCCTTCTTTCAACTGCAGTGACTTGAGGTTTTCCTCCAGAATGCCGTCTGTCATGTCCTACACACGTCACAAACATCAAGGAGGAGAAAAAAAGACTATAAATGAAAATGTTTCCTCATTAGAAGTATTGCTATTTCTTTTATTAGCTTGACAATATTTTCCTACAGCTCTGCAATGGCGACCACTTGGTACCTTTAGTGATCTCTGTGGAGTTTTTCAGTGAGAAACATCAGCTGATTTGGCCTTAACTTGTAATTAGGTTTAACCTTGGCTTGTGAGCACAGTTGAAAGACATCCTTTTGTTGCTTTGAGTGGTGTGACATTTGGCTGACAAACGCGGGATAGAGTCCAGGTGTTTGTCAAAGAAAATTACACTTACTCGAGGTCTAATTCCTATAATTGAGCAATTAGTATGGTATTAGTACGTTGATTGGCTGTCTCAATCTGTATGACCGGGATACCATTTGCAATTTGGCAGCCTGAATGGCTGTGTGTGCACGTTCCAAGGCATTGCTAAAGAGATCGTTTCAATGTGGGCATATTTTGACGAAACAAAATGAGCAGGTCTGTTGATGTTTATACAAGCACAATGTGATCAAAGATCAGGCTGCTGTCTCTACCCATTTCCTGCAGGGCTCCTGTGAGCTATGTCCTGTGCCGGGCACACGCCCTCGCTCATTATGTCGTTAATGCAGATTGCAGAGCGGGGCGACCTGCAAAACAGCAAACACACAAAAACACTTTTTTCTTACCAGTTTGACACAGATGACAAAAGGAGGGGATGCATCCTTGTAGTGCAGAATTGGAATCTTTGGCTTCGGTTGTTCCTGAAGGGGGGGTCAGCAAAGGATGATTTATATCACAGATTATTGAAAGCACATGGATGCATTGGAATTCAAACAAAAATAATCGGGAATGTATGCCTTGTATGCATAAATGTAACATGAGATTGGGTGTTGTTGTGTACCTGGAGGAACTCAAGAGCTACTGCACCAGCGTAGGGTCTAACAATGGGTTGAAGATTTCATCCCAATACCTAATGGCAGTCAGGTTGCCATTGTCTAGCCTGAAGAGAAATGTGTGTCCCTTTACGGCAGGATGTCCAAACTGAAAATACTGCATACTGAAAATCAAAGGATGCGGGGGAGCCACTTTGATATTTTTATGTACTTGTATTTTTTTAATTTTGCAAAAAAAAAAAAATTTAAAGACAAAGCTTTGTTTTATTATTAGTTATTAGTATCAACCCTTTAGCTTCTTCTTTTTACACTTTGCCTTTTTGCTCTATTTTACGCATTTTTGCTGGGTTTTCTGGTTTAATTTTATTTCTACAATATCAAAAAAAGTGGTATGACATCCGTAACCCTGCCCTGCGCAGACTGACGGCAACTGGAGGCAAGGTGGGTTTAGTGTCTTGCCCAAGGACCCAACAACAGTGACTGAGTGGAGATTGAACTGCCAACCTTCTGGTTTCTGGACAACCTGCTTTGCCTGCTGAGCCACTGCCGCCCAAAACAAGCATAACGTTCTATAATCCCTCTGTTACTTAACTGACCACTTCCCAAAAGATTCATTGACTTGATGCTATACTCTGATTAAAGTGCTCCTTTACTTTTTTGAGCACGGTAGTTAGTCGTATAGTTTATAAAATGTGTGTCCTCCCTAGTGTTTGGTGTTGACCTCACCTTAGAGTGCTCATATGTGTAAAATCCTTTACTGATCTTGTTCTTGTCCACATCGCAGAAAGCTTTGACCTCCAAAAAACATGACATAATAAATGGTGGCTCTCATGTCAACCACCGAAGTTCTCAGGCAATTAGCAGGAAAACATACTTTCTTCTGATTGGTGGCGTCGAGGCAACGGTACAATTTGCGGCCTTGTTTCCCAGCATTCCATATGGTGAAGCTCTCCCATTGGCTAATGACCCTCTCCTGGAGGAATCCAACTCGCAGGTTCCAAATGGTTTCCCTGATAAGCAGAGGACCACATGAACTCTAAGCAGTATGCGCATGTTTGTTAAGAAAGTCGTTCACATAACAGACACGCATCCCATTCCATAAATAGTCATTACAGACAATCATCTCAGTTAGTATCTGGCACCATCTGAAGTTTTTAGAAGCACTTCTTACTTCACAGACATGGTCTATAATTACTTTGTGTGCAAGGCTGACAAAGATGTTGGTTTCACTTTTCCAAGCAAGTAGTGGATAGAAAAGGGTGTCAAGGAGCTGGGGGAGAGTGGAAAGTAGACAAGGCGAGCTTTAAATAGGCTTCCAGGAATAAGACGGATGATAGATGATGACAGAAAGGAGATGATTGGTAAAATCCTATGACTGTGTTAAAACACTGAGATACAGTAAAGCGCAAGGGGAGCAGTGGAAAAGGGATAGGCAAAAAAGGGAATGAAAAGAAAGAAGGTGTAGGAGACAGGATACCGCTCTGTTCCCTACATGACCTTGCTGATCCAGCAGCAGGATTGTCATCTTCCCTTTACACACTTGTACACATTTGCACACGCATATACGATATGATAAGCATCCGTTCGGAAATACACATACACTGCAACCGTATTGCGACACAATGAGTCTGAAATCCCTGATTCACATCCTGGGAAAGTGACGGAGCTGCAATTTGAAGCATCTCATAATGTGCGTTTGTGTGTTTCGAACTGAGAGACTCCGGGATGTCGGTGGGCAGCTGCGAGCCGGTGGCAGATCAACACCGTGATCAAGTACGCGTGCTTGAGCATGTGTGGCTAAGAGGAGGAGGGGTGCGCAGTAAAACTCACTCTTTCACGGAGTGTGTGGTGGCCTTTTCGTGGTAACGGTACACCACCAGGCACTGGTCGACTCTTGCCACACCCCCTCCTTGACGAAGAGTCTGGTAAAAGAAGATCAAATCTTCGGGGACTCCCTGGAGACAGAGAAAGGTGGAAGTGATCAATGTAAGAAGAAGTGATAGGAGGAGGTAGTATACAATTGATTACATTCCAATATTAGGAGTAAAAATTCCCGTCAGATCAAACAGAACAGTTCAGTTAACTCCTGGGGTATTATCACACGGTAGATCCCTGCTTTTTGTGAGGGTTACATTCTGGGACCACAAGTGAAAGGCGAAAAACTGCAAGTAATTGATACGGCCATGAACATTTTTATTTTTGACACACGGCTTGCCCCAAATCTTACTGCTAGCTTGACGATGACATTCTCCAATATCGGATCATCATTTACAATAAAAGTGATGGTTGTAATTATTACATTAGATTCAGCTCCACAGCCGCCTCCCCCTCTTCAATTGCCATTGTTCACTTGTGACACAATCCAGGCTTAAGCTCTAAATAAGCCTCACACACATATTAAACACATTTAAAGTATAATATGTATAGGAAGTCACCACTAATGAATGATAATGTAAGACGCGCACGACTTTGGTACGTTCACGGACAGCCGAATAAGTACAAAATCTCAACCCTTGATGAAAAAACATGACCAGCGAAGCATAAAGACATAAACGTACAGATTGTGAGCTTTCTAAGAGTGGTGCATGTATGCTGTATGTTTGATCTGTATTATAAAAATGTAATAATATAACATAAAATAACATAAAATGCATCTGGATTATGGAATAAGCTTTTGCTGTTGTTTTTGACTACTTTCTAGAATGAAAATATGAAGTAAAGAGCTCCCTTACCCTGCTTTCCTCACTAAACCATCCAACATTTGAGAACCAACGTCTTGAGCAGAACCATGTTGGCATGATGACTGTTGGTCCATGGGAGGTGTACACCTAAGACAGACGGACATTATCATTAATGTTATGATTCAGGTTTTGACGGAACTTTCCGCCAAATTTCGCCTCGGTTGTCGACCACTGCCTCGGTAGTCGTACAATATTGCGCGTAACAGACTAGTCTGCCCTGTTGTATCATTCCCAAACAGAGCACCCTACGCATTGCTGACTCACTGTCCGTGCATTTTGCATTGATTGTGACTGCAATATAACCCGCCATGGGGCCAAAGAGAGTTTCGAGTGCCAGCAGTCTGATAAAGATGGTGAGAAACACTATTGAATCCAAGAAAGAACTAATGAACAAGAAATCTAATGTTGCGAAAGGGATAATGGTGTTAGCAAAACAGAGACCACCGATGATCAAAGATGTTGAGAACTTGCTGTTGGTGTGGAACCCCTCCGCTCCTTGCCGTCTTCGCCAACAAGAGTCTTCAATACAAGTAAAAGTGATGTTAATCACCTTTTGGAATGAATTAAGAATGAAAAGGCCCCACTGTTTAAGGAAACAACACAATAGACTGAACATACACTCTGTCAGTCTTGAATCGAAATAAGTTAGGTGGCTCCTTGGCTTTAAACATGACACCTCTTTTGTACGTAGCTTTTCGGAGAAATGGTATGTTCAATGTGTGTTTTGTCCCCCAAATACGTTCCTGATCCACTCAAAGCCATTTGGATGTTTTCTCTTTTCAGTCATAGGTATTTTTTTTAGTGTGGGATTTTCTGTGTTCACACACAGTTTCGCTTTCATGCTGGAAATTTTGATGGCAAGCCGCTCTCTTTGGACCCGGTAACAGACTGAATCACTTGTGGGTGCTAAATTATCTGCATCTGGACAGTGCAACTTGCTGCGTTTCATAAGTTTCCTGTTTAACAAATACATTTTTTAGGCAACAATCCAGGATCATCCTTTGCTCTTTGACCACACTGATTATGTTTGATTTGAGCGCGGCACATACAAGCCTATATGCTATCAACATGATTATTCTATTATTGTAAGGTGAATTTTTTTTTTCTTCCTCGACTGGGAAAGACGTGCATGGCAGGAGCTCTGTTGAAGACTGCAAATTGTAACTATTTTGGTGATTTCCTGACTACACTTCATGAACACAAGATGAGGACTGCTTGCTGAAACCCCCAACTTTAACTTGGATAAGCGAGGGGTACAGATTCCTTGAAATAAAGTAGTTACAAGTGTCGATGCCTGCTAGTAAGTCAAGCTCATTGGGTAACTGCTGAAGTTCAAAGCAGTTGCCTAGCAACAATGGCATACACAAAGCAAAATGATACTGGCACTGGATTTACGGATAAAAAAAACAACTCCAGGATTCGAAGATTTTCTCAAGAAGACGACACAAGAGAAAGCAGACTCGGACAAAAAAATAGCTCCAGGATTCGAAGATTTTTTCAAGAAAAAGGCACCACAGATTATTCTATTACAAATAATGCAAGGAATTGACAATCTGCAATTAAAAGCAGACAAAAATTGTAAACCAAATTCAAATATAAGAATGGATATATCGCCTCTGGTATCAGAAATTAAAAGTAATTACAGCAGCCTCTATGAATTCATCACGGATGTCAATAATGGTGTCACAAGCATTATGGAAGGAAATAAGAGCACAGAGCACAACTATCACATACATTATGCAAGAAAATATAGCACAGAGCCAGGCTATAAAATACATTATGGAAGAAAATAGAGCACTGAGCAAAGCTATCAAAGCACTATGGAAGATATTAAGGCTCTGCAGGACGGTATTAAGGTATTATTGAATGACAATGCTGCCTTGCGCTCCGCTCTTAAGAAAGCAAAAAACCCTAAAGAAAATACAGCATTATGCAAGGATGTTTGGGTACTGCAGGATGATATCAGGGCGTTGCTGGAAGACAACGCTGACTTGCGCACTGCCCTCAAGGAGGCTATAATCCCTCTGGAAGCTGTCTTGCGTGCTGCTCTTAAAGAAGTTAAAGACCCTACGGAAGAAAATAGAGCATTATGCAACGATATCAACATTCTACAGGATGATATCAAGGCACTATTGATGGATAAAGCTGCCTTTCGCACCACCCTTGACGACGAGAAAGAAATAAAGGAGAATATCACTAAGCAAATGAAAAACTTAACTGATGAGATGGATCATAATGCACAAATGAATGAATGATGTGGTCCTCACAGGGCTCCAAAATACACCCAGGTCAAGATATGTTCCTTCAACAAAGCAACAGATTGCTAACTTCCTTCAATCAAAGGAAGTGGATGTAGATATCAACACCATCCACACTTGCTTCCCACTATATGGCAGAAACAACACCACACCTGTCATCATTGTTAAGTTCACCAATTCAAAACTGCACTGCTGAAACAGGGAAAGAAGCTGAGAGGCGTCTACATGAATGAGCGTCTGACAAAACGCAATGCCGACATCGCCAAGAAAGCACCAAACTTCAGGAAGCTGGGAAAGATAGAAAGCACAATCTACATCAAACTAAATGGAGGTCCAGGAGAAGCAAGGGTGCTTGCTGTCCAAGATATCAGCGATCTGGATGCATATTAAAGATCACATTACTATGGCAATAATGATAATGGAGGATATAACATACAAGAGAGAAGCCTGCAGCTAGAAGGACTACATTCAACAACAATGACCTCGATATTAATTGTTGCAAGGGCCAGCTCAACAAAGAAATAAAATAAGGAACTGCTGGGATCATTTTCATCCCCGCACCCCACGTTAAAAAGCATGCCTCCTGAAGTGTGCAAGGGAAACACACAAACACAGGCACGCACACTCTGACTGACTTTGTTTTGGCCTCTTCTTCTCTTTGGCCGCATCTCTTAAAACACACCAGGACCCCATTACTAGCACTATATTTATATCTTCACACACCCCCACCTTCCTTCGTTTCACAACCCCTCCTTGTTCTTCCCTCCATCTTCCGGGTGTCCTGTGACGGTCGTGTTGTGTGTGTGGGGGTCGTTTCAGGTTAATCTCGTCTTTCCTCCGCTGCATCACAATATGTCACATGATGTGTGAATGTATGCGTGCTTCACTTTTATGGACACACACAACTGCATGACTCAAAAAGATCACAGATGCGGAACACTGCAAAAACACATCTGGGCTCTGCAAGTCGGCTGGACGGAATCTGCTAAATCGGTGTGTGTGTGTGTGTGTGTGCATCCACCTACGTGCATGTGGTTCTTCTGTCGCAATATTTCAACACTTTGCAGATGTAAGCTATGGCCAAAACCATGAATAGGATAAATAAGAATGCTGTGGGAAAGCAGGAGAGAGACTGTGGATGTGAGTAGTCAGCTGGGTTTGGAAGGTTATTGATAACCATACCTAATGTCCTGCAGATGCACACTCAAGAGTCCTGCCTGGATCACGTTAAACAAGAACCACCCTCCGTAAAACTCTGCTTTACCTCTACCTCGGCTCCGTTTCTTACCTAGCAAGTGGAGGTGAAGACATGGAGTGCAAAGAAAGAGGAGAGGAAGGAAAATGAACTGCTTTAAAGCCTCCAGAATCAAGGAATGATCTCATTCCCCATGAAATGTAATATCATATAAATATCCTGGAACGCTTGGTAGCCAGTTATGCAGACTGTGTAAGAGAGTGACCTGTAGCCCTGGTGACACTAGTGTGTGTGGTTCAGGGAGCAACAGTACATTCACCAAAACAATATTTCAAAGCGTTATAAACTGTTTATTGCCGCATTACTTAATAGGTAGTTTGCTGCTTTGTAAATATTTGACAAATGTACACAACTACATAACACAACAGAATAAAATAGTACGCCTTTATTGTGACTGCGCAAAAATGTGGGACAAAATTTGTTGCGCAACATGTGAACCCGGCGGTGCAGGCCACCAAAAATTAAGCATTGCACTAAAATAGGGTCATCATAAATTTACTACTGAATTGTGTTTCCTGACATAAAATACACCCAGAAACTATTACAACTTAAACAAAGGAACATTTCCGACCTTACTGACCCATAATTCACCCTTCCAATTGATAGTGCCAATAACTGGACCTTCACTGTGATAGAATATCTTGGATATGTGACGGCCAAGGCCCTCCAATCGCAGTTCTACGCCTACCTTTCAAACTTTCTTGGATTCTTTCTGGGATTGTTCTGCCAGAGTAAAAACAGGATTTATTTAGATGAACCCTACTTAGCAGTTTATACCGTCAGCACAATACTGCCTGTGTTTTTTTCCTCACGGAATGTCTTCACTACTAATCAGCGTTGGAGGGTTGGTCTTTTACAGTTTTCTAGTTTAATTGGCTCACCGCGCTCACCCTGTATCCATCAAGACAAATACACACCAGCTGGATTAAACTTGAATATTTGGCACGGTGGATGTGAACGTCATGTACTATTGCAGCATGTAAGCATACCCAGATGGCCCCTCCAGCTGGAAGACTATCCGTCTGCTTAGTAAACTTTCAGTACGGTTCCATTTGCAAAACTAACCATTCCACTGCCAACACTTTCCACTATTGAATGTACGTCCAGTCCGCTGTCACATTTCCGTGGAAACGGCAGGGGGGAAGGTACATATCCTGTTTCAGGCTGACCTGTCAGCAGCCTGGCACATGACCCCTTAGAAAGACACACACACACATATACACACACAATGTAGTGTACCATGCCTAGAGTGCTTACTTGTGTTAGGAGCTGATCCTGAGTGATCGTGTTGATCCAGCGGGTATAACGTTCCGTGGATCCCTCAGGAAGCCTCTGGACTCTACAACCGATCAGCTATAATGAAAACACACATTTATGAGAGGGTTTCTTTTCAATAACCTGCGAAAACATCTGAAGCAATTGTTGAAACATGGCCCCTTGGTGCGTGATTGGTGAAGAGAACAAAAAGATTTTGGTGTCCTAAAAAAATGACTCAACAAGTACAGTAAATAATCCAAATTAATATTCATTGATACATTTTCCCCTTCAGAAATATTCAAAAAACAGTCTAGCTAAACCTCCAAATCCATACATGAAACAGAAAGTTTAAAAAGAGCTGGGAGTTCTGACATAAAAACTGACATAATTTCGTAGTCAAATGATTTAAATCGCCAAATATTTTAACGGAATGTGTAAAAACTAACAACGGTTAATATTTTACCTTTTCCATTTATTTCAGGGTGAAGTACAACATTCAATAGCAATGAAAAGATTTAGTGTGTTCGAATATGCCCGAACAGGTGGTGCGCATATCAAAACATTTGTGAAGCTTTTTCAAATTGGTAATTACGTCTACTTGCACGTGAATATGTTTACATTGTGAAAAATAAATGAATACTTTTCAACATGAAGCCTATTTTGATTTCGTCGGCCTCGGGAATGTAGTTACTCAGACACTGATATTTCAAATGATGTCAAATTTTATGGGACACCCTATATATGACAGTGACTAGTAGGATAAGCGGCATAGAAAATGAATGAATGTGTGCATATCACAGATTCATCCTTGCCAAAGAGGTATGCATTTTCATCAATGTTGCCTTATTACTTTATGTACTAAACTTAGTGGATAAGAGGGGCGTGGGCCAAGGAAATCATTGCTATAATAAGGAATAATCACTTTTGTAAACATTGTGTGGTATGGTTTATTTGTTTCAAACATGCTTACCAAGCTACATTAAGGAACATCACGTGGTTACATGAACGATGGAATTTTTTTGTGACGCTTCATGACAAATTTCAGCCACCTCTGAAGCAGATGAGTACCTTAAAAGGATGTACAATTTGATTCAATTCCTTATTAGGATTGTTTGGCCTTGGTAGAGAACCGTGTTTTACTGAGTGCCGTTCTTACTGCTAATTAATGGCGAGCTTCCACAACTAAAAAAAAAAAAAAAAAAAAAGATGTTTTGTGTTTTGACTCAGAGTCGTCTAGTGAAAAATGACAGGCGTAACAGAAAGGGACAGGCTGTTTGTGCAGAGCAGCAAGCCTGCTGTCTCTGTGCTGTCTCTCTCACTTCCCTCACACACATGACCCTGGACCCCTGACCCAACAGGGCCACAAAAAGCATCAACACCGGATACTCACACCGCTCTGCGTGCCAACATCATGGCAGCCAACACAGTTGCTCGCATTGTGCTAATGTATTACTAATGTTTGGGTCTGATACGCTTCCAACGCGCAGGTCTGCAAAACACATTAAAGCGTAATGCAAAGAAATAAAAATAAAGCAGTATGGCTGTGGGGTTGGCGTGAAGGATGTGGATGGAAAGTGAAAGGAGAGTAAATAAAAAGAAAGGCGGGGCAAGGAAAAGGAAAGGAAGTGAGTGAAAATAAAAATAACTTACAGAGTTTGAGTGGAGAACAGACGCCTCATACTGCAGCCGAATCCTTTGGGGCAGCATGACGTCATCCTGCAAAACACGCAGTATCAATTCATTACTCACGCCAAATGAGAGGCAAGACGCAATCAGCAAACAGAATATAATCTATAGGTATTATTACGTATCGAAAATATTTTTGTGAGAGCATGCTAGTCACAGAAGACAGAAACCTAACATAAAGGAATCAGTCAGAGCAGACGTTTTTTTTCCCCATCTCCTCATCTGGAACTGATTGTCTCTGTATGTATGTAATCATGCATGTGGGAGGAAAAGATCACACTTGTAAAAACATTTAACATGTGCCAGACAACATCCAAAAGAAACACTACTTCTTCTACTTCTGGACTTTGCAGGAGGACCAGGCAGCCGAGCAGAGACAAGTACAAGTGAGCTAATAGAGGACGTTGCTTTCTGAGAAAGCAATCTGGCTGTCATGCACTCTTTTATGCTGGAAACGCTCGATTGGAAAGGAGAGAAGATCAGTTCCTTGACATGCAGTTAGAAAGCCAAACTACGTCGTGACGAGAGGTTAACTTAATTTACTGTAGGTTAGGTCAGAAGGCTCCGGGCGGCCTTTGGATTCTAAGTTTTCACAGGTCGGACCTCAGAAGACTACTGACGTTTCAATACAACTACCAAAAACATGCACACACTTACTGCGTCCTGAAAGCACAAGTATTTTCCACAGCTCTGTGCTACTGCCTTATTCTTTGCATATCCCACTGAAAGAAAAAGGAACAATGTTTCTTCATGTTTCCATTTAAGCGCTTTTCAATCTAAAACGCAATCATGACACAGAGCACACTATTGTTACAGTATTGTTACAGTATTCATGCATTTTTCTTACCATTAAAAAAACAGAAAGCAAAGGTTGCAGACCTCTGTAGTTCAGAAAAGAAAAAGAAATGTAACTCTACTATTCGTAAGTATGATCTTTTGTCAGGTAAGGAAGTTTCTGGGGATCAACTAATGGGTCTACGTCTTTGCTGATTCATACCTTCAGTGATTTTAATAAGTGTTCTGTGTGTAGATTGTGTGTACATATGTTCAAATACACAACATCTGTCTAACAATGCACAGATCCAAATTTGACACCCTAAAGGTCATTTCATTTGGAACAAAATTTTGGAAAAATATACATCAAAAGACACCTGCCACTAAGGGCGTACGCACACGAGGCCAGTGCTTCTCATGCTGGTGCCAGCAACTCATACAGTGGTTTGTACATATAAATAAATTAATATGACAGGTTCTCAATAGTATTTCAAATCAGGGAGGTGTGAAAAAAATGATGTAAAAATAATGGAGAACCACCGCACGAGGCCATTTTCCTATCGTGCTCAACTTGGGTGTTAGTCCACCTCCTTCTCCTGGCACCCAAGGGTCTTCACGAACACCATTCGTGCTGCGACCCGTTTGCTGATCCCATCACCTCTACATTGCTGTTTTATTGCAATTTCCTCGAGTTTGTGGATTATTTCCAGTACTATTTTGAGTTGTTCTGATTAATTATATTGTGCAAGATGACGTCTGTCATTAACTCTTTCAATACCAAAGACGTATTTATATGTTTTTATAATCCCAAACGCCCGGTCCCAAAGACGTATTTATACGTCTTTTACGTTTTTTTTTTGCACGAGAGGCAGAAAGAGGTGATGATGCAAGTTTGCACTAATGCGCTAACATTTCAGAGCACTTTTAAGCCATAAAAACGGCCAGAAGGTGGCAGAAGTGCGTTTGATGAGAGCTTGGCAGGGATAATTTTAATGAAGAATCACACATGACAGGAAGGAGGAAGTGAGAGAGTGTGGAGGAGTGTAGCGTGCAGTAGGTTATACATTGTAGGGAACTTTTAACGCATGCACAAGCACACACATGAGCGTACACACGTGCACACACATGGTTCAGTTCCAAATGTCAAAACTGTAAATAGTTCATGGTGTTACATTTGTAAATAAATTGTTATTTTGATGTAAAGCAACCCCTTGTTTGTGTTGTTTATGTTGGCATAGTTAAGATATTTCAGCTGTCACAAAAGCAACAAACATTTGTGTCAAAAGTGAAAGTTATGCTTGAAATGTATCTTTTCACAAAAAGCTGTTTTTCTCCCTTTTTTAGTCGGCAACTGATATTTTTCTGAAACTTACTTATGTTCTACTGCTGATTACTAAAGAACGGAGACATGCAGAAACAAACTTTTTTCTGCCACAGAACACATTATTCTTTGTGCCTTGAAAGATCAGTCAAAATTGTCTAAAATGGCCGTTACTGAAGGGGTTGTCTTTTGAAAAATGGCTGGGATTGAATGAGTTAACTACTTGAAAGCGGTACGATCGCATGAATTAAACGATACGTCTTTATTACGCACACAAATATAGTCGCAGGTGAGCACATGTGCCGTGGGATTACAATCTGGATTATTTTAAGTCCTTTATTTATTTTTATTTGGAAATGTGTCCGTTATCATTGAGAACATGCGAAGAGCGATTGCATTATGGTCACTCTGTGACCCGACTATGGTAAGCGTAAATTGCGTATGCATGCAGGCCCAAGCATGGAAAATAAAACTGGTTGAATCCTAAATCTGAGCTTATCTTATCTCTTATCTTTTGGCAATTTCCATTTCAGCAGAGCACTGATAGCTCATCACAACACAACAGACCTCCTCTTGGTTGGTCTGAATTGTGGCCACTGATCACCACTGAAATGCTCCTCCGCTCCAACTTCTCCCTCCAAACCTCCACCACTTTCCTGGAGTCATCCTAAAGCATGAAAAAAAAAATACAGGCTAAAATGCGATGCAGATTTCAAGACAATGTACACGTGTGGATTATACAAATACACAGTCAAACATACAGTGCTGGCATCATCAAAAACAGAAAGTTCCATGGACCCGCTGAAGTCTTGGTCTAATATGGCCTGCAGACACTCGTCCAACCAACAGGAAGCGTTGTACACTGGCATGATGATACTCTGAGATACACAAGAGTTGATGCTTTTCAGTCAGCATAGTTAACAAAAAGGCAGCATACCTAGCAAACCGAGGAACAGTGTCTGATACCATTATCCTGAATTTAATTATTAAATAAGTTATTATGTGTCCCCTGTTATATACTGTATGTGTCTTTTTATTATATAAGTTTATGCCAAGTACTGTATATTAATTATACAATGTTCATGTTCGTTCTGCTCCTGTAGTGATTTACTCTTCATTCTTTATTATCAAATAAGGCACAGTATTATCACACATTCTGTAGTTTATTGTATATACTTCTTTATTTATTTGTATTATTATATACAGTATGTATCTACAAACTCTATACAGCTTTACCCTTTTTCTTAAAAAAATAGGTAAACTGACACATACTGAAACAGGTAGTGGACAATTCAATTACTATGACATGGAGAACGGGTAGGACTAAATAAATTACTGCAAGTGTAAACAGGTGATGTACTTTAATGTAATTACGTTAGAAATAAAGCAAACCATTGCCATAGCGAGGATATCTGACTCTCATTATTGCCAAAACTAGTTATCAACAAAAGAAACATTTTTGCTATTCCTACTGATGACAGCTACTACATAAAAGAAGTCGTGCGTGTTGGCACCCACCACGTCCACTGCACTCCACCGTTCTTTCTGCTCCGACGATACCGTTTCTGCTCCATTGTGTGCGGTGCAAAGTCGCTTGGGTGGGTTCATGTTCACCCCCGACTCTTGCTCTGAACCCTCCGGACACTCCATGCTCATTTGGGCGATTACGGGCGACGACCACCAAACTAGACGTTTTGGTAACTTTGACGTCAAAAATGCACAACTCATCGAATCATTTTAAGTTCTTTTTTAAACCGCAATAAGCGTCAAAATGACAGCTTTAGACCCGGAGAGCTCATTCCTCATGTACTGAGACAGTGGTGACATGACTTCCGCAAACAAACATCATCATATGCTGATTGGCTAATCGAAAACAGCCTGCGACACCTGATTCGACGTTGCTAATGTCAATCATATAATGCGTAGTTCCATTACGGTATACAGTATTCCCGAGTGTTATGTCAGAATGTGACTTTTATCCATCATTGAATTAATCTTGGCACTTAAAAGTACACTTTGCTCACAGCTGCGGAATGAAATGACCAACAATAACAAAACAAGTATTGTGCAATTAAAGGTCCTCAAGGATGGCTGAGCCAATTTAGAACCATGCACCCTCTCTACTGTTTCCGAGTGTTTTTCATTAACATCTTTCCCCATATGCACTGGGACACCCAATCCACCTAAATCAAGGCATCACTTTGAGATTCGAGTTAGACTTAATTAACAAAGAAGCCCTATGTTTATGTGTATGTGAGCGAGGCTAATTGTTTCCACGTTGATCAGTTTGACCTTTATCACAGTGCTTCTTTAAACTTTTCATGTTCATCTTCTTGCTAGCCAGAAAAAACAGCTCCAGGGGACAAAGGACTGAAGCCAAATTGAGGAAATATACTCTCATGCATGCATGATAAGTGTAATCATGAGAAGTTTTGGCTGAGCTGTGCTGCTGGTTGGCCTTGAAAACACAGCAACAGTCCAGACAAACCATTAGAATTTGGCTCTCGGCTAGAGAAGCAAACCAGATGTCTAATTTAGACTAATAGAGATGGACAGTAGCAGACAGAGATGGAACAAGGACTTCTGTGATTGTTATATTGTTCACATTTCTGTCTCAGAGGTTCAGTTTTAGGTTACGAACCTGTTCTCATTATGATTGTAGCCTTTAAAATGCTCACCGGATGTGCTCTAACTTTACAAAATATTAAGTTTCAAGCCTCACAGGTGTTCTCAAAGTCTTTTCTTGCTGTTTGTTCTCTTCACTCTTTCCATCAAACTATCACTATGTAGCACTGATGCATGCAATCCAGGCTGCAGCTGTAGAGTTTTGGGGTCAGACTGCACCTGTTTATTTATTTATTTACTTAGACTGAACCGGGTTTTAGGAAAAGGGCTTGTGATTGCAAGTGAATGACTCAACGTTCTCAGTTTCTTCAGGTTTTTAAGGAAATGTGCACATGCAAACGGGAGTTACTTAGCAGTAAGACAAATCATTGTGTCACCGCTAGCAGTAAAAGTTGCAATATTTACCAAACGTGACCCTGAAATTCCAAAATTTGCAGTGCAATGAGAAACGCAAAACCCATACAAATGAAAAACTATACCCATGTGGAAAAAAAGTATGTCGCACACTCAAAGTGTTTTTTTGTAGCCATCATTAGGTCAAGGGTTTTCATGAAGTGTGTCTTGGCCTCATTACTATGCAGGGATGTAACTTTTAGCACAAAACACTGCAACCGAATTTAACAATAATTGTCATGGATTAAAAAAAGCAACATTGACTGAGGTACAAAACAAAATCCAATGTGCACTTGGACGCGTGGACGCGATTAAACCCACAGGCTTCCAGTCAGTACTTCACAAAGGACAGATTACTGATATGAATAATTTTCAAAATGTATTCTTATGTAACATCGATCAATTGGGATGTAATTGTATGTCTTTATATTGTCGCAGCCCAACAAAAAAGAGCTGATGTTTTTGCTCATGGATTAGAATGGACTTCAAAACAACTCACTGGGTCTATTCTGCCATCTAGCGGTAATCAAATTTACAGTATAAGCCGGTATTGCAAGGGGAAGCCTCAAAAGCCACGAATGAACTCCAAACACGTTCCTATATAAACTCACATGACTCATGTTTATAATCCATACACCATTGGTTTATTGGCATATTACTTCATAATGTCGTATAGGTATGACTGTAATAAATACAGATGTATTAAGCCTGTGTGAGTGACTTTAAGCAGGCTTTTCACATTCACATCCAGGTTCTGTGCAGTGATGGTCAAATATCTTTTTCTGAAACACATTCTCCTCACATGCTGTATAAGCACAGATAGGGGCAAACACTTACACAACAGCTTGACACGATTTCCCTAAAGCCGACCCGACGGTCCCTTGTAATAGCAGTACGATTCACCAGATGAGCAGGCCTGAGATCCAACCTAACCACATAAACAAAACCAATTACAGTATGTGCTGCTGGCCTCCTGCAGAGGCATGCACACAGGTCCATTTAGATACAGTCAGTGATCAGTTTGTGGGATCTGGCTGGTTTTGTCCAGTTTTAAATTGCCACGGCAGCCTAACAGGGAAATAAATTACGTATAAGGCAATGCAAAGTAGATATGTATATATGTGACAGTACGTTAATAGTGCTGGAAGCAATTTTGCTTTTGGACCCTACGTACATATAGTTCAATTAAGATCAAGAAATTTTTAAAAAAGGTGTTGGAGAAAGTGGGTTCTCCATGGGGGAGATATGCATTCATTCTTTTGTCGGTGAAGCAGCAATGTTACAACGGCAGACAGCTAAAAGTATGACTTTTCTAATTATCAAACCAAATGATGTCAGATGGTGCTCAGGGTGGCGGCTGTAGAGTTTAAGATACGTGTAGACACGGTGTATGCCTGTGCATGATGTGACATCCGACATTGTGTGTGCACAGAAAGTGTACAACATTACAGCAGCGAACTGCAAAAACTCAAATGAAAAAAAAATCTTGCTGGGCACTTTGCTTTTTTTAGTATACCTCAGATTTTTTGTACATATTACTTAAAGGTCCCATATTATACTACTTTTCAACATTTTTAATAAGTCTCAAAGGTGACACCTTCATATATACAGTAAGTGTGTTGGCCAAAATCTAGCCTTGATTGGAATTTCGACAGTTTAAAAGTGTTTTTAGTATCATGTATCATGTGGACGTGATAGCTTTTTCTTTTTTATACCTTTGGTGGTAATAAACAGCTCTAGGGACACCATTGAAAGGCCAGTTTTACATAATAGGGGACCTTTAAGATAAGCAAATTAGTCTAACGGAGGAAGAAAAAATGTCGTGTCAAAAACACATTGAAACTCATTAAACTTAGATATTTAAACTTGCTCAGACTTTTTCAGTGTGACTAGTGTTAGCTACACACACACAACACTGGCAATAAATCTCCCTTCATCATGATTCATCCTATATGACTTTCACTCACAATATATTAGCAGCCCCTCTCATTAAAGAATAGTACAGTTCAGCAACACCTTGGCCTCATTTATATGAATCCATCAGAAGAGATCTTCATGAGGGTATTTATTGCTGTGTTGTATCCTTATTAACCTAACAGTGCAGTTGATGTTGTGATGGGTCAGTGTGTGTGCATTTCTTCAAGAGTTCAGGTTACATATAGCAGCTGATACGTCTTTTGACAGACACAAGTACATCTGGTCCACTTTTGACCTATTTCATGTGTGCACGAAGATCCTCAGGCCGGTAGTCCACAGTCCACACGAAGAGTCTCAGAGGAAAGGGTTGTGGCTGTGTGTCTGTGCTTGGGATTGAGTATGGGCCACCGGCCTGGGTGAAAGAGGGAGCAGGGGCTGAGGGAGGTTGGAAGGAAGGTCCATGAGTCCAGCGGGAGGTTGCGTGAGGGATGAGGGAAGCGCGGCCCCCCTGTGAGGGAGAGGGAGTGGAAGCGACGGACTGTAGGATATCATGTGGGGGGGCAGGGGAGATGTAGAGGATGGACGCATTTGGTTGAGGGTGAGGCGAGGCTGGTCACAGTGGAAAGGGTTTGTGGGAGATGGGGCGCTCAGACCTGTGGAGAGGCCACTCAGCAAGTTAGAAAACCACATCAAATGATGGCATCATTTCATACAGTCAGCATGTTTTGGAATAGCTGCTACCTGAGAGGAAGGGGTTGTTCTGCGTCTTGCTTGGGGGTGTTGCAGGTATCAGGGCATCCAAATTGACCAGTGAGGCCCCAGTAGGTCCGAGGAAGGCCTCAGGGGTTCGACACACACGTGTAGCACTGACAGGGGGTGCAAGCCGAGATAGATCAAACATCTCCGGACTGGTCGAGTCACGTCCATTTTCCTGGGGTTTCACCAGAGGTTCATTCCTAAATGTATCTGTGCTTGGATCAGCTCCAGAAAACATATCTGCTGATCTACGTAGCTCAGAATCTGCAGGAGGATAGATATCTTATTAAATGAGGGTGGTTAATAAGCTGCGATATGTCATTTTCACCCTTGTACCAAATTAAGCAAGCCAAGCATTTCATCAAGGGAGAACCAGAACTATCCGAACCCCAAAAGTACACTGTACATGCTCTCTTGTCATGCCCATTCACTGGTTTTGGATGGTGTTGCTGTACTAAACATGCAACGACCACAAACTTCACAAGGTTATTTTGGCATCCTCCACGGTCCAATACAAATTCTGCCTTTACAGCAACAAGCGCATGCTTGTAGACAATCAAAATGTTTTCCATTGTTTCACAAGTTTAAATTGCACTAATGCATTATTGAATGGAAGTTAACATGGGGTTTACAGTACCAGTAGATTCAATTGGTGGGGGTTACAATCCGAGACAATCAAATAACAAAAAAGTGAGTAATTTAGACGCCCATAAAAATGTCTCTTTTTGACACAGGGCTTGCCACCCCCCAAAGCCTACTGCTAGCTTGACGTTGACAATCTCCTGCAATTTCGGATCAACATTTGTAATAAAAATGAAAGTTCTAATTATAAGATTAGATTCAGCTCCCGAGGCCTCCCCTTCACGCTTCAATTGCCATTGTTTTAATGCAAAAATGTTTAAAATGCAAAAAAGTGACATCAGGGTTTAAGCCCTTAATATGCTTCACACACTTATTAAACACATTTTAAATTATAAAATGTATCAATACTGACCATTAATGAATGATAATGAAAGATGAATCAGTGTCACAGTCTCACCTTTAGCCTGGTCATCAGGCGACACGTCGGAGAAGGCGTTTCTCTAAGCTGCTTCTACATAATTCACACTGCTTGCCTGTTGTAATTCCAGTAACTTATGATCATATATTAACTTGTGTTCACATTGCTGCAAGTTTCAAGGCCAGATTGACTGTATATTAATCATAGGAGGCATTTTAAAATGAACATACTGTAATTGTAAATTCATGAATTGGAATAGGGGTCACACACAGTGTGAGTGTGAGACAGGAGAACATAAGAAAACACGCCAGCTTGTGCTGGTCATACACCTGTCGGACTAGCAGACTGAGGAGAAGACAGTTGAGGAATGTCCTGTTGCCTCTCCTCTTCGTATGCACTGAATGCATCTGTTCCATCACCTCCTGCATGAGACGCATCTCATTAATAAAATGGTACAACAAACAGTTTATTTTAATTTTGTAATGCGTCTGTGTAGGCTCTCAGTCGTACAGGAGTTGTCCATCGAGGAAAAGGCTTCTTGAGACGTCATCTGTACTTCTGTGAAGAAGGTGTCGGACGTTTCGCTCCTCATCCGAAGAGCTTCGTCAGCGAACTAATAAGTGCTGGTAGCTTAGGCCTTAAATACAGTAAGAGTGGGCGGAATTGGTGTGCCAACACCCTCCTCCTATTGGTTCGTTACACTAAGCCTGGGCGGAGTAGTGGTATAATCCTATCCTGTTATTGACACCTCCGATAAAAGGGAAGTGTCGCTCCCTGAATAGGGTATGAACGACTCTGATACTGGCTAGTTAGCATCTATTGTTCTGGCTCGGCCCTGCCTTCACCTCATTTGCAAGACTAAGAGCTGTGGGTTTTGGTCTCAGTAACCTGCTGAACACAGGGTCCAAATTAAACCTCAAACCACCATTCCGATTCAATGATGGGTTCTGTTGTTTGACAAAAATAGCTTCCTTTACTCCTCTTTCAAACCATCTGTTTTCTTTGGCCAAAATCTTTACCTCGCTGTCCTGAAAAGAGTGATTGGTAGCTTTCAGGTGTAGATGTACTGCTGATTGAGGACCACTAGCATTGTCCCTGCGATGTTGATAAAGCCTTTTTTGGAGCATTTGCTTAGTTTCCCCAATGTAGTGCTCTTTGCATTCCTCATCTTTACAGTGGATGGAATAGACCACATTGCTCTGTTTCTGGTTTGGAGCCTTGTCTTTCGGATGCACTAATTTTTGTCTCAGGGTATTTACTGGTTTGAAATAGGTAGGAATTTTGTGTTGCCATAAGATCCTCTGGAGTTTTTCGGAGACCCCCGTTACATAAGGGACTACCACTCCTCTCCTTTTTGCTTCTGTGGGCTTTTGGGTTTCTTTCCCTACTCTCTTCTTTTGGCATTTGTTAAAAGCCCACCGTGGGTACCCACAGGTTGAGAGCGCTCTCTGAACATGTTGTGTCTCCTTTTTCTTTCCCTCAGCACTAGTTGGTATTTGTTCCGCTCTATGTTGGAGGGTCCTAATAACCCCTAGTTTATGTTGTAGTGGATGGTTTGATTCAAAAAGCAGGTATTGGTCAGTGTGTGTGGCCTTTCTAAAGACCTCTGTAAGTAGCTGTCTGTCCTTTCCTATAATTACCTTGCAGTCTAAGAAGGCTAGTTGGTTTTCTTTAGTGTCCTCGCGAGTAAATTTGATATTGGTGTCCACCGCATTGATGTGATCTGTGAAAGACTGAATTTCTTGTTTTTTGATTATGACAAAGGTGTCATCCACGTATCTAAACCAGTGCCTTGGTTTTGTCCCTGAGAAGGAAGTGAGAGCCTGTTTCTCCATCTCTTCCATGTACAGATTCGCCACTATGGGTGAGACTGGTGAGCCCATAGCACAACCATGAATTTGTCTGTAGAATTTCCCTCTAAACTGAAAATATGTAGTGTTAAGGCAAATTTCCAGTAATTGGCAGATGTGGTCAGCACTAAGTTTTGTTCTCCGATGCAGAGTTGAGTCCTCGAGCAGTCTCTTCCTCACCACCGAGACTGCTGCTGAGGTGGGGACAGATGTGAAAAGTGAAGTCACATCATAAGACACCAAAGTTTCCTCTGGCTCCAATCTGAGGTCTTTGATGCTCGCCACAAACCCTTTTGTGTTCTCTATATGATGATCAGTGTTGCCTACCAATGGGGATAAGACTGTTTTTACATATTTTGCTACATTGTACGTGGTAGAGTCAATGCTACAGACAATGGGTCTGAGGGGAAACCCTTCCTTGTGGATTTTTGGAAGGCCATGGATACATGGTGTAGCCTCCCCAGGGTATAACCTATGATACATCTGTCTGTCAATTAGTTCTTCCTTCTCTAACTTTTGGAGACAGTGTATGATTTCTTTCTTATACCTACTGGATGGGTCCCTTTTAAGTTGCTCATATGTGTTGGCATCACTAATTAGACTTGTTATTTTTTCTTCATAGTCCAATGTGTTGAGAACCACTGTGCATCTGCCCTTATCAGCTGGTAAGATGGTGATGCTCTCATCTTTCTGCAGAGCCGCTAATGCTTTCCTCTCACCTAACGTGATATTGGACGGTGGTGGTTTGGCACTACTGAGAAGGGCCGATATTCTCAGACGAAGGTCCCCTGCCTCTGTTCTAGAAAGGTTATTGTTCCTGATGGCCGATTCAGCTGCTGTGATATAGTCTACTGTGGGTATCGTTTTAGGAGTCACTGAGAAGTTGAGACCCTTGGTTAATACTGCCTTCTCTGTCTCCGAGAGGCTTCTGTCTGACAGATTTTTGATCCAATTTTCTTTAGTATTGATCTGATTCCCCCCATCCTTAGTGTTTACGACAAGCTGTGGTCGATTTTCCAATAGAAGTTTCTGGAATTTTCCCTTCTGCCTTTCTTTGGTTTTGCTATGGTGCTTCATATAACCTGATTTGGTAAATTCACAAACCTCCTGATAGGTTTCGTGCGTAAGCTTGGTTTGCAATCTCTGATAGAAGGTTTCTACTTCAGACTGTTTATTTTTTATCTCTATGTTAAGTCTCCTAATTCTCAAATTCTGTATTTTTCTGATGTAGTTTAGTTGCATTTTCCTTGCCAAGTGTCCTTGCTCAAGGGACGCTTGCCTCATGCATTTGGGGATTAACCTACTCTGCCTGCATCTAAGATTGAATCTGAGGTGGTTCCTTAAATCTGCTAATTTAAGAGTGGCCTTTTCTAAGCTACGTACCAGCAGAAGGATGTCTCTCCCAAAGTTGGTAGCAATGCGTCTGTGTAGGCTCTCAGTCGTACAGGAGTTGTCCATCGAGGAAAAGGCTTCTTGAGACGTCATCTGTACTTCTGTGAAGAAGGTGTCGGACGTTTCGCTCCTCATCCGAAGAGCTTCGTCAGAGTCGTTCATACCCTATTCAGGGAGCGACACTTCCCTTTTATCGGAGGTGTCAATAACAGGATAGGATTATACCACTACTCCGCCCAGGCTTAGTGTGACGAACCAATAGGAGGAGGGTGTTGGCACACCAATTCCGCCCACTCTTACTGTATTTAAGGCCTAAGCTACCAGCACTTATTAGTTCGCTGACGAAGCTCTTCGGATGAGGAGCGAAACGTCCGACACCTTCTTCACAGAAGTACAGATGACGTCTCAAGAAGCCTTTTCCTTTAATTTTGTAACAAATGCAAAGTTAATTAGGCAAGGGATTTTGGAAGATACCTTGCTCAGACATTGCGTCCCATATGTGATTGGCTGGGCTGCGGATGGGCGCCGCCTCCCAAAACTCTCTGTGTGAGTTGGCACATGGAGCCCAAGGATTACTCGCATTGGCGGGAGGGGGCAGGGCTGTCCAGGGGCTACCAACCACAGGAGTGCTGGAGTTGGCCGCTGTGCAGATGTATAAACATATTTTGTGCTAAGCGCTTTACCCTCTTGGCGTTTGTTTTTGACGACATTATGACACACTCACCTACAGAATCCCAGGGGTCAGAGGTGACGTTACAGGAAGGCTGGGCAGAGTTCCACGGATCACCAGGTGGAGGTGGCCTCTCAGATGCTGAGCCAAATAAGTCTACTAGGTCCAACATGGTCGACTATAGAAGCAGTAAACAGTCAACAATGTTTTCATTCTTTGCAGGTTATGTACAGTGCTGTGAAAAAGTGTTTTTCCCCTTGTTGTTATTTCTTTTTTTTTGCACACTTAAATGTTTCAGTCATCAAACAAATTTAAATATTAATTATTATTAATTATTAATTAATTATTCATGCTGGAAAACCCTCCAATGTGACTGAATTACAACAATTCTGCAAAGATGAGTGGGCCAAAATTCCCCCACAGAGCTGTAAGAGACTCACTGCAAGTTATAGCAAACACGTGATTGCAGTTGTTGCTGCTAAGGGTGTCCCAACCAGTTATTAGGTTTAGGGGGCAATCACTTTTTCACACAGGGCCATGTAAGTTTGGATTTTTTTCTCCCTTTAAAATAAAAGGTTTCACTTAAAAACTGCATTTTGTGTTCAGTTGTGTTGTCACTGACTAATATTTAAATTTGTTTGATGATCTGAAACATTTATGTGTGACAAACATGCAAAAAAATAAGAAATCAGGAAGCGGGCAAACACTTTTTTACACCACTGTACATGCAAAAAAGGTTTTTGATTTCCAAAATTTTCATCATACTGTACATGAATCTTCAGGTTCCTCATTTAATTTTAAGATAAAAACAAAGATGTTGGATGAAGTCAACACTTCTGAATTATGCCAATTATTAATTACTAAATTAATTCATTCTTGTAGCAAGAAAGATTCATTATTACATTTTGGTGAGGAGCTGCATAAAGCTGAGGATATATACCATATACTCTATATATTTTTGTGCTAAAAATGTAATTATTTCTTATTGACAACACTTAGCGTTACTTTGTGGAGTCGACAACACCTCACATGTTCCATGTATCTTCTGCTTATGGCACCCTGCGGTGTGAAAAGTGCTCGCTTATTTCATCACCTTAAGACTTAAAAGAGTGCTTTCACATCATCTATTGTCATTTTCACAACCCCAGCATTACTTAAATAATAATAAATGTTTAATATTGGGACTACTGTACTTTTATATTGTCCCATATAATATAAAATAGAAAATGTGCTATCACGCTAGATTGTCTATGATTAAATCATTTTATTATGAATTTGAAGCTGTTCTTTGCCTGGAATCCTTGGTAATGATATGCAGACCACAATCGTTCCACCTTGATGGAAGTCTGCTGAGTCTCTACTGAGTGCCTTTCTAGTTATCTTTGTGATATTTTTTTTTTAGAGATTTGCATTGTTTCACAGTGTGCATTGCTGGATTTCTATCCATGCTTTCAATGGAAGTCATTTAAATTGGACTTGCGTTCCTCTGTACCATCTGGCACCAACTGGCATCAGCAGCCCTGCTATTGAAACCAACCTTTCTGCAGTGGAGCAGCAAAATGAAAACACATGAATCTGCAGTAAGGACACAGCTGAGCACGGTGAAGTGACTATTGCTGGGAGCCATAGCAATTGATTGTTAACACAGAAAATTGAGCTCTCCTTGAGAAGAGGTTCTGCAGTGTAATGATGTTTGCAGCAATTGCAGGCTGGGGGACAAAGGAGTAACGCATTCTTTGCTCACTTCATTAACAAAATTCGAAAGTGCTGCATTACAGCGGCCACTTCTACTGCAGTGCCACTTTTTTAAATTTACGATTACAACAGGAATCTACCGTTTTTAGGCATGTAGCAACAGTATCCAAGCTTCAAACCTCTGTGTGGGTGTTCCATAACAGCAGAGATTCAAGCATTCTTTATCTAATGCTGGAATGTATACCTACTGACACTTCCTGCATTGGGCATCAATTATCATAGTCTGATGTGGTTCACTGCCAGTTAATTCAAATACAAGACATACAGTGCTCTCAAAACATTGCCTACAATAAAAAAAATGAATGCCATTCAACCAGGTGAACGACAGGAGGATGCACGTAAACCAATATGCACATCAGCGTGTGGCTGCTGCTCAGGCAGAGATGGAGATTGTGTTGAGGGGAGTGTCATGCTGAGCTCAAGGTTAAAAACGCCAAAGTTGTTATCATTCAGCAGGCACCTCTCTCCCCTTTCTCTTGCCAACCATCCTCATTATGCTGATCCTGGTATTTTTGCCTCATATCAAGTCCACAGTGAACGTTGCACTAAGTGCACACACATGCTAATACACACGCTCATATTGCATACACCCACATATGTAAAACAGGCACAAATGTTTTCTTACTCACCTCCTGCGTCCCTGACTGGCTCTCTCTCCTGCTCTCATCCAGGACCTTCTGTAAGAGAGACTCGTCTCCTTGGCGACAGCGCTGCTCCTGCAGGGGGAAGCATCATCAACATCACTACAGCCGTGAGCACGACTTTGTGAAATGTTCTTGAACTTAACTCTGTTAAATGAAGGCAATTATTTTTCCTGATACGACATTTAGGCAGAAATGACCAGGTGTAACAGTGATCGTCCGCACAGTACAGCCCTGTACACGCTGGGGCTCGAATCTGCCAATTTAGCTATTTAGCTACATGAGAGTGGTGCGCTACGAGAAACAGACCTCGGTATAAAGCAATGCAGCTCTACATCGCAAATCGCAACTAAAATATTGGCTGGAAAATGATAGAAACACTATGTGTTTGTCACCACGGCAAAGCACCTGGCTCCTTAGTTGCTCTGTGCAAATGTCTTACTACTTGACAAGAATGTCAGACCGCAGACCTTAACCAAGGCTGATTGGGACTCTAACTAATAATAAGTTCCTGTATTAGCTCCTTTACCCTGATCTTCACCAAAATATTACGGCTTCTTCTTCGGCCCATGTGCCAGCAATCTAATTGAATACATGTATTTTAATGTATTCCTGCTAATACCCTTCTATTTACTGTTTTACTGTGTCAAAATAATATAATTACGATATAAAGAATATAATTAGTGGTGGCCTAAGACTACACTATATTTTCATGCAAATCTGATGACAAAACATGCTGTTAAATAATACAGATCTAATAGTACTGTATCATATTTGACACACCACCTGTATTGGACCGTATTGATTATTGAGGTGTGTGAGTGAGTGTGTTGTACCTTTTGACTCTCCTCCCTGCTCATGGCTAAGGCCAGCTGGAGCTGGAGCTCCTCTTCCCCGCTGGTTTGTGGTCGAGCCTGCTCCAGGTCCGAGGCACCACGAGGAGATGAGGATGATGCTGCTGAGGGACAATGGAGAAGGATGATGATGAAATTTTATGTGAGGTTCATGCACAGTAGGTGTGCAATCGTAGCAGCTCGGAGGCATGAATCAAAGACAGAAGGGTTAAGTTGACTTGAATGTTTGTTGAAGGAGCACATCAAAGTGTTATGATATCCAAATTCGACTCAACACTCACAATTAAAGGACGACGGAGAACCTCTGGAGCGACTGAACTCTTCCCCGTACAGCACAGCCATGCTGGGCTGGCTTGTTCGTCTACCTGGGTGGTAGGACGGTGGTATTCCTCCATACATCCCCCCTCCTCCTCCTCCTCCTTCACCTGCTGCTCCTCCTCCTCCACTGCCTCCCCCTGCCATCCGCTCCTTGGTTTTCAGTGCTTGACTCCTCTCTTGGCGTAGACGCTCTTCATCCCGAAGAAGACAAACCAGTTGGCGTGCTTTTTCTCGAACATTAGCCCCTTGGTCTCTGCCATCGCGGTCGACATACTGGAAATCACGAAGCGTCTGAACCAGGAAAAAGCCGCTGATGAGGATTATTTGTGTTACCTTGGTTTAGTTATGATATTACACTTGTAATTCTTGTAATTAAGAATGAGTTGTATGAGATGCATTTTCCTTACAGTAGTGGTGAACCTTAACCACAGCACCCTTAGCATCTCCCTATATTGCCTAATGGGCCATCTGGCTCTGCTTAGAAGTTCCACTGTACCTGAATAGTAAAGGCGTTTTCCCGACACTGTTGAGCCACTCTCTCTGATCCTGTCTTCAGCAGGTAGTCCAACAGAGTCAGCGCCTGACGTCAAGTGATAAGACACTGCTTAGTTTCATTACACTTCTATTCGATATTTACTTGCTAAATTATTATTCGAATTTTCCTGAAGGGAAATTCAATTTTCACTCTGCTTCTCCTGAGCAACATCTCAACAATAACCCATTCACACTAAGGAGAATTTTTAATCTCTCATTAACCTAAAATGTGTTTTTGGACTGTGGGAGGAATCAGAGTCCCTGGAGTAAACCCATGCAAGCACGGGGCAAACATACAAACTGTGTCTCTGTCAACTATTTGATCAGCTATTATCAATTTATTACTATCATTAAGTCTGTTGTATTGTTTCTTTACAGTAAGTATAAACCTTGACTGGTTACCATTACCAACATACAAACTTCACTCAGCGATTCAAATTCAGAGATTTAAAACCCAGAACCATCTGGCTGTGTGGCTGACTTGCTAACCACATGTGCCACTGTGCTGCCCTGTATAAACAAATATGTCACATATATTTCAGTGCCAGAACAGGAATATATTTAGTATATAAAGCGTCTGATTGCTTCAGAAAGTGGCTTCAGAAAGGCATTTGACTGGAACAGCAAGCAGCAGGCAGGGAATATTGTCAGTGAAGAGGGTTAAATAAGTCATAAGATGGGGAAGTAGCAGTAGGGGAATGGTGGCGAACAAGCAGAGGGAAGACAGAAAATAAGGCAGCTAACAAATACATTTAACAAGAGGCAGGCGCGTCTTTCACCTTGTAGACGTGCCTCCAGTTCTTGCCGCTGTCACTGAGGCGCTTCCACACCATCCCCATGACCTCAGCAAAAGCCACAACATTGAAGGTCAAGTCAGCTATTTCTGACATGAGTGACGAGGATGGCCCCCATGGATCGTTTGAGGTTGCCTCACGGACCTGCAGACCAACAGCAGTAGAACAATGACTTCCACTCACCACTCTCAACAGTAACATTCACTGACCCATGAAGACATCATGGCTGAGTGATGATACCTTAATCTCTGCTTCGGAATAGTTGTGTACTATGTTCTTCACCTGCCTGCGCAGGGCTGATGTTGTCATGGTGACAGGTGATGGGGGACTCAGCGTGACAGAAAGTGAAGAGCAGGCCTTCAACAGGTGAAGCTGAAAAGGAGAACATGGACTGAAGAAGAGGAGGAGATGCAACTAGGGCAAAGAATGATCCTCGTCTCTGTCAGGAGATGTTAGAGACTCCTGTTAGAAAGAAATGAAAGCCAGAAGAGGACATATTTATATTTACCCGTTTTTGACTGTACATATGGTAGGAACTCAAACAGATACGATTTTAAAGATGGTTGCAATCTTATTTCAGGGTGCTGGCATGTCACTAGTTGTTATTTAGCACAACTCACCATTTGATGTAAACCTTAAATACATTTGCAGGAGTACTTGATAGGCAAGTAACCGGAGCTGCCCCTAACTACACTCAGTACATGTGCTGTGCGTAGGGCCCCACGATCCACGGGGGGCCCCATTTTGCGCAAGGGGGCGCATTCTCAGCAAATGCGCATTGCTGCCGTGAGACATCGAGCACCAAGTCAGCCCAAGAGAGGAGAGAAAAAAAGAGACAAGTAATGTGACACTGCGTTCGGTGCCACAATGAATGACAGCACATAGGATAAGATACAGGATACGGTACAGCCGCTGCCTTTTAAGGCAGAGGGTGTGGGTTCAGCCCAGTTCATTTGTTATTAAACACTAAAAATAATTTATTGAAAAATTTGTTTCCCATGAATTCATATTACCCCAAAACATGCCATCCATCAATCCATCCATGCATTTTCTATGCCGCTTATCCAGCTGACTTAGAGCGAGAGGTGGGGTACACACCGGAATGGTCGCCAGTCAATCGCAGGGCACCCCAAAACATGTATCTAACTAAATTCAGATTCAGGCCAAATAGTATAAAAATAGCTTATAATGGGTCAGTTGGGTCCTAAAGATGTGGTGACCACAGCCACCAGGGAAGGCGCAATGTGATTTTTTTCATGGGGCCCAAAATTCCTGGCAGCGCTCATTTTCGTGATATAGTGGGCCCCAATTTCGCCAGGATCGGCCCTGCAAACAACTACAGTGGAACCTTGCTTGGTGGCATTAATTTGTCCTAGAAGGTCTGACTCTAACCAATATGGACGCTAACCGAATACATTTTTCCCATAAGAAATAATGTAAATCCAATTAATCTGTTCCAGAAAGCCAAATAAGTGAACACAAAACACGTTTCTATAGTTTTACAATTATAGTTTGACCTGGAGAAAATGAATTTACATCATAGAGGGGTGACATAACTTCCGGTTGACATTTTGTTCACCAGCTGATAGGTTGCTTACAAGGAAGGATGTTTTCTGATTTTAAAAAAAAAGTGTTAGGAATACGGATGGACTCACGCAGTGTATTAATAACACGACAAGACACGCGCCATATTGTACGCTAACTGGAGAATGCACGCAAACACAGGCAAAATAGCGGCTTAAAATTTCAATGTTAACCAAAAAACATGCTAACCAGGGCGGACGCTAACCAAGGTTCCACTGTACTTCATCTCAGGAGCAAAAAAGTAAAGTACAGCTAGTGACTGCACACAAATGCAAGTTAACACTGCAGCAGACAAGGACTCAACACCAAAAATGGTGCAGTTGTACAGTTGTGCAGTTGAAAGCCTATGGCATCATGGGGAACACATGACAATTCTGTGAATGCACCACACCACTGAAACCAAGTAGCAAACATGCCCAGGTTAGGTTAAGAGACAATTAAGAGTCTCCATTAGCCTAACAGGCAGGTCCGTGAAAAGAAATCTGAGTTGCATATATCCCGTATAAATTGAAAAGCTTAAGTGAAAATATAAAGGTAGAATTTAATGTAACATTTTTATTCAACACCCCAAGCCAACTGGTGTGGAACACTGGGGGTTTACATTTCTCTAATGGCTGCTAAAATGAGGGAGAATAGTGGCTGAATGGTGGCTCACATTTGGTGCACACTCAGGAAGAAGTAGGTCAGAATCCCAGGCACTCAGGTGTCTGATGAAGCTTCTTCATAGCTTCGCTTTTTGAGGTCAACACACAACACATTTTTTCCAACTAAAATTGTTTCGGGGAGAACACATGGGATCGGATCATGAAGTGCTCCTGCGGGAAAACTCCCCAACCAGAGCCTATTTAACCTCCTCAACCTAATAGACTATCACAGCAGCTTGTCTCGAAGGAATAAATAAATGTACGGACAAAGCCGACAGGATGTGACTTAGGGCATCCTCACACTCGGGGGTGATTCTCCCTCCCTCTCCTTGGCCTCCACTCACACCGAGCATTCGTGCTATGGCTCATGTGTTTTCCTAGCACTTCGATCCTGCTCTTTTATTGCAATTTTCCAGACTTTGTGGATTATTTCCAATCTTATTTCGAGTGTTTAATTTGTGCATGGTGGCAGCTGTCATCAATTACATTGGCCAGCATTAATTAAATGACATGTCGAATGTAGTCACGGGTTAACGAGCATGCGGTAGGTTTGACTTTTGGATTATTTTGAGTCATTGTTTTTCTATTATGGATCGTGTCCATTATCATTAAGAAATTGCGAGGAGCGAGTACATCAGTCATTCTATCACTCGGATAAGCAGCGCATGTGTATGTCTGTGCATGGAACTGTGCCGTTCCCGCCTCTTTCAATCGATCCAAACGAGGTGCCGAGCTTGGACACGGATCACAGATAAAAGTTGCCTTCGGTGTAACATGTGTCCACGCACGGTAGGGTTGGCTAAATGTGAGTACACCCTTAGTGGTCTCAGAACGTGTGCAGTAGGAGACAGAACCACTCAAAGGCACGATTACCAAGGTGACCCTTGGGCTGGGATCATCTTTCTCTGGGTCAATGACATGACAATGACATCACATCCTTAAAAACATATTTACATGCATTGCGCCCTTTGGTCACAGGCTGCACTCACATACGGCTATGTCGTGTACTGAACTTCATAGCACACGTTTTCATCAGGTCAAGAGACTCACATTAGAAAGTTAACTCAAAGAACACGTTATTTCAACACAAATCAACATAACCAAAGCCAGTCAGTTAAAAACCATAGTCAAATCTTGCCTGCATTGGTCATGTCTGTCCTCCTGACACCTTGTATATTATATATCCTTTCATTGCTGGCAGATTTGACCTTACAAACCTGTTCACCATGACCCAGTGTGATACAGTATAGTCCAGGGACTGATGGTGGTCATACGTCACCACGCTGAACCTCAGAAAGTACATCATACTTGATCATGGCCGGCCGGCCAGCCAACCTCCCACCCACCCACCACCTCCACATCACACACACGCCCCCTCATGCAGCGTATTTCCAATGTGCGAGGTCATGTGTATTACATACATAGGTTTAACCTATTTATACACACATAACAATGACATCATCTCATTCCGGTTACCTTTCCCATTGCTCATCTCCTCGCCGCAACTGCCTCTCCTCCGTCAGGATGATGTCCTCCTGCCGCGTGAGCACAACGATCCTCACAAATGATGATATCATGCAACAGTATCGTAGTGCTCCAATCCGGGCTGTGAGGCGAGGAATCCGCATAGGACGTGCTTAAGCACACCCACTGCTTCTATCTCTCCTTACCTCACTCGCCGAGACACGCCAATGCGCGCGCGCACGCACACACGCGCGCGCGTGGAGTAAAGGGAGTGCGAAGGGGGCGTCTATTTTGCCATGTCAGCGGTAGTGACGCGTTGCGTGGAATGAGTGAGTCAGGATCAACCACGCTAAGAGACTGGAGTTGTATTATTTCTGAACGTAATCATGAGGACGTTTGAGCAAGGGTTTGTACAATTATAGAGACCCCTAGTGGTGCTCAAAGCTCCTGCCCTTTTGCCCTGCATGAGCAAAGTGCCCTTTCTGCTGAAGCCTAATTAAAAAAATCATGAAAGAATAAAAATTACTCTCTTTCATCAGTTCCAAATACAGTATGTTTTGATATGTGATGGGGCATATATTTGAGTTCTTGTGGGAATTCTTCCCCGACCAGCTCGGTGGGGCTCACAAGCCCCTGTTCCCCTCTTCAAGCAGTGCTGAGCACCGGCCCAAATGGATGCAGTTGGTCGTCTCCTCTGACCTACAGGATCAGACTGACACGTCATAACGGTGTCGATGCAGTACATCCAGAATGCTGCTGCTCGAGTCCTGACTAGAACCTGGAAATATGAACATAAAAGTCCAGTACTCAGGTCTCTTCACTGGCTTCCTGTCGCTCAGAGAATAGACTTTAAAACAGCTCTGCTTGTGTACAAGTCTTTTCATGGTCAAGTACATCTCTGACATGTTAGAGCCACATAAACCATCTCGGACTCTGAGAGGCTCAGGGAGTGGTCTCCTGCGGGTGTCCAGAGTCAGGACTAAACAGGGTGAGGCTGCATTTCAGTTTTATGCTTCAGGGCCTGGAGGACTTGCTGTTATACATGGAACCATGTTCTGCTGTCTACCAAAAAATCCTGAAGCAGAATATCCGGCCATGTGTTCGTGACCTCAAGCTGAAACCGACTTGGGTTCTGCAGCAGGAAAATGATCCAAAACACACCAGCAAGTCCACCTATGAATGGCTGAAAAAAACACAAAATAAAGACTTTGGAGTGGCCTAGTCAAAGTCCTGACCTGAATCCTATTGAAATGTTGTGGTATGACCTTAAAAAGGCGGTTCATGCTGGAAAACCCTCCAGTATGGGTGAATTACAACAATTCTACAAAGATGAGTGGGCCAAAATTCCTCCACAGCGCTGGAAGAGACTCATTGGAAATTATCGCTTGATTGCAGTTGTTGCTGCTAAGGGTGGCCCAACCAGTTATTAGGCTTAGGGGGCAATCACTTTTTCACACAGGACCATGTACGTTTTTAGTTTTTTTTCTCCCTTAATAATAACAAGTTTCATTTAAAAACTACATGTTGTGTTCAGATCTGAAACCCTAACCCTAACCCTAACTTAATATTCTTTACTCTTATATTCTTATACAGAACCCTTATCTAGTCATGGCCTCCTCATATATGGACTTATTTTCTGGTCCAAGGCTACACAAATAGAGGAGGAGAAGAGGAGAAATTTGAAATCTAGCTTGCCTATACAGGGACGAAAATACAGGAAGAAAATAATGATTTGGGCCCATGACTAGCAGGGGGCCCCAGAAAATAGGAAAAAAAAAGATTTGTCTATTTTTTCTTTACTTTGGGGCCAGCCGCATATCCCTACCTCTGCTGCTCAATGCTAATCATCAGTTAATTGTCTGATTTGTACAAAAAAAAAGTTCTGTACGTAGAACATTTGGCAGTGTCCCAATGGCGCATCCCCGGCTGAATAGCGGTTGCAGTGATGGCCTTTTCAACGTCTTCTAGCATCTTCCTTTTGTCCATCATCACTGATTCGTATAGCTGTTTGCCGGGAATGTAACTAATTGGAAAACCCAAGCTATACGGACGCAACCAACTCTGTTTGAGAGGGTGGGAAACCTCTCACAGTACAGTATCTCATGTATTGCGTCAACATCTTTCGCGTCAGTGTTTTTTTTTCGGCCGTCCCCAAAGTGACGTGCCCCACCGAGAATGTTCCCGATTCTCCTGCCTGCTCACAAATATCATAGCAATGCACAGATACAATGAAAAAGGCTATGGGCAGGATAGTAATGACTAATAAGTACAAATGTTCTGATGTTCTGCCACATTTTCAGGCATCCTCTCCATTAACTCAACTTTGATCCTATTGTAGAAAAATGTAAAATACTTTTGAACCCATTAGTGATTGGACTGAGGAAAAAGCAGGGATATCAGTTATTTGAAATGGTTTTACTATTAAGAAGTTTAAAATTACTGCACAAGAATATTGGTGTGAAGGCTTGGGTCTGTCATATTGTGTTATATTCACACAATAATTTCCATTACAAAAGCTGTATTAAATTCTGCCTTCACAAAGAAAATATTGCTCAGTTTTCATTGAAAGATAAAGCAGGACAATTTGCAAACCAGTTCAAACTATACTAATAAACATTAAAATGAATGTCTTGTGAGTACCGTAAATAATATTATTTATTATCTTTGTAACAAGATATCCATATCAATAACAAGATATCCATAACAAGTTCTTACAGTTCTTGTCTTGAATTTCTTTTAAGTTGGTGTACCTAATGTTGCAACTTGTACAGTACATTCAGTCGTCTGTGTCTATTGTGTCATCGCAGTAGGTGTCTTGGTCATCACCATCATTGAACTTATCCACTGACACACGCAGGCTGTCCATTTGGTCATCCACCTGAGGTTCGTCCTGACAAGTAAAGATTGACAGAATACAGAACTGTTACAAACTGCTTAAATGAGGAAACCGTCCAAGGTAATTGATAATCAACCTTTGTCTTCCAAACAGTTTATTAAAGACATGCCATTTTCTAAAATAAGGACAAGGTATACTGATTATATATATATATATATATATATATATATATATATATATTTATTTTATATATTTTTATATATATACATATATATGTATTATATGTATTGTATTACATAGTGTATATTTCCGTCCTGCCCTGCCCTGGGGGAGGTTGAGCAACAACCCGGTGGGCAGGGCAGTTTTTTCACAGAAGTCTGATCTTACCATGGTCTTCCCTCATGAGCAGTAAGTCATAACTTACCTGTGACTCAGCCATTACATAGAGGAGAAGCACACTCAGAAGCGTATGTAGTCACATATGCATGACTGTGTTCCTCAGTATATTTTCTATTATAAATAAAGGTGTAACGGACCCATCACATCTAACGGTGTTTCTCATGAGGTGAAAAGTAAGTCACCACAAATAAAGTATTCATCTTAGTAATGGCTCAGTTTCATTGCTCTAAGAAAGCACAATCTTAAACGCATTACTAAAAGTTAAATCTCACAGATTAATTGCAGCACATCATCAACATTGTACCTGTGTAGGTGACTCAGAGGGCTGCCAAATGCGTTCTGGATTCATTTCTTGCAAAAGCTTCTTTAGCTCCTCTTCCGACTGATCAAGGTACTGAAACTAAATCAAGGGATGGATAAAACATTATTCGCCCTGGATAAATGTAACACATTTATTTAACGTGTATGCAAAAACAAACATCCATCCATCCATTTTCTATACCGCTATAGGATTGATGATGTTTGGCTACATTAAAATGTCCCTTTCCATGACAGACTTTCCTGTCGGACAGGACATAAGAATGGACAGGAGAATGACAGTAATGTCCTACATTGGCTTGATACAATTTAATCAACCTCTCAATCGACCCAGTTAGGTAACATGCGACATCAGTCCTTTTATAGTGTAGAAGCAACTGGGACAAGTTGAAGATATTATCAGTTATGCACTATTAAAGTATATATGAAGCTAAATATGGAATGACTCAGGGGAAGGTTCAGGCGGAATGGCTGCTTGTTTACCTTGAATGGCTCTGCAGGAGAGTTGCATCTCACTGGAGTCCGGATCCCCCGAAGCACATCGTACATTATCATTTGGCAAATTTCCTGACTTACTGTCTCTTCCAACTTTTGCTGTGAACATCCAACAAAAAATGTCAGATTAAAGTAAACACTGTCAGGAAAAGGGGCAGAGAATGAGTCAGTTTCTCGGCCCATCAACGTCTACTACAAAGCTAATTCATGGACTCCAATGTACAGCGCGACTCTATGCTCCCACACTATACCTGTGAAGATATGAGGTGCTTTTTTTCTTGACAGTATGCCATACCTGTATGAATTCCCTCTGTTTTTCAGTTGTGTCCTGGTACAGTGACACCCCTTTGAGTGTGACCTGAATGGAGGCTCCTTGCAGCAGTAAAGGGTGGGTGTTGAGCTGCCAACGTTCAGTTAGGAGGCCCGGTCTCTCTGACTTAAATATAAACTCAATCTGCTGGGTGCCACCTGGATAGATGACGCCTGGAGAATTAAAAAGCGTAAGTTATGACACACAGAGACAAGCAGCGTATAATGGTTGTGTTGGCGTCTATACCAGAAGAGGTGTTGAAGTAGAAGTGTGGGCTGTTTGATTGTGATTGTAGGTTTGAGAAACTCTGTGGGATTGGAAGCTTCTGCCAGCTGAAGAGGATGGCTGTGCTGCCCACATTGTGTATTTTAAGTTGAGACGAGACCTGTTCGCCGACAAGAGCCTCAAATATTACTGTTGTGTTGATTCTTACCTCTCCCTGGTCAAGAAAAAAACAAGATATGAAGGTGATACCACAATACTCAAATAATGCAAAACCTTAATGTACCTGCTGACTAGGAGAGTTTCCAGTCCAGCTGGCAAGCTGCCCGGCAAACATCAAAGCAGGAATGACTGATAAATCAGACTGATCATCATCACAATGTGTCGACGGATCACTGTGGAGGAAAATTAAACAACAAACACTGAGAAGGGTGGTAGGTGGTGGGCATAAACGGGAGCAAGTCAGTGTTTTGCAAGTCTCAACTCAGTCCCACGTCTTTAATCTCAAGTCTCAAGTAAAGACGTACAAGTCCAAGTCATTTCTCAAGTCAGGACAAGACAGGTCGAGTCAAGTACGAAGTCATAGGCTTGAAATTTTTGAGTCATAAGCACTGTTCAGTGTCTCCCAAATAAAATGCCATTTTAACAATGTAACACGCATTTGACAAATACAACGAATGAATATTGAATTAGTTTTATTATTATTTTTTAATATGACCAGTGTGACAAGACTGGTAATATTGCTATTTGGTAATAGCAGAAAGGATACGTATGACCAAATACAAATAGACCGGAGTGGACATTGAAAGGGTGAATGAAAATAAATGATCATAATAGATTAAAAAATCTCACATCATACAGAGAACATACAAACCCTTTATTTTTAAAATCACAAATTGGTTCTCAGTCAGAAAAGGGTGGATTGCACCCTCCGGGTTGGGAGTGGGGTCTTGCTCCAGGTGGAGGAGTTCAAGTATCTCGGGGTCTTGTTCACAAGCGAGGGAAGGTTGAAGTGTGAGGTTGACGGGTGGATCGGCGCAGCGTCTGCAGTCATGCCGTTGCTGTATCGGACAATCATGGTGAAGAGAGCCGGAAGGCAAAGCTTTCAATTTACCTGTCGATCTATGTTCCCACACCCTCGTATGGTCATGAGCTTTGGGTTGTGACAGAAAGAACGAGATTGCGGATACAAGCGGCTGAAATTAGTTTCCTCCGTAGGGTGGCTAAGAGATGGGGTGAGAAGCTTGGTCATCCGGGAGGGGCTCAGAGTAGCACCCCTGCTCCTTTACATCGAGAGGAGCCAGTTGAGGTGGCTCGGGCATCTAGTCTGGATGCCTCCCGGACACCTTCCTGGTAAGGTGTTCCGGGCATGCCCAGCTGGGAGAAGGCCCCGAGGCAGCCCTTGTACATGCTGGAGGGATTATGTCTTACAGCTGTCCCGGGAACGCCTTGGTGTCCTCCTGGCGGAACTGGAAGAGGTGGCCGGAGACCGGGAAGTCTGGACTTCCCAACTGAGACTACTGCGCCCGCCACCCAAACCCGGATAAGCAGAAGAAAATGGAATGGGAATTATGTTTGTCTCTGTACTCATTGTAAAACTGTTTTTAGTACCTTTCTGCAAAAGTATGTTTTAATTGCTGATTGTTTTATATGTCCTGCATATAAGATATGTTGTGCTGTCATGCTTTTACATCAACCTGTCATGGGACTGCAGATGAAAATTAGCTTTTGTGGCTAAATCTAGCATATTTAAATGTGGAATTTTAATGTCCTCATGTCAATGAATATGCATTGTCCCATTTTAAATAAATAAATAACAATAACAACAATATAAAATAATACAAAATAAAACAACTTCAAATTAGCTTCTACATTGACTTGTAATGACAACAGCAGCATCTCCGATCCCCCTGCTTTGGTGCGCACTTCTCCTGTTGTGTTTTGTACATATTTAGCATGCGCATTCATTGACTGAGCTTCTTTAGCTTCTGACCACAAAAAGAAAGCTAAGAAAACATGTCAGTAATTTAATATCCAACACAATTGACCTGGGTCAATTTTGTCATCAAAAGTATTTTACATCTGATGTATGCTCGTTAAGCACTCTTTACAACTGTAGGTAGAGTGAAACAAAACGTTTCTTCACTGCAACTACAGAATAAATGCAACTTTGATGAAATGACAACTTCCTTTTAAAAGAACAGCATTGTCAACTTATTACATTGAGAGATATCAGTAGGATCATGTTTCTTACACATTCTCAGTTTCAATCTTGCAGCTCTGCTTGTTCTCCACCGCCACCTCCTCCAACAAGGGGCTGGGGCACATTTTGGCAGCTGGTTTGCTTGAGCCAATGACCTCCAGTCTGCTAAAGTCCTAAAATTAAAGTGGCACATTCTGGTCATCATTATTACACAACCTACACGAGTAAGTCACAAATGCACCTAGTAAAGTGTGTCCATAAAATTCATCTTTTGAAACCGTCCGTCTGACAGTAGGCCTATAATGCATTCATCCAGGTGCACCTTCACTGTATTTAGGTAAGTGAAACAATTTGTTGTGCAGTGTAATTTATAGTAACTGATTTTTATTTGAACAGTAATTGGGCAGACAGACAGTGGTGACTTTAATGTGGGATTTTAAATGCCAATCCAAATACTTGCTTTCTTTCTGCTTTGCTTTCATCTGACTTCATCCTCTGACAGTGTGTGGTCTGCAAGAAGGACCTTCACACCCAAAATTAACATATTAGGCAACAGCATGACACCATAACACACACAACAGCATAACACCTTGCTGTCATTTTTGCTTATGTCATCCGTAAAGGTAATTGAAAAGGACAGAGTATGAATAAATTAGCCTGTCTGGCTGCCCATGCTGATATAATCATTGCAAAGTAGAACATTAATAATGGACCTTTTGTTCTGATACCTCACAGGCAGGGGCGCTGCTTGTCACCAGGCAAGGCAGGCAACTGTTGCGGGCGACCGGGGGCTGACAAATTTTGAACTTCTGCAGCAGTGGCGCTATGCAGAGGGGCTCCCTGTGAATTACGGCTTAGTACCCAAAAAGACTCTAGAATCACCTCTGCTCATAGGCCACAATGACACTTTATTACATGGCCAATTTCACTTCAAAATTTTTTTTGACATTTTGTACATCCCTGACTCATTTTGTTGGCACCTTGCTGAGGACTAGGATACACTATATCAGGGGTCTCCGACCGGCAAATGGTCAAAGAATATTTGTTTCAACTCTTAGTATTTTTATAACTATTCAATTCAGACATTATGCCTCTATAACATTATTGTGGTTAATATCATCAGGGCCATTTCTAGGTGCGTGCAAAAGAAAAATCCACAAATTAACCTACAAAAACAATTCACGCAAAGCAAGACAGAGCAAACAAACACACAAAATCAAATCTAAGCAATCTAAGCCACCAAAATGACTGTACATTTGTATTAAAAGTGAAAATTAAGATTACCAAAGTCCCTGTCTGAACCCACAAGCATTTGTGGTGTTTGCTTCACAGCGCACCTGAACGCAGCACCCAAATCAGACACGGCGCTTAAAAACGGTTAGCGTGGACACAAACCAGGGCAACTGGACAACCCAGATCACAGTAGGACAAAGCATACAAGAGATGCAATAAACACATGAGATAGCTACAGACAAAGACAGGACATTTTCATTCTCTTCAGATGAGGAGAACATGCAGCTTTAGGGCCCCCTGTTGGCTTGGGGGCCCTCGGCAGTTGCTTAGTTCGCCTATAGCAAGAAACGGCCCTGAGTTTCATTGTGGTCCCCGAAGAATATTTTTTAAAAAATTATTAAAATAAAATGATGTTATAGTATGTTATATTGTAACAATGTTGTATGTTATATTTGAAAGATCAATTAGAGAACATAAAACTGAGAGCAATAGGATCCCAAGATTGCCTCTACCACCAGTAAATCTAAAAATTGAGAAGCTGCACAAAGCTACAAAAAAATTGAAACACTACAGGCTGCTCAGACCAAAGGTACAACTGCAGCTGAAATATTTTGCCTCTACATAGAAGAATGATACGCTTTAACATATACTGTAATATATAGTATTGAGAGTTGTTGCTAATACTGTATATTGCTGCTCTGATTTAGTTCCTATATATGTCGTAGCTAATAAAGTGTACAATCACTACTCATCATTTGCATTCAGGAACATATTGTGTAAAGTGAAGTTTAGTCATAAATTGAGTTCGCATTACCGTTTTGTTGATGTCTATGCCGCGTAGAAGATCTTTAATGATGTGACGATGGCGATGCAGGTTCGTATTTGGGTCCCAAATCTGTGAGGCTGGACGCAGCATCTCAGCACAAGCGATTCCTAAGCATTGGCCAGAAGGATTAGAAAAATAAATACCTGTGTTCTTTATTGAGAGTCTTTGGAACATTTTGCCTTGGGACAAACACACTATAATGGGTCTATGTAGCTTGTCATTACAACTCTACTTTAAAAACCTCATATGCACATTAACACAACTGACTTGGTCGTGCATTACAACGCATCTGTTCATCAATATAGTGCGATATTAGATGTACAATGACATGTACATTGTTTTTAAAATCAGCACACATTTCCATGGACCCCAGGAAACATCATCAATGTTTTTTTAATTGCCCGTGCGTGTTGTAAAGCGTGTTGTAAGCCGCTGGACAAAATTAAACAACACCCGTAAATCAATAACTTCATGTTCTATTGTTCAATAAGGTTTAAAAACATGAGCTAATGTCGCAAATTTTTTATTACACAAAGCAAAAAGCTCAGTTTTACCCGTCCACACACAAACAGTGTCTGATTTTTTGAAAATCTCCACTATGGCTAGAGTTATGTGTCATGTGGCAGTGATGCATATTAGACATTGGTGTCATCTAACTGCAGTCCTGTAGGAAACACTGTGATGGGTGGTTTCCTCATGAAAAACCAATGAGCGCAGAATGTAATTTCTCTCCGAGGGCCAAACTCACTTTCAAACAGTTTCTGAACACTTTCCATCACATCTAGTTAAAGTGATCGGAAACATCATTTAACAGTCTTTTTTTTTTTAGTTCATCTGAGAGCATGCCTTGTCTTTATTTTTAAAAACAGCGCAAAGTAAGCACCACGAAACTGAAGGGTCTGGTTATGCGTGTTTGAGTATACCTGATTCCTGGAGTATGCTGCGTGGTTGTCTGATAAGTGTGACAGGTTTCTGTTTGCCTCGTTCTGTCTGCGTCAGTGTGGCTCTGATGCCACTTATTTCATCCCCATAGTGCTGGGGGAGACTCCAAAATTCACTTCCCACACGGTGGCCCTATGGCAAAACACAGCAGAGTGACGATCGTGTCAAGACAATGACAGCAAAGCTTTAGAGCAGCGGTTCTCAACTGGTTTGGCTCCGGGCCTTACATTGCTCCTCAATGACAAGCGGAGACCAAAATTGAAGATATTTTTCAACAAAAACTTCTGAAATATCTTATATTGAAACGGCCTGTTTGCAACAAGTTTGCAGAGGGTGCTTACTTTCCAATGTGTTGGAAGCATTATATCCTGTCCTCTTCCTGCTCAGGAACAATACATTTTTATCCACAAATTCAAAAATGTTTTCAACAAAAAAGTGTGCACAAGGGTTTTCTGTACATGGAATATCTGAGGAGTTGAATGACAGCACCTGGACTTGGACCTGGATGAGGTGAAACATCTTTAAGAAAATCAAGCTATGATCCAACTCCTCAGATAAGCAAAAAGTACACTTCCAAATATACAAATTTATTTATTTATTTATTTTCTTATTAACTCAGCAGGTACGTTTAATAATAAGAGGAGGTCCATTTCTTCTGTAGACTATCCCTCTGCCTGCGTCAATAGATCGAACTGGGCCTGAAACTGTACATGCAAGTCTCCATTGTGGGCGGAATTTCCCACGCATCACAACCTGAGCTGGGGCGGTGATACCCTCGTCTCATATTTATAACGCTCTCTTCTCCATCTGATGTAAAGGCGATCTAACGGCGTGTCGGATTGGGTGGCACGTTAAGTTCACACTCGATGTTCTTCCCCTCCTGCTCAAGCTTGGCCAAGTCGGCCATAAACATGGCACGCACCTCTTGGTGGCGTAGTAAGCAAATAGCACAGAGGCAAGATGCGTTCAGGGACATGGAGACATTTTTGGCCAGACCGGTGACCCACTGAAAACTCTGCGACCCACTTTTCGGTCCCCACCCGCCAGTTGAGAATCCCTGCTTTAGAGGTTATAATACTAAAGAAGAAAACATGACACAGGCTCATACATATCCTGACTGGATGAGTGGCATGACCCGTCTTAGAAGTTCTCTCTGCTCCTGGATTTCTTTGAAACTGTAATCTCGGTTCATCAGTAAGTTCTCCACTGGCCTTTGGAGCCGGCCTTGACAGAGATGCAACCAGCACAATGCAGAAAAACACATAAGTGCAACGAACGCCAGCTAGTTGGGCAGTGCCTGATGCCTCAAAAGGGCCGTGCTGAACAAGGTGACAGCTCACTGCTGAACTTAACTCTCATTTAGCGGGGACTTGTGAATGTGGGTTTGAGAGCCCCTGCCAGAGTGCAGGGCTCCATTAGAGTTGACATAAGTGCCTTTAGTAGCTTTCCATATTGGTATTTAGGTGTTTGATATTAGAGTGTTCTTGAATAATAACAATTGATTGCCGGTTGTTGTCTGTGTAAGTTTTTAAGAAATGTGAATTTTCAGTGGCTGCATCTGTGTAGTATTATGTTTTTTTCAAATTATAGCATCAATTGTCATAATAGTTTCAAATACAGCGGAAGGTAAAACGCTAGGACTGCATTAATTAATGAAAATAACTCAAAGTGAGGGCTTTTCTCAGCAATTTTTAAGTGAAATTAAAGAGATTAATTAGTTTTAGATTAATTTTTTTTAATCTCTTGCAGCATTAATTATGCTTTGAAAATATGACTTCCAAATAGACTGTGTCTTGATACGCAAACTCACCAGATAACATGTTCTGCTGCCGCCTTCGCTGTCTTATATATGCATCCCAATTTTGCAGGGCCTTTGCCTGAAAGTTTCTGTGACCTAAAGAAATGTCTTGCTTGTTCTGAGCCTCTTCAGAAGGATTCTTCCTAAGCACCTGTGATGGAGGGTCTCTTTGGGAATTTGGTACTTGCTTCACCAACTGGACCAAAGAAGTAATTCAGTGCTTAGATGGATAGTTTGGGAATGGTGCATGCAGACAAAAAGAACATTTATTTTCAGAATTCACCTCTGTCTCTCCTCTCATCACCAGATACTTTCTAAAGTCATCCAAACTACCCAGGATGCTGTGTGGAAGAAGCATCCTTCCATCATCAAACTCAGATCCTAAAGCCAAAGATTTACAAAAAACAACATGATGTTAAGCTCCACGAATACAATTTCTAGATCAATGACATACATGACCACTGAGAAGCATGTCATCGTTAAAGAACAACAAGAACACACCTGTATGAGCCAGGGGTTGAGATCCAAGGCGCAGAGTTCCCGGATGAGCATTTTTGCTCATATCCTTTGACTGATTTTTGAGCACATGGGCCATGAACGCTGTTTTTTGTGGTCTTTGGTGGCTGGCTTTGATGTAGTATTCTGCAATGGCAATAACATCAGTTAAAAAGTGTGTCAGAGGAGTATGTTTCCCAACAACTACACACACACACACACACACACACACACACGGTTAGCATGTTGGCCACACAGTCATATCTAGGTTTGAATCTCCGTTGGGCATCTCTGTATGGAGTTTGCATGTTCTCCCCGTGCGCGCGTGGGTTTTCTCAGGGTACTCCGGTTTCCTCCCACATTCCAAAAACATGCATTTTAGGTTAATTGGCGACTCTAAAATTGTCCAGAGGTATGAATGTGAGTGTGAATGGTTGTTTGTCTATATGTCCCCTGCGATTGACTGGCAACGAGTCCAGGGTGTACCTCGCCTCTCGCCCAAAGTCAACTAGGATATGCTCCAGCATACCCGCAGGACTTAGAAAATGGCATAGAAAATGGATGGATGGATTTATAGCGCTGCCATGACACATCCAATATGGCGGTGTCGTTGACGAAAGGCTCAGTGGTCGATGCGGCGTTTATCTATGTCTATGATGACTCTGTCATAGTACTTGTATTAATGACGTCATTGTGTCCTGCCACTGTTTAGCTTTTTAGCTTTATGGGGATATCGAGTGGACCTGTAACCACAATTAAATAAATATTACTGATTTGATAAACACTCACTTGGAATCTCCTTGAATAGTTAATTTCATCACTCATAAAAACAAAATACAAGAACAAGGGCAACAGTTACGTACCTCTTTCACGCCAACTTTTTTGTCAGGCAGTCGGCGCCTAGCAACCAATGCAAACACTTACCGTAATGCTTAGCATTGCAGCGACGCTAGATTTTCACACTGCAAAGCACACTTACACTAACAAAACAGATTTTAAATACGTCAGCCAATTTGAAATGACACGTAATACATTTACTTGTAGCCGATAGCCTACTGTGGCTATATATTTATGCACATGCATTAATAAACGAACGTGGCGCTTGCCAAAGAACAATATCTTGTTATTATAAGAATTTGAATATAGAGGAAGTAGTGCCAGAACAGTAAAACAATAACATTGTTAGTGAGGTTGCACAGACAATATATTATAAAAGTAAACATGTTAGAAAAATATTTTACCGACATTATATGATGGGCGGTATATATTTGTAAGTCATTGTGAAAGATCAGTTCACATATTATGGAGAAATAGAGTGCATTTTGACTAAACATTTATGTTTAAAATTAAAATACAAATATCAACATAATGACTATAGCGGAAGAAATAACGATTCTAGAATGATAGCATTAACCAAAGGGCCTTGATGTCCTCATAGAAGTGATAGGTCAATCTGGATGACGCAGATCAGACCACGTGGTCTAGGATCGTCTATGTATGGACACTCAACCACTCACCACAGTTTCGCACAACACTCATCAGAACACGATGGAAGTTGGGAGCATCTCTACTGCTGCACAGACCACCTCCATCCCGCACAAAGACAGATGCTCCTCCTTGCATTGCCCCCAGCTTCTTGGCAATCGAGGGGCGCAGAGCTCCGTGTCCTCGAAAGTCCTGCTGGCGTACAAAAACGCATCGCAACACCTAAACTCGTCGGGGATCAAAGTGGGCATCCTCAGAGTGACCACGACTCAGTGGAAACAGGACAAGAAGAAGACGGATCCAGATGCAGCCATGAGGGAATTCACTCATTGTACCAATCCGTGCACGAGATCCCCTCTGGACCAGCTGGCAGCTCTGGTTCTCCACGGCCAAAATTGGCGTCGCCAAATAGGTGAAGTACCCCGACAGGAGCACTTGTTCTCCACCAAGCCGCAGAACTGTAAGCGCATCGTGGTTCTTGGCGCGCCACGGGTCGGTAAGACTTCCATCCTGCGACGATACCTCCGAGATGGATTTGTGGAGGAATACAAGCCCACATCCGAGGATTTTGTCCGTAAACTGTTCCGTATCCGCGGGGAGACTTACCAAATTGACATCCTGGATGCATCAAGGGAGAGGGACTTCCCAGCCAAGCGGCGATTATCCATCCTTACAGGTGCGTACCTTTATTTTTGGCATGGTGGAAAGTGTGAGATATAAATTAAATGTGTAATTGTTGCTTCAGGGGACATTTTCCTGCTGGTCTTTAGTCTGGATGACAGAAGCTCTTTCGAAGAGGTCTGCGCCCTCAGACAGGAGATCCTGGCAGCCAAATCCAAACTCAGAAAACGCTCTGAACTCGCCTTGGTGGTGTGCGCTAACAAAGTGGATCTCCTGCAGTCTGAGAGAGATGTCTCAACGGCGGAGGTACTCCAAGCTCTCGGTGACAACTGTGCCTACTTTGAAACGTCTGCAAAGGACAGCACCAATCTAGATAAAGTCTTCGAGGCTTTGGCGAAGCGTGGTGGACTTCCGGCTGAGACGCGGCCGTCACAGCACCGCAAAGTGTCTCTCCGTAGTTATCAGGCAATGCGCACGGGGCGCATCCGCGTCCAGTCGCCTGGACAAGTTGATGCTTGTGGAGTCCTGTATCCACTGGCCCGCAGGCCGAGCTTTAGCGCGGATCTGCGACATGTCATTAGCACACAAAGTGCGCAAAAGGGCGGCAAAACACAAGAAAGATGTCACATTCAATGAGAGACTGATACTGGCAGTGTGAATCTAATGCTTTGGTGTCTTACTTTATTTAATGAAAAAAACCGAACAGACAATAATGGAATTCTGTAAATATTGCACTTCATACTGTATGATATTGAAATAAATCTTATTAATAGTCCCCTCAGTGGTCGTCTCATCAACTCTTGATTTCAAACCCATCCTGTGTGTGTGTGTCATGGAGACTGTGAGAGGATGTTGAGTCAGTTATTTGACTGTGATGACAGTTGCATAACCGACTGTGCATTCAAATGTCTACTTCTCAGCACCCACACATTACTCTCTTTCCTTGTGTGTGTGTGAAGTGATGGAGTCCATCCATTCATTTTCTGTACCACTTGTCCCCATTAGTGAGCTGGAGCCTATCCCAGTCAGGCGGATTACACCAATCACAAACAAGCAATCACACATTCACACCAATGGACAATTTAGAGTCTCCACTTAGCCTAACATGCATGTTTTTGGGATGTGGGAGGAAATCGGAGGACATGCACATGTGCATGCAAACTCCACACAGAGGATCTCCTCACTGCGAGGCAGGCGTGGCAACCACCATGCCGCCGTGCTTGCCAGAAATCTCTTGCATCAATCCCACAGAAATCAAAAGTCAACTGCTCATCACCCACACCTTTCTCTACTTGTGTATGTATGCATGACTGTGTGTGTGTGTGTGTGTGTGTGTGTGTGTGTCCTGTGTGGGCCGCTTACAGAAAAACTAAAGGCTGCATTTTGTACATCAAAGATGCTAAAACCAATCCAATGTACAGTAGGTCAATATAAGTTAACCTATCTCAACAAAACATCCACATATTAGCTTTGTGTGACAAAGCAAATTAGTTTTACATCTAATAATATGTCTTATTAAGAATTAATTCATTTAATTTTTACAGCATGCAGAGGGCCAATACAAAAATGGCAGTACTTTGGACAGCCCTGCGTGTACATTTTCAGAATATTCTGTCAGGCTTTAACAACAAAACCTAATTTATTAAATGATGACATTAATTTCATCAGCTTTGTTTCAAAATACCTTAGATCAGGGGTGTCAAACTCATTTTCATTGAGGGCCACATCGCAGTTACGGCTGCCCTTAGAGGGCCACTTGTAACTGTCAGTATATATGAAAATAAATATGAATACAACCTCATGATATTATTACACAATTGCCCATGCATTAGATTATTATATTAGTACTAACAAATTGATGGATAACTTGCTTTGAAATGAGAAGTAAAGTGAGAAATTCATGGTGACAAGCAGGCATTCAAGTATTCATTTTTGAAAAATGCGTGGAATATCTTGCTGCATGATTAGACAATACTGGCGTTCAGAAGAATTGCATGCAGCAACATTTTTCTGTCAAAATGACGGATCAAATACATTTAGAAGGACAAAGGTGAAGTGCATTATTGATATGCATTATTCCCGAGGTTTCGCGGGCCACATAAAATGATGTGGCGGGCCACATCTGGCCCCCGGGCCTTGTGTTTGACACCTGTGCCTTAGATGTTAACCACAAGCAAAAGGCTGTGTGTGAAATAACACTGTCATGAAAAGCAAAACAAAACACTGCTGGCAATATGGAATCATTGAGATTTCTAACACCACAAAACAGTCATGAATTGCTAGCTCACGCACATTCTTTACACCTTACTCCGCCTCTGTTCTCACGTGGCTCTATTTGGATAACTGTTATGGAACTCTGTGGAATGTGGTGATTTAATGTACAAGCGAGTGTAGTTTCTTCTACGATAATTGTAGACCCATAATTGTCCATAGGTGTGAATGTGAGTGTGAATGTCTGTTTTTTTATATGTGTTCTGTGATTGACTGGTGACATGTCCAAGAGTGTACCTCTCCTCTTGCTTTAAAGTTAGCTGGGATAGACTCCAGCTCACTTGCGACCTTGAGCATGAGACAAAATGGATGGATGACTTTTTCCTTTAGGCCAGAGGTGTCCAAAGTGTGGCCCAGGGGCCATTTGCGGCCTTTTTTTTATTGGCTCGCGGCACATCCTAAAAATATAATTTAACAAGAAAACTAAAAAAAACAAAACAAAAAAAAACACACAGCAAAAATGGAAAAACAGTCACTCGCCCTTGCTTTGGAGGTCCATTCAAGATCTCACCTCGTGGGTTGAGGATGATTCTGAAAAAGGTGAAGGGAACAGCCGAGAATTACACGAAAGGAGCTTAGACTGTAGCTGCGGAAGTTGGGACCGCGGTCACTAAAAAAACATAGGTAACACACTTTGCCATAAAGTATCGAGATCCTGGAGTGCCTGCAAGTTCCCCCTGCCGAAGAAGGCAGATGACAGACCCGCCTGACGTTTGCTAATGAACACCTGAATGACTCAGAGAAGGCTTGTGAGAATGTGATGTGCTCAGGTGAGACCAAAATTGACCTTTTGAGCTTGGAGGCAGAGAAACACAACATCCTGCTTATGTCATTGCAATATTTTACATGTAATTATCTTTAAATCACCATTTTTGTATATCATCTTACTTTCAATACCCAGGCACCTCAGAACATTTATGACGGTTTCATGTCATTGCGCTATTGTGGGTGCCTGCGTTACCTCAGACATCTGGTGGAAATGTTAGCATGTCACCTCATTGTGAGGCCAGTTGTGTTTGTCAACAGTGTAATTAGTCACTAGTTCACGGCATACGGGAGAGATCAGTCAACAGAGATATGATTGGAAGGATGTAGGCAGTTTGTCACGCAGGTCCATGAAAGGGCAGCTAAATGACAAGCAGGGAGCAAGAACATACGGAAACACACAGACTGCCATCTGCCACTAGCCGATTGTCACTGTATTCGCTATATGGTTCCACAAGATTATTATTATTACAATTATTTTCTACTTGCATTTTTTTGATGTTAGAAGAGAACCAGAAGATTTTCAGTCATCCAGGTTCACACAATGATGCTGATGCGACTGCAGAGTACGTGTGCATATACTGTACATATAGTCCAGGCCAAAAGTTAAAAAAAAAAGATACTTGGTGGTCACTTTAGTGTGGTTCAGCTAGCATTCACACTTGGCTTTTCAGAAAAGCGTATGGATATGCAAATGGGGCTCAAGCCTCCAAAACACATTTGTTTATTGTATTCACGCTTCTTACATTTCATTGTTATTTTTGGATGATTTTCACTCAGCTTTCTGTTGGGTTTTGCTAAACATCACCTGGTTTCACTTGCATTTGGTGACATCAAAATATGTCATATTTTGATACGTTTGTGAGGTCTGCGTTCACATTTGACTCACACAGCACCCATCTCTCAGGCAATCTCGGTCGGTGGACTACCTTCATTCACACTTGGCCAAACAAACCATTCTAGCAGAGCAAACGGCCTAGAGTTCGTTTGAACTCGACCAAAAATGACAAGTGTGAACGCACCTTAAAAGTGGTTCTAGTGAACATAGCAGCAGCAAGCAATAGTAGGGGTCGTGCAACTCTTAGACTCCCCCTACTGTTGGAAGGGCACTGTGTTAAATCCAAATCAACAGCAACAAATTACAGCAAAGATACTCAGACATACTGTAGGCCCTTAAAGGTAAAAAATATACCTTAGGATAGTATATGGCTTAGATGCGTCACAGGAGCATGACATTTTTTAGAACTACACGCAAGTCAGCAATGTTTGCACTTATTGCTGTCACTAACACAGCATGAGGTGTCCTGGCTGGTCCTACAATGCTATAAAATAACACAGTGGAACCTCCAAAGTTCAACGACAAAAAAAAAAAAAAAATATGCATGCATGCAGAAAACATGCAGAGTCCACACAGAGATGTGCAAATGGAAGATGCCCATCCTTACCCTGCAAGGTGAGCTATTCAAAGGAACTCCAAACTGACTGTTATGTCTTATTTGTTCCATTTTTTAATTATAGAGCCAATAGTGGTCACTATATCACTAAAATTCTAGCTGTAAATACAGTTGCTAACATTATTAGAGCCCTTTAGACATGCACTAACACCGCTTTAGTCACCTTTACAGTAGTATTACCAATGTAGTAGACATAATATGAATAAATAAGCCATTTACAGTAAGGCGTAAATAAGACTTGTGCCCTTGTGTGTCGCTATAAATGTGTTCCCTAGGGGGAGCGGAGTGGTGGGAGGACAGGAAATGATGTCAGGGGTTCAGAGTTGAGTTTTAGCTTAGCGTGGGTTACTGTAGAAACAATAGCCCGTGTTTTTATTAGGGTTATTGTACCTGTTCTGAGATAATTCAACCCTACAAGTGTGTTGTTCCAATCAAGTCTGGCGTTTGTGTGTCTCATTGAACATTACAGTTACATTACTGTTATGTAGAATACTACATATCATTCACAGCTTTTTTGATTGCGTTTTCTGAATGCCTTATATATATTTTAGTTCATTTTGCCATTTTTATGCGTGAAAATGATTAATTTAGGCAGAAAATATGTAAAATTTGCTTCAATATGCATATTGTTTGACTAATAATAGACGGTATTCAACCACAAAACAGCACAATTCATTGATTGATATATTTCTGGAAAAAAAAACGTGAAAGAGTGAAGCCGAAATTCTAACCGCGCAGTGTTTTTTGGATTCTTTTGTTGATGTCCTGTCTGTTTAAATTACAGACAGTTAATGTCTTTGTAAAACTGCAAACAAAATCAGCAGGAGATCAAATAATTGTTTCTTCCACTGTGCATCTGCCTCCAGTACCGACTGTATGTAGTACACACACATACAGTAGGATATATATTTTCCGGCAATACCAGAAATGTACCACAAGAGGGCAGTATCGCTCTGTCTTCAAGGGTAAAAGTTACTTGTCATGTACAGTACAGTGCCTAACTTCTATTTATATTTGCATGACAGTTTAGAATATTAAAATGTTACATAAAACTCCTTATGATGGCAACAGTTCGAGTCTGGCATGAACTGAATCACTTTACATGACATGTTATGGAAAGATTGTCAACCAATGCATTGGTTGACTTTGGACTTTCCGTTGTATAAAGCAAACAGTAGTGATGCTCCATGTAACATGCCAGTAATTGTGAAGCTGCAACTGAAAATTAAACCCGCTTGTACCTGCGGGTGAGTGGGCGCCTGTCCCACCTGTCTTCAGGTGAGAGGTGGGATACACACTGGAATGGTCCTCAGTCAGTCACAGGGCACTCAGACAAACAACCATTCAAACCGATGGACAGTTTAGAGTCTCCAATTAGCTTAACATGCATGTTTTTAGGATGTGAGAGGAACCCATGTACGAGGAGAACATGCGAACTCCACACATGCACTCACAGATGCCCCCAAAGGAGATTCAAACCCGCCTGACTGTGTGGCTGACATGCTAACCACTCGGCCATGGCGTGTCACTCAAGGTTATTGACTGATTATTCATTTTCATGAAGAAGAGAAGAAGAAACTAAGTACAAAAACATGAATCAGGTGGACTCTCTCAATCATGCAAATAGGTGTCTCACTTCTGAGGAAAGGCGATGTCAACAAAGGATGTGATGTCTCCTCCCTGCTCTTTAAACAATCTGTCCGAGCAAAAGCTCTGGGAAAATCAACTAATATTAATTACTGAAAGAGCTGGAATGCTGCTGAAGTGTTGCCTTTCGTTTCTCTAAAATAATTGTCTTCATAATCCAAACAGCTCAGTATACAGAGAGCCTAAGATTGCCGGTGTGGGGATTCACAGTCTCAGATTCAATGTAAAGACAATACGTGGAAATAGGAAGCACCCTGTGCAGGACCCGCACTTCCAGAAATTTCCCAGTCAAACAAATGGGAGAGCTGAGTTGAGAAGCTGAATAAATTCTCAATTCAGACCTGGAATAAGACACTTGGCCACCTGCTAACTGGAAATTTAAAGTAATGGCTGAAGGTAAGACAAGGATTTAATCCTAAATAAGAAATTGGAATTGATTGCACGTTGAAAGAGACAAGTTACGTCAGTTAATGTGAGAATGGCGAGAGAACAACAGAGAAACATGATGATGTTATGGGCGTTTTCCCTTTCTCTGTCCATGTTATTATCTATTATCACAGCAATACCTCTGCGGGAAAAGAAGCAGAAAACTCTACCTCGACCTGATGGGTGTGGTCTGAATAACTTTGATGGTATGTACATTCATTGTCTGTTTTCCGTCTGACAGTATAATTCTTGTGAGCCAAAAGTTCGTGAACTAATGACTTTATGCTCAAACACACTTGCATTATTTATCTTAAATTATTAGCTTGAGGGATTACTAGACTGAAAAATGGGCTATTAACTCTTACCTAACGGTCACAACAGCTAATCTGTAAGTATATGTCTTATATGCGTTCTCATACTTACTTTACATGAGCTGACTAAAAAAGCTTGTTTTTTGACAATGACGGAATTGTGTATTTTAATAAACCTGCACTCACTGACATTATAACCACTTGCAGTGCAAGAGTTGAATGATAATAATGCTCAGTTTTGGTTTACGCTTTTAGAGCGGTATTTATTGAATAATATGATTAATATTGTAGTTGTAATTTGCAGTAGCGTACAAAGAAGTGCTTCTAATAACTGGAATCTGTTTTAACATAACGTGGGATTCAAAATACTACAACAGCTCTTCGTTAGTCAAAACGGAGGATCATTGTCTGGACTGGATTGTATTCGTCTATGCAAGTTGTAATGGTGTGGCTGGTCAGTGTGTGTTGATGATTATTTAATAGTTGAATAAAGTGATCAATGCAAAAGTTTAAGTGCACAGTACACAGCAGATGGGTATCATACTTTTTCAAGTCTAATTCTTTAGTTAGTTAGCGATAAAACGTGGCTATCCTTAACTACACAAATGAACACTCACAGCAGACAAACATGCAAACATACCCTCGAGCTTAATTGATGAATCTATCTCGTCTTTCCAGCTCTAGATCTGTCTGGAGGCCTGAGAATAGTCCTGGTGGGAAAAACTGGATCAGGAAAGAGCGCAACAGGAAACACCATACTTGGCAGAGCTGCCTTCAGAGAGGATCCCAGCCCCGTGTCTGTGACCAAACACTGTGAGACGCAGAGCGGGGAAGTGGATGGGACAGCAGTGCAGGTCATTGACACGCCAGGCCTGTTTGACACCGCCATCACAGAAGAAGAGTTGAAGTCCAGGATAGAGGAATGTGTCAAGATGTCAGTGCCGGGCCCTCACGCTTTCCTGTTAGTGATCAGGCTTGGCGTGAGGTTCACCGAGGAGGAGAGAAATGCTGTGAAGTGGATCCAGGATAACTTTGGCGATGATGCATCCATGTACACCATCATGCTGTTTACGTGCAAAGACCAGGCCAAAGCTGACAACGCCCTGAAGGAGTGCAAGGAACTGCGCAGACTGTCCATTACATTCGGACGCAGATACCATGCCTTCAACAACAACGACGCAGACGATCGAGTCCAGGTCAAGCAGCTTGTCACCATGATCAAAGAAATGATACAAGACAACGGCGGCAAACACTACACCAATGAAATGTATGAGAAAGCGCAAAGCAAGCTGAAAGAGGAGGAGGAGCGGAAGCGACAAGAGGAGGAAGAGAAGAAGCAGGAGGAGAGAAAAATATGGAATGCAGAGAGAGAGAGGCAAGAGAAGGAGAGGGAAAAGCAGAACAAGGTTAAAAGAAAGAACGTCCGCGTGGCATCGGCGGCCGCTGTGGTGCTGGTGTTGGCTGGCGTGGTTATAGCAGTGGGGGCAGATACCACAGTGGCGCTGGCTCTTGGAGCACCAACACTTCTCCTGGGAGTGTTATGTGGCTTAGCTGCTTTTTGTTTGTGGAAAGGAGTGAGATGCAAAGCTAAATCGGATTTTCCTGCATAGATGAAGGTCATTGCTAAGGACATATTGTACCATCTGCAGAATATGACCCCCAGTGTGCACGTTCAGCAAACACAGTATTTGTTTTTACTCTATATCAGTGAATTATGTCATTTTGGAATCTTCTATTTGCAGAATTAAACCATTTCCGCAGAAGTATGCAGCACCAACAACAAACATGCTCTCATTTATACTTCCAACGGCATGATGCTGACTTTTTAATAATAATAATAATATATACAGCTGGTCCCACCTTTTTGCAGGAAAACAAGTAACTGAGATGACCATATAAACGCCTATTTTAACACTTTAACACAAACCAACAGGAGGTCATCAAACCAAACGCCTCGCTCACTCACGGTGAAAGAAAAATTTAACAAAAAGTAGCACATGTGGAACACACAATGTAACTGCACCACACAGACTATGTGGGTATTAAAATAAAGGCTTACACACTAATTATTCATGCAAAGCAATACTATTTTATACTAATTTCATAATCCGCAGGGCATGCTGGGTAACTTCCTGTTGGAGAAGTGTGCGTGTGAGCTTTCCATCATGCTTTACGGGGTATAAGTGTGAAATAGTATTGTTTTGCATGTATATTAGTGTGTAAGCGTCTATTTCGATAGGGTATACTCATACACACATCTTCCATATGTGTGACTTGTCGTGTTATTTTAGGTTGCACTGAGAGTGAGGTAGGCATTTGGGTTGATAAGCTCTTGTTGGTTTGATGTGTGTAAGTGTAAACATTAAGCTGATTCACTTGTTGATGTTTGTTCTGTGTGACTCGAGCTTTTCCAGTGTCAGATTAGATGGGCTTTCTACCAATACGCAGCCTAATTATGGAGATTCCCACATGGAGATTCATTTACAAACAGTGTGACTCTTAATTACAGTAGAATAAATGTGCCACAACAGTCCCAAGTGATGATTTTAGTCGTATTTTTTACTGTAGGTGTCATGCGCTGTCTATATAATTAGAAACATTACGGGGTCACTTCCCGAAAGGAAATGAGAGACAATGGGAAATGTCTGCACGCCAGCCATTTAAGAAAGGAAACATCCTGAGGCGCAACCTTACTCTATACTCCGATGATGTCACTGCTAGCTCAGCACATCATTTTTCATGGTATCCTCAACCAAAAAATGTTTTTCCTGAAATGTCACCATTTTCCAGCTGTTAAAGATTGAGCCAGCATGTGTGTTGTGAGAGAGGCCATAGCTCTTTGGAAATCTTATCCAAGACTCTAGATCAGGGGTGTCCAAAGTATGGCCCGGGGGCCATTTGCGGCCCGCGGCTGTGATTTTTTTGGCCCGCCGCACAGTCTAAAAATGTAATTTAACAAGGAAACTTAAAAAAAAAACAACAACAGCAGCAGCAAAATGGGAAAATCAAGCAAAAGTCAAAAATATTAAGAGAAGAGTTGTAATCTAGCGAGGAAAAAAAGTCATAACTTCTCAAGAAGCATTTTTTTTAGGTAATAGTATGAAGAAAAATGTCATATTAGCAGCATGATGTTGAATTATTAAAGTTATTTTTCTTAAAATAAAAAACAATGAATAAAGTTGCAATTTTTGTAAACTTAGGTTGGGGGGAAATTGATAACATGGAAATAAAGTCAAAATATTAGGAGAAAAGAAGTTGAAATATTTGGAAAATTATTTTTAAAAAAATCAACAGCAGAAATTTTACCAGAGTAAAGTCAAAATATTACGAGGAAAAAATCGATTTCTAATTTGAAAAAATATGAGAATAAACTCATTTCAGTAACAATGTTGAAATAAAGAAAAAAATATAATTGCATAATTGCATATAAATTTACAAGAGGAAACAATGATGGATGAAATGAAACAGTTGGAAAATAAAAAAAAAAAATTAGCAGAAATGAAGAACAGAAGTGCCAATTTTACAAGAATAAACTCATATTATTATAGAAAAAATGTCATTTTTAGTAGCATTTCACCTATATTACAAATATATTACAAAGGTGAAATGCAGTTTTTTCTTGAGCTACATATAGCTTCTTAGCATATCTCAATGTGTTGGTTTACAAAATATCAAAGTGGCCCTTGCATCCTTTCATTTTTCAGTATGTGGCCCTCGCTGGAAAAAGTTTGGACACCCCTGCTCTAGATCAATGAATCTAAGCACACTAGCCACAACTTTAAGTACACCTTGCACAATCTAACGAGATCCAATGCAGGACCTGTAGCAGAAATTCTGCATTAAAAAGGTAATAATATAAAGTTTATTGACACTGTTAATAAAAAGGCTATTGTTTCCGAAAGTAGAATTGCAGTATTTTGCACGGAGGGGTAGTTGTAACATTTTGACCTACATGTAACTTAGTAGTGTGATCACAATATTAGAGATGGTGTTAAATTAATTACCAAAACGGAGCACTGTTATCGTTGTAGACTTTAGAAATGTTGATTCCTCTTCTTCAGCCACGAAAATGTTAAAATGAAGACAAATGCAATTACAAATACTACCTTATCTTGAATCCAAGTACCATTTTGACACAAATATAAAACAACCATGAATATACAGTAAAAAAAAAAAAAAAAAAAGATTTATTTTGCCTTTGATTTTGTGCATTTTTCCAAAAAACAATCTTGAAAAAGAGGGGTCGTCTTGTACTCTACAAAAATATTGTTAGATGTAATTGTAGATGTACAAGCCTCTCGTGGCACATGTTAGATAGCATGACCAGAGCAGACTCGTCTATTATACTTGCTTTTGGCCTTGCTTTTTATCCTTTATCACAACATAGGATCGACCGGCTCCAAACAGTCTGTGAGGTGGATGGATTATCTCAACAAAGGAGAAGTGCTCACTAACAAATTTAGACAAATTTGTGGAAAAAAAGGTGTATTTCTGCAAGATGACCATTTATTTGTACTTATCTAGGGGTATTGCTAGAACTTTCCTAAACTAATTTTTTCCTGCTTACACATTAGCAAGTAAAAATCATATCTCCGATTGACGACAGCATGTGTTTGGGACATCTGCCACATAGCCAGATTACTCTGGGTTTGAATTTCAGGCCAGACATCTGTGTGTGGAGTTTGCATGTTTTCCTTGTGCTTGTCCGTGTTTTCTTGGATGGAAAACATTTGGATTGCTTCAAATTCACAGATACCATTCAAAATTTTACTATGCACTTAATAATTTACTGCAATCCCTGGCCTCAGTTTGGGATCAAATACACGCCTGATCAAAAGACCAGCTGAAAAATGGCAGGAATTTACATTTTGCACTGTTGGCTCTTTAGGAGGTTCTAAGTAGAGCTTCAAAATGAAAAGAAAAAAAAAAGAAACGGAAAAAGAAAAAGAAAGAAATAGGAGTGAGCCAAAAAAATTAGAAGCAATTTATTACAAACAAGCATTAAAGTGAAATAGGCCTCATCAGTCGATCAGAGGTTTAAGACCGTAGTCTTTAAAAGCCAAAATAGTCACAAAAATGTGGTTGTTACTGGTGCCGAGTGCAGTCCAATAACCATTAGACAGCATCTGCAAGAGAAGGGTTTTCAGAACAGAAAATGTCTTCAAAGGACTCGTCTCCTTTTGCTCATTTGGAATTTGCACGAGAGCACCAACATGGGACACTGAAAGGTGGAAGCAAGTTTTATTCACTGATGAGAAAAAAATGTGGCCGCACGGTGGTCTCGTGGTTAGCATGTTGGCCAACACAGTAACAGTCTGGAGATTGGGAAGATTCGAAGGTTCGATTCTCCCTTGGGCATCTCTGTGTGGAGTTTGCATGTTCTCCCTGTGCATGCGTGGGTACTCCGGTTTCCTCCCACATTCCAAAAACATGCATGTTAGGTTAATTGACGACTCTAAATTGTCCATAGGTATGAGTGTGAGTGTGAATGGTTGTTTGTCTATATGTTCCCTGCGATTGGCTGGCAAGTCAGCTGGGATAGGCTCCAGCATGCCCCCGCAACCCTAAAGAGAAGTGGTATCAAAAATGGATGGATGGAGAAAAAAATTTAGCCTTGACAGTCCAGATGTCTTCCAATGTTAGTGGCATGACAAGGAGATCCCAACTGAGATGTTTTCCACACGGCACAGTGAAGGGGGCACCATCGTGATCTTGGGTGCTTTTTACTTCAATGGAACAATGGAGGTTCAGGTTGCGCAGGGGTGTCAAACGGAAGCTGGCTTTGTGGAGATGTTGCAAGTGGCATCCGTCATGACTGAAGATCCTCGTCTGTGTGGTAATAACTGGGTTTTTCAGCAGGACAACGCTGCAGCTCACAATGCCCATTCTTCCAGAAGAATTACGTCACACTTTTGGACCATCCTGAGTGTTCCCCTGATCGAAATCCATTTGAAAACATTTGGAGATGGATGGCAAGGGAAGTTTACAAAAAGGGGCATCAGTTCCAGACAGTGGATGCCCTCCGTGAAGCCATCTTCACCACCTGAGGCAACATTTCCATTAGCCTCCTGGAAACACTGGCATCAAGCATGCGCAAACCATTTTTTGAGGTGATTAACAAGCTGGGACAGCTACTCATTACTGAGTCATTTTTTGAAAATTGCATTTGTATTTCTCATTTTTATTTTATGGGTTTTTGGTTTCTTTTTTTTAGTTATGGTCTTAAACATTTTATCAGCTGATATTCCGCCCATTTCAGTTGAATAGTTTTTTGCAATAAATTGCTTACTCAAAAACGTTTTTGTCTCACTCCCATTTATTCTTTTTGCATTTTGAGGCTCTACTTTAACCTCCTTAAGATCCAACCGTGCAAAGTGCAATTTTTCAACTGGTTTTAAAATTTTGATCAGGCGTGTAAGTGAATCATTAGCATTTTCTTCTGGATCGTGCATTGCTTTCAACGTCTGCAACAAAGTGTCCCTGTGTTGTCATTTGTGGCATAACTATCTGCGTGTGAGTCTCGAGTATGCAGTATGACACACTGCCGAACCACCTACACGCCACTATATGAACGCTGCACAGACAATTTGGACAGTCATAATAGAAGAAAGACTCTCTGAGGAAACCCACTGACATTTCACAACATCAAAACTGGTAAGGGTTTTTGTTATTGCATTCATAACTATGCAAGTAAATCATAGACAATATCCGGGACAGACGCAAGTACATGGCAGTAATGTCTTTGCATTTACTAAACTACAACCAATGATGCCAACTGTAAGGGGTGGTACTTGGGGGTTACATTCATTTCTTGGCATTTTGAACACCAAGCAACAGAATGTCACAGTATTTCCATGCAATTTATGAATGAAGAGGGATTTCTCAATGCACTAAAAATGTCATTTCTGCAGATCACTGAGTTGAAGAAGAGGACTCAATTCATCACAGAACATTTAGCCTTCGTGTCCTCCCAGGACTTCTTCACGCAACAGCTCTTGAAGTTTTTTTTTTGTACTTTTTGGGTCGTGCAGCTTCTTCAACAAACATGGCGTCGACGAGTCTTCAGCTGCTGGGCCTGGTGTTGGCGGTAATGGGCTGGGTGTGTGGGGCGCTGGTGTGTGCAGCCCCTCTGTGGCGCGTGTCTGCCTTCGTGGGTGGGGAGCTGGTGATCGCCCAGGTGACATGGGAAGGACTTTGGATGAACTGCCTGTCTCAAACCACGGGTCAGATCCAGTGTAAAACCTACGACTCAACGCTGGCTTTGCCCAAATCCACCCAAGCTGCCCGCGGCCTCACCGTTCTCTCCCTGATGCTCTGCATACTGGCCCTCCTACTTGGGGTGATTGGGGCCAAATGCACCCACTGCATGGGCAAAGCTAATCAATCCTCCAAGACTCGGCTCGGCAGGCTAGCAGGGGCGCTTTTTATTGTGGCTGGTCTCGCCTTCTTGATACCAATCTCTTGGACTGCCTATGCAATAATTAGGGACTTTTATGACCCGAATGTTGCAGCACCCCTAAAGAGAGAGTTGGGACCAGCACTGTATCTAGGCTGGGGGGCCAGTGTGCTGCTCCTGTTAGGGGGCGCTCTCCTGCATGTTGGCTCTGCTGCAGTAGGGGGAGGAACATTGCCGATTATTGGAAGAGCAGCGAAAGACAACCCTGGGGCTGCAGGAGAGGTGAAGACACAAGAAAAATCTTTTGTGTAAGTTTTAATGGGACATGTGATGTAGGATTCGGTGGCAAGTCTCTCATACCTGTCAACCCTCCCTTTTCCCCAGAGAAAATTTTGTATTTTGCCCTTCTTTCTCATTGCCTGCCTGCCTAAATAGTTTCCTATAAATTTCCCCTATTCTACATTAATTTAAAAAAATCCCCTCCAGTACTGCATGTTGGCATAACTTGACAATAGGTTCAGAGAATGTGCTTTTATTGCCATCTAGTGTCTACTATTAGGTTTCGTTACAACATTATTAGGTTTCATTACAACAAAGAGTGGAACATCAACACTGCTGGTGACGATGGTGATTATGGCATTTCCATTTACTTATTTTCCAAAAAAATAGATTTATTTTCAAATGCAAATGTTGACAGGTATGAAGTCTCTGGAAATTTCAAGAAAGACAAATCATTAGCTATTCAGGCCAGATTGTTCTGTTTTTTTTTTATTCAAAAAAGCTGAGATTGTAAAAATGTCTTCACTTGCAATAGGAATTATACAGTATTTAAGTGTTGTTTTTCATGTTAGGGAAATCTCATTTATTAATATGTGTTTTCTTCAAGTCATTGTAGGTGGAAATTGTGGGAGGGTGTTAAATGCTGTGATGATTACTAATGTGTGTACATACATTTCTGAAATTCCACTCAACCCCCTGTGTGTGTGTGTGTGTGTGTGAGATAGTGGGTGGTATGTACACAGAGAACCACTGTACATAGTCTAAACGTGCGTGTGTATGCTCGTGTGTGTAAGAATGAGAAAGACAAAGCGTCACCATTGTTTATCTGTGAATCTTTATTCTGTGTATTTGAGTTTTCAAGATGATTTTAATTCATTTTGATTCCTGTTCGTATTTTTGGAGGAATATCATTTTTTCTTATGTGTTGCTTACTACCTTTACTAACACAATACAACACACTTTAAAACACTTTATCATGCATTTCTTAATTTCAGATTATTTTCTTGGTTGGAAAGTTTAATACAATTTTTGTTGGGGTAAACAGTTGACTTTCTAACATAAAATAATTTTATAATGTGAGTGACAATGAATTGTCTGAATGTTTTAGTAGCTCACTCAATAAAAATAAACATGTTTGCTTTTCATTTCTACTTTTTCCTGCATGTCCACTACTTGTCAAATGTTTTAGAACTTCTCTGGAGGAGAGTATTTTTTTAAGTATTAAGATGGTCTGTCTCATTGTTAATTCATTTTTCCATCCATCCATCTTCTATGCCGCTTATCCTCACTAGGTATGCTGGAACCTATCCCAGCTTACTTCGGGCGAGAGGCGGGGTACACCCTGAACTGGTCGCCAGCCAATCACAGGGCACATTCATTCACACTCACATTCATTCCTATGGACAATTTAGAGTCTCCGATTAACTTAATATGCATGTTTTTGGAATGTGGAATGTGGGAATGTTGGAATGTGGGAGGAAACCAGAGTACCTGGGGAAAGGCCACACACGCACGGGGAGAAGATGCAAACTCCCAGCATATCTCCAAGCGGAAATTCAAACCAAGATCTCCCCGATTGTGTGGTCAACATGCTAACCACTCGACCACTCGGTCATTTTTGTAGCAACAAATTACTTTCTACAATGTTGTTCAACTAATGTGTAGTCCCACAGTGTATTCCGAACACTGTTTTTATGCAGACAGAGGAGGTAGTAGGTACTCCAGAACTTGGGTCACCTGTAGGAATTAGTTGCACCAACTGTCAAGGCTCGATCAACCTCCATTTCTGCAGAACAGCATTAAATTGTTGACCTATTTGGTGGTCCCTGAAACAGGCCTTTATAATTATATAATTCAGAAATACACATTATTTTTCAGTTTCTTTTAACCTCTGGAGTGTCACCACTTACCTTTGTACCATTTCAAGCTATTCATTGGACTTGAGCGATTTGGATTTCTATAAATAACTGGAAAAATTGGGGTGTTCTCAAACTTTTGACCTGTAGTGTATGTGACCTGCAGATATGTAAAAACACATGTCTTATTTGGACTTGTACTGTTATCAGTTATTTTTCACTCCAGTGGTCAGGGTACTAAAATATTATAAATATTCATGCAGTTATGATACCATATCGTTTAGCATCACATCACTACACCCTGTACCACAGATAAAAAATAGCATATACCGTAAGTTGCAATGCTTGTTCCAGTATTTTAAGTAAATAAATGTTTGGAACCACAGAAGGACCATAAAATAACACTAGCATTGTAATTAGTAACAGCAAACACACGAGGGCAGCAAGCACTCAAATTCTACTCTCTCATGAAAAAAACTAGTGAAATTAAGCACTATAATCCTGCTTTCAAGTCCACACAGGCTGTGAACATGTTAACTCTTATTGATAAAAAAAGGGACTTGCAGATATTCATAAGAATGAGAAGAATATGTTGATTGCCAGTTATCCAGGTCATGGTAATTCACAAAAGATCATTAAAGAAAATTGGACAATTGTACTTTTTAATTGGAGCTAACTAGTTAACACAAGTTACAAAAGTGAAGCGAAAAATGAATCCAAAACCAAGCAGTAGTAGACTGAGGAGGAGACCCAGTGTTTCCTGGCATTGTGGTCTACCTAGAAGAGCTCCAGATGCCTTCGATTAAACTTTTGTGGATCACAACATTGTAAACAACTTTGTACTGTATATTTCTAACATGGCTTAATTCTCAAACAGTATCTTGACTGTACAACCTTAAGAGTGAGTGTTTAATGTTGGCAATTTAAATAAAGTTATGAGAGCGAGGAAGACACGGTGCACTTCCTGAATTTCTTAAACATGCAAAAACAAGTCCTGGTGGAGCAACGCAACCTACTCTTATTTTGGAAGAGTTATGGTTAACAAACGGATTGTATTCAAAACCTGCTAGATTTCTTTTAAATGTTACTTTTGTTTTGGTAATGAGGAAAAAAGGTTCACATTAGCCAGCACGGTGGCCGACTGCAGAAACCGTGCAGCAACATCCAAACACTGAAAAAACAGAAATAATCGATTAACCGATTGACACTAGTTTATTTATTTATTGCTGCACCTTTCCTTGGCAACTACGGTAACTGTCTCCAAGGCGGGGCTGGGAACACACAGTTGCAACCGCAACACAACAGAGGTGGATTGGCACAGTCTGAGCCAGCCCTCCCAACACACAGAACAAGCGCTGTGCGTAGGGTCCCGTGATCCACGCGCGAGGTGTTGCAAGGGGGCCATATGTGCAAACGATGCTCATTACTGCCGTGACACGTGCATACAGCGTCAAATCGGTCCAAGGCTCCGTCACAAATTAGAGAATAAAATTGAAAAATTCACACACTCAGTCAGTCTGTGTATCTTCTGCTCACCCCAGACTGCAGGAACACAAAAGCAATTCAACTGGCCTTTAACCAATCAATCAATCAATCAATCAATCAAAGTTTATTTATATAGCGCTTTACAATAGCCCACGGGCTCCCAAAGTGCTTTACAATAAGCCGATACATAAAACATGAACATAAAGTAAACACAGAATAAAAACTCTATAAGAAAATGCATCAGTGCTGCAGAGTGCTAAAAGCCTTTAAAAGTACATAAAATGTGAGTCAACAAGAACTAAATATGCATAAAATGAACATAAATACAAGACCGCCCTAGTTGGTGTTGAACGCCTGTCTAAATAAATGAGTTTTCAATTTAGATTTAAAAAGGCCGACTTCAGTAGTGGTGCGAATATCAGTGGGCAGTTTGTTCCACAGTCTGGGAGCAGCGACGGAGAAACAGCGTTCGCCCCACTGTTTGTATTTTGCCCGTGGGACTTCCAACAGAAGCTGTCCCGAGGAACGCAGGGCCCTGCCGTGATTGCGGATAGTTAAAAGCTCCGACAGGTACGATGGAGCAAGGCCGTTAATGGCATTAAAAACAAATACTAAAATTTTAAAATCGATTCTAAAGTGAACTGGAAGCCAGTGGAGTGATGACAGCACCAGGGTGATGTGCTCACGTCTGGGCGTGTTTGTTAAAAACCGGGCAGCAGCGTTCTGGACCAGCTGCAGACGCGAAAGGTCTGGCTCAGGTCAACGTAAAGTGCGTTGCAGTAGTCCAGTCTTGTGCTGATGAAAGCATGGATCGCTTTCTCAAGATCCTGCTGACTTAAAAAAGGCTTCACTTTAGCCAGAAGACGGAGCTGAAAGAAGCTCGTCCTAATGACAGAGCTGAACTGTTTGTCGAATTTGAGTCCACTATCGAATATGACCCCAAGATTTTTGACATCAGGTTTAAAAAAGGGGGCCAGAGAGCCGAAGTTTGCTGCAACAGTGTGCAATGTTGGTGACATACCAAATAAAATACACCAACATAATTACAACCATACAACCAACATAATTCAAGTTATCTTAGCAGTTTTAAAGAATATATTTTAATTTTATCAAGCTGCATCTTGTGTCTCCCAGGGGAGACCTAGCCACTGGGCTAAATGATTGGTGTATCATCTCTGACTCCTCTGTTTTATGTGTCTGTGTAGATTGTCAGTCATTCAGGTCATGGTAATCCGCAAAGGTTTGAATCAAGGCAACGGGACTGTTCTTGTTCATTGAATACATTTTACCTTCAATCCAAATGGCTTCTTCAGCATGGCTTGTGGTATGTCTCTGGTGGATGTGTCCCTTGGGGCTAGTCACAATAGGGTTGTTGTTGTGGTTGTTGACAGGTGTGGCTTTTGAGCAACCATCCTGCAGAACAATAGGTCCTTCACCTGACTGGGAATACAGCTTGTTAGTGGCCACTCTTCTTGTGGAATGAAACAGTCTTTGAGAGAGAGATGTTAGGATGTCTTCAACAATGTGTCCTTGACGTGGTATCCCAATGTTATGTCTAAGGTTGCCTACTTTCTCTCAAACAAATTGAGGACAGACACTTTTGATGGGTGCTCAGTGCCACAACAGTATTAGTGTTGGATATTAGTGCTGACTGGACGACTGATGACGGGTGACAGATTGATCAGCTCCTGCCATTTAATCAGAACTGGGATCTAAACTTATGTGGTATGCTATTGCTATTTTATCAGACCTGAGATTTCTAATGGAATGGAATTCATTGGTCAGTCTACGGGACAAATGACATCCTGTATGGCAGTGTTTTTAAATAGTGTGGCATGCTCCACCAGGCCACACTAGTGTGCAGAGCTGTGCAATGGAAAAGTTTCTGGCACAAGTCAAAAGAAGAACGAAGGAGACGTCAGAGGCAAGGAAAACAGGTGACGATAACCAGAATAAAAAGACCAGGAAATACGACACGGAAGGGGATGAGGAAAGACCGGTTTGAATCATTTTCACTTGCAGTATTTCTCTGTTTTGAGAATCACACAGACTGAGCAGTCTTGTTTGAATGTTGCAAATTGAGTTAATAAACTTAACTTGGAAATTGTTGAAAAAAATGGTTGCAAGTGTTATCTCAGCTCATTTTATTACATCTATTTTGATAATCAGGTGATTGAGTGCAGTATGCTGGTGCCAGAAACTCATACGGTTGTTTGTATAGAGAAATAAATATCAGGTTCTCAATTGAATTTCACTTCTGTCACCGATGGGAGCGTGACATAAAAGAATGGAGAACCACACATTAACAATTCAATATACAGGATATCCCAGCTAAAATGACAACCCGAGCTGTGTGGATGCAAAACAACTTTCTTCAGCTAAACTAAGACAAAACTGAAATCATTGTCTTTGTCCCACGGAAACAAATAGAAAGTGTTATCAGTCACCTTGAGACTTTTTCTCTAAAACCTAATGATCAGGTTAGAAATCTAGGGGGAATAATGGACTCAGATCTGAACTTTAAAAGCCACATTAAATCAATAACATCATCAGTTTTTTACCACCTAAAAAACATTGCCAAAATCAAGGAAACAGTGTCTAAACCAGATTTAGAGAGACTAACCCATGCCTTTGTCTCCAGCAGGCTAGACTAATGTAACGGCCTTCTCACCGGGCTCACTAAGGAGAGAAGGCCGTTACAGTAGTTTAGCCTGCTGGAGACAAAGGCATGGGTTAGTCTCTCTAAATCGGGCTTAGACACTGCAGTACATCCAGAATGCTGCTGCTCAAGTCCTGACTAGAAACAGGAAATATGACCATATTAGTCCAGGACTCAGGTCTCTGCGCTGTCTTTCTGTCACTCAGAGAATAGACTATAAAACAGATCTGCTTGTGTACCCGTCTCTTCAGGTCTTGCACTAAAGTACATGTCTGACATGTTAGAGCAGCTCAGGGAGTGGTCTCCTGCGGGTGCTCAGAGTTAAGACTAAACACGGTGAGGCTGCATTTCAGTTTTATGCTGCCAAAATCTGGAACAGTCTTCCAGAAGATGTGTGACAATCCTCAACTTTGGCAATGTTCAAATCCAGGCTCAAAACACTTCTATTCAACTGTGCATAAGACAAATGAAAGTATTTAATCTGCACTCTTCATTTTTTTTGTTTTATGGAATGATTTATGAAATTTTATATAATGATTTTAGAATGATTTTATGTTTTTATGGAATGATTTTATGAAGTGATTTTACCCTGAAAGGCACTTTGAATTACCTTGTGTCTGAATTCTCTATAAATACACTTGCCTTGCCTTGCTTAGCTGTGTCATTAGCCCCTTTCACACTTTCCTTTTTTTTTCAGTGTCGCTAATTTATGTGCACAAAATGTGTCAAAGTCACCTTGCAAATTTTCCGGCTTTAAAGCTTGTGTCAGAGCTGTAACAGCGGCAGGCTTGCGCCTGTATGACAAAGCTTGACGTTGACATAAAATGACCATCACCTGTACAAATGGCAATAAGAGTGTAATCACACTAGGCCATTCATATCTTGCTGGACTTGAGTCCGATTCCCCCACCCTCTCCATAAACTCCAAAAATACTGCTAGCTTTGTGTATACCACATTGACCACAGCTTATGCACAGGATACGGGATCTCTGAAGTGACAAAAGAAACGGACACCGCTTTAACAATAGCAAGCAACCAAGCTAACTAATTAGCCTTTAATTTATTTATTGTAAACCTAAGAATAGGTTTTAAACTGAGTGGGGAAGAAGGACAATGTAAGAAGCCAATTACGTACCACTTCCATGAGGAATACAAGAATTTATTTTCACTATGTCATGTCAGACTGGCTGCAAGTTAAGGTAATGTAATGTAAAGAAATGTCTCATCAATGTGAAGCCTAGTGAACAGGATACTACATGACTTGTCTTTCAATATTTTTGACTAATTATAGGCCATAGTCAACCATGAAATAGTGCTAAATTGTTCATGAAATTTTGAAAAACCGCGATGTAGTGAGGGGCGACTGTACATACATTGTTAGCTGCCTCATGCTAGCTTCTTTTCACTCTTTAGATTATCCTTCCTTTAAGTCTCTAATTGTAATGCATATTCACTCATTCATTTTCTATCACTTTTGTTAAATACAAATGTTAACTTTATTGTTTTTATCATTACACGTAAAAAGTCATATTGTTACAGACAATATAAATCAAGTACACCACCCCACCCCCCCAAAAAACATGTAAGGGTTAGAATTCTGAACCTCAGCTGGGAATCTGCAGTGTCATTCATGTCATTGCACAAGCTGATAAAGTCATTCTATTTAAGGTTCTCTGGCATGTGAGTGCAGAGGACACATCTCTAACAATGCTGAACGCAAGATCTTAAAGTATAAAAACAGACCAAGAATACATGGGTTAAAAAGTGCTCTTAAAGAGACAGTGTAAACAGTGTGAACAGACACGTACATGGGGGACGCATGTCTCTTTAAGAGCCACATGACAATGAATAGTGTAAAAAGTGGGGTGAGAGTGTGTGCGTGGCCTGCAGGGGTCTGTGGCACTGTCACGGGGCTGGTAGGCAGCTCCGGCGTCCACGCTGTCAATTGGCTGCTCTTCCTTTCGACTTCGGGTGCTTCCGGCGTCTTTGCACTCCGCGGCTGCAAAACATGCACGTACACACGCACGCGTAGTCTCCATAAATATGTGACAGGAGTGTGCACGGTACACCTGTAGCCAAAGTCTCCGCTTCTGTGAGCAGCCTCTTATCGGAATGTTTGAAGATTAACGAGGTTATCGGCGGACGTGCACATTACTACCAGCGGTGGTGTCGTGTCTCCAGCGGAGACAGGCGGCCGGGCTGTGAGGCGACTCGACCGGACTGGGAGCAACGAAGCTACCGCGTAGCTGCACCGCGCGACGGTAGAGGACGCAGCCATGACCGAGAAGCGGATGTCGCGGTGGTATTTCGGAGGGCTGGCGTCCTGCGGAGCCGCCTGCTGCACGCATCCTCTGGACCTCCTCAAGGTGAGAGGTTGTGAGTCTTAACACTGAAGGGTGCACCAAGGGTGACCCACACAGTAAGGACTGCAGGCCTTAACTGCAGCTGTGTTGACCAACACTCATGTTTTACCCTGAATGACTCATGATGGTATTCTAAGGCGGTAGATATAGTGACATGGGATTTGGAAGAGTGCACACTTTACATTCTGTGACCAACAAGATGTTGCTCAAGGGTTTGCGCACACTGTGTGGCTGTACACCTGCACAATCTAATGAAACACAATACCATATTTTATTGTGGCTGCCTTATTTAGTAGGGGTAACAGGACACCATAACATAATCACAGCACAGTACATACTTCCATTTTAAGGTCACGGTTTTGTTCATTCTCGATACAGTAAGGGAACATTCTAAACATAAACCTCCATAAGTTTTAATGATTTTTTAAAATTAAACAAAAAAAATGCAATAAATCATTTTTTTCCCCCAAAAGCATGTATTTTTAGGAAAGTGCAATGATTCAGACAAGAACAACAGTAACAGTTTGAACAGTAATTATTTAGTTTTAGGACATTAAAGTTGCTTACTGCCTCAAGGGCAGCAGTAACAGTTCCAGCTTGTAGCCCCGGTCCCCATGTCTACTAAACAATGCTGACACACAGCTTTCGTCTTATCCACTTCATTAATATAATGTAATACAGTAATATAATACAGTAATTAATGCTATTTGAGTAGTAATGTCATTTATGGATGTATAAAACAAGGAAAAGCGCAACATCAAATTAAAAGAACAAAACAAATACTGACTCACCATTGGTGGAATAGCGTGTTTTGATGTGTTTACCGGATTGTTCGGGAAAAACAGGAAACACTCAAATGGTTTGGCTCATTAGCATGGAAGTGATGAGCACGAGCCACGTGATTGCTTGCGCCTAACTCCAAAATCAGAGTAAAATACAGTTGGTTTTCTGTTTACGTTGTTCTGTAGAGTGTTTTGTGATTACGTACACATGCTCATAAATTCATTAAAAACATAATTTTTGTGTGTAAACACAAGACTCGCTGGAGAACTACGTACAGCGGAAGAGCTCACATGGACCAAGGACACTAGAAATGAATAGGACTGTCAACTCGGCATCCACATCTGTAGAATGCCCTGCGTGGGTTTGGCCCCCCTGATGGTGAGCAGAATCCAGAAGCATTAAATTGTAAACATGTCTACTGCACACTGCTTAGCCATTATTTGCTCTAATAGATGGTCCAAAAGACCAGATTTGTCATTTTTTAAGTTCCCCAAAAACAAAGACCGGTATGTGTCATAAAAATGTTGTAGATTTATAACACTGGTTCTTGTAAATAAACAGGACAGTGGACAAGACTCCAGAGTTGTCCCGCACAATATAGCTTTGTTTTTTGTTCCTCTGGGTGATTAGTTAAATTAATGACAAGTCAATGATGATGGTGATTTAGTTTATAGTCTATCAAATGTATTAACAATGCCATTACTGAAATAAATGTTGCATTGTGTAAATACTTCCAGTTAATTATCCATCCATACGTAAGAATTCTTCTTTTGTTGAGCGTTGGTAACACTGTTGTGTGCCTAGCTTGCTTACCATCATGGTGGACTTTCTGCTCCATGGCGTACCATTCCATTCATTTGCAGCCGACTCGACATTCCTATTCATTTAGCGTCCGTGCTCTCAACACTGGACTGTAGCGACCATAATTCAGGATAAAGATCGTAGTGTAACATCTACCCGGATGGATGACGAGGAGGTGTTTCATCAACATTCTCTTTCTTGCAAAAACTAACCAGGCTACTGTCAGCCAAACCATGCCACAACAACATCAGCAAACTCAACTGTCCACACTGCATGGCACCGTCCTCCTCCTGTACACACCCTGCTTCTTGTAAATCTTTACCAAACTAAGCTGCATGGACTAGTAGGAGCCAGTGTATTGGTGAACCTCAGTGACCTGGCAGAAGGTTGCGGCACAAGACTCTGATAACACTAACTGGCTCCATGGGGTGTGTAATTATTGACAGGAAGCCAACGTCACCAAAGTTTGGTTAAGACGCAGCGTTTTTTTTTTTTTTTGTGCTTTGAGCGGAATCTGCCGGGAGCATGTTTGGAAAGCTATGAAGGTACAGTGTGAATGGACACATGGGTCACGCTGCCTTCTGTAAGGTTTTTCTATTTAACCGACTTCCGCTAGAAGTATGTTGCAAGAAGTATTGCAGCAGCATTAGTGCTGAATATTAGAATATCCTATACAAATCACACAAGTGCGCGAGAACTTTTACAGCCACAAATACTGCATACTAACAAGATAGCAAACATCAAAGAATTTGATGTTGAAGTAGCATTGTAATGTGCACATAAATGTAGCAAAGGGAAGTGACACATTGACTGGATGTTTCTCATGATCGAAGAACATCTGTCCCTTCCATTGAGAGCGACTGTGACAGTGACTGGCTGCAACTATTGCTTTGTTTACAAGAATTCCAAAAATGCTACATTGTCCATTTTGACCCATATGAGGAGCTTTGTGGGTCATTAAAAACATTCCAGTACAGGGAGGCTTCTTCTAACTCAGCCAACTTTTGAAAACCAATCAGAAAACAGTGGGCTTTTAGCAAGGGGGGAACTTAAAGACACAAGTTTAAACAGTGAGCGTTGAGGACAACATAGGTGTTACAGGCATCTATTTTTTTTTTTCTAGAATCTTTCGCTCCAGAAACACAAGTACTTGATGATCAGGTGTGTGACAACATAACGGGAAACACTGTTTCGCCATTTTCTCTCGGGTTTTATTCTGCAAGTTTTCCTGTTTCATTTATAACACCTTGCATTTGAGAACAAACACTGTTCATATATTTTTGTGATCTTGCAGTAAAAGTCGCACAAAATTCAACTTGTCATCAAAGTTGTATTTGAATTCGTAAAACACACAGTTCGAAGTCATGTTTCAAACATCTTCCTTATTTGCACAAAGGCTTCTATTCCCCTAAACCAAAATAGTTGTTGAACAAGATCCTCATTTGCTGACCTGACACACCTATCTGCTCATCAATGTTATTACTAGTGAGTGTCTGTGCATGCATATCACTCAATAGTGATCATTGATACATCTTTGCAAACATTCTCTGTTCCTCAATGAGATAACTAGTAACTACTAATAATATATTTAAGGTAATAACTTTTTTAAAGACATTGTAAAATCTCCATTCACATTGAGGTGCAAAATTTCATAAGACGTTTTCAATTGAATACTGTGTATCACCCACACTCTCACCAACTGCTTGCCCTCATGTTTTTATTGTAAAACTATTTTTTTATACTAGTCTACAAAGTGGTTGAGATTTTAGCTCAAGTTATGGCTAGTGTGGTGCAGGGGTTTGCGGCCCATGTTTCATTTTTTGGTGGTTTGGAAAAGAACAAAAAATGTTTTGAGGAAAAAGTCTTAAAGTTGACTGTTACAAGAAATCCAACTAATACTGGCAAATACAATAATCCCTTGTTTATTGCGGTTAATTGGTTCCAGTTTTTTTGGTTATTCATAATATACATGTATGAGAGCTGCTGGTACAAAAATTTCTGTTTTGCATGAAAGCTGTTTTTGACTTTGCTATTCTATGCTCAGGATTTTAGTTTGAATTCAGAAGCCTTTATTATTTATTTATGAGTAATGGCATATTTTTCAAATGTTGGTTATGCTGCTGCTGGGAAATATGTTGGTAGATGTAACCTTCCAATTATTAAGATAATGGAAGTGAATTCATCTTTATTTTAATGTTTATTTTAATTGAGGCTCATTACAAATATGCTTTGTTGTAGTAGTACAAAGTGAGTAAAAATAAATTATATATAGAAAAAATTACGCATAAAAAATGGACAAACTATTGATCACAAAAAAAAGATGCATCGCTAATCGTGTTATCATCACATCGCAGGCCTCTGAATCTAAATGGCATCAAATCGTGAGGTGGCCAGAGGTTCCCACCCCTAAACCATATAGTCACTTATACATTTGTATTACCCAGTATAGTAGATATAATCATTTACAATAAGCTATTTAAGACAAAATTGTGCAAATTTTTGTCGCAGTGTTCTGGACGTGTGGACAGGAAATGACGTCGGGATTCAGAGTTGAATTTTAGCTGGAGTATGGCCACAACAGTAGCCCGTGTTGTTGTTGTTGTTATTGTTATTATTATTATTATTATTGTGCCTGTTGTGAGATAATTTAAACCTGCAATAAAAGCCTGTTGTTCCAGTGATCAAATATGGTGCTTGTCTCATCCAGCAATTATTGACGCCTTGTGACCAATGTTGAATACGACATTCACAATTCCTAATTCTTAATTAAGTCTTCTCAACTCCTTATATTTGTGTTTTTGTTCATTTAGCTATTTTATGCTTGAAAATGCTTAATTTAGGTTAAAAAAAACAACCTTAAAATGTGCTTACATTTTTATTTTGAAACATTAATTTGTCGTATTCAACCACAAAACAGCATGATTTATTTATATTTGAAAAATGGTGATAGCTTGTAGCCTTGTTATGGCGAGGGACGACTGTATTCAATTTGACAACTATAACAGTAAGCTGAGGTGTGGGCTATTCTTTCTTTCTTATTCTTTCTTTAAATTTACTGATTTTGCCAAATCTTGACTTACATTGGATTGGTTTTAATATGTTTAATGAACAAAAGCGAAAATACGGCCCCTGCATTCTTAAGTTGTTAAGGATGCGTTCACTGTTGGAAAAGGTTTGGACACTCCTGGTGTAGAGGTTATCTCTGCTGTCTTTCATGCAGTTTTTGTCCTTTTGTACAGTCATGGATGCAATAGTTGTGTCCTACCGTAAAAGAAAGAAAAACACAGTAATCACTAACTTGAAAATGACGGAAGTATTTTTTGGAGGGGAATTTCCCAAATGTATATTGACAAGTTATAAAAAGCTTCTGGGAGACAAATCTGGAGCTTTTTGGCAAGTCTTTGGCAAGCTCTATGTTTCCAGATGCAGAAATGAAGCGCACCAAGAAAAGAACAGCATACTGTACCTACTGTGAAACATGAAAGAGACTCAATTATGCTATAACGCTGCTTTGCTGCATCCGACACAGGGTGTCTTTAATCTGTGCAGGATACAATGAAATCACTCTCACGGCATTCTGGAGCCAGGTGTGTTGCCCAGTGTCAGAAAGCTTGGTCTCGGTCGCAGGTATTGGGTCCTCCAACCAGACAATGACCCAAAAACACACAAGTATGGCTAAGGGCGAATCATTGGACTATTCTGAAGTGGCCTTCAATGAGCTCTGATTTAAATCCAATTGAACATCTGTGAAAAGATCTGAAACATACCGTCAAACCCGAGAGAGCAAGAGCAGTTTAGATTGGACGAAAGTACCTGTCGACAGGTGCAGGAGTCTGACAGGAAGTGCTTAATTACAGTAATTGCTTCAAAATATTAGGTTCAGGGTACCATCATTTTTGTTCAGGCCAGTTTCGTTAGTTTGTTTAAAAAAACAAACCAAAAAAAACGTTTTCTTGAACCACAATTGAAAAGGAACGTCTGATTTTGATTAGATTCACTAATTTTTGGTATTTTTTTTTTGTATTATCACTTTTCTCAGCTTCCAACTATTTCAGAGATTCTTATGTGTTTTGCCTTCTCGTGTATGTTTTCTGTGATTAATGGGGAGTATCCAAATTCCACTATGAGACCTGTTTTTAGAAGTTGTTGAGAGGTCACCAAAGCAAAATGCTAATGAGAAGAGTGGCCAAAGGCTACATAGTAATGTTTCAGACCCTTTCAGGGCATCACTCATATTATGGTGCTGTGACACATTCCTGTCTTTTTATCTCTAACAACCGTTTACTCATGAAAGTATACATTTGATGGAGTGAAAACATTTGTATATGTCTTGTAGTGTTGTGTAAGAAAATAAGCATAATAGCTCAGCGATGAAAAAGCTCAATAACGGCAGTGTTGAGTCACGTTGTGAAACACGTACAATTTGGCTTTTGCCGTTTGATCTATGCTTACGAAAAGTCTTTGGTCATTTTCTCAAATTCCCAGAACTGCCTCAGTTAGTGTTGTTATTTTTTTGTATATTTATCGAGAGTTGACAAAATTCTTAATCACGTGAATCAACTGCAAGAACAGTCGTCCCTTGCTACTTCTTCGTGGTTCACAGTTTCACTGACTACGGCCTATTATTAGTCAAAAATATTGAAAGATAAGTCACATGTAGTATTCTGGTCATTACTTGGCGTCAGTAATGTTACATCGATGAGACGTTGCCTGCATTAAGTCAGCCATGGACGAAGTGTCCAACATGATATCGTGGGAAAAAAAGTTTTCCTTTCCTTGTAATTAATAATCCGCAATTCATTCCACACAATTAAGAGGATGCATTCACCCTAATCAATAATCAATTTGTATGCTATGCTAAAAAGCTGTAATGTTTTAACTCGACTCCATCCCATTATTTGCTGCCCTTGCAGGTGCATCTACAAACACAGCAGGAGGTGAAGAAGAGAATGTTCGGCATGGCTGTTCATGTGGTGAAGAACAATGGTGTCCTTGCTCTTTACAATGGCCTCTCTGCTTCCCTTTGCAGACAGGTGTGTGTTTTATTCCGCATAAATATATACCTTGGGTGTCCTGCTGACTCACAGTGAATTTAATTAATGGACAATAAATGGCCATCCACTTACAATCTACTTCATTAGTACCACTTGCACATCTAATGCGGTCCAGTAGAGCCACTCAACCATCAGCCCGTTGAAGCACTTACCTTCTCAGGATAATGCGTGTACATCCCTCATTGTTACCTTAAACTTAAAGAATTATGAGTTAGCATTAAGTCTGTGTTTTATTCTATCATTTCTTATTTTGAAGGTTCTCCTCTTTCTTCCTCTCTCAGATGTCCTATTCGCTGACCAGATTTGCCATCTATGAGACTGTAAGGGACATGATGGGCAGCACAAGTCAGGGACCCATGCCCTTCTACCAAAAGGTCTTGCTAGGAGCCTTTGGAGGTTAGGAAACACACACTCCCATTATGCCGGCAGTGTTACAAACCAACAATATGTCTGCTTCAATAGGTTTTACTGGCGGGTTTGTTGGCACGCCAGCAGACCTGGTGAATGTCAGGTAACATGCCAATGCCACGGCACTCAGCTTTTTCGTAATGTTCTCTCATTTACGGTATGTGAGTGAGTTGGATGATCTGTGTTTCTGTCTCCAGGATGCAAAATGACATGAAACTACCTGCAGAACAAAGGAGAAAGTGAGTGTTGCAAAACAAATCATAATATATATCTTCTATCTATCTTATCATAATGGAATATGTACACCTCGATGTGTTTTTTCAGCTACAAACATGCCATTGATGGGCTCTTCCGAGTCTTCAGAGAAGGTAACATTGGCGCTGGAACAAACTGTGGCTGGAAAGAAGTTATAGCTTAACTCCAACCTGCATCCTGTTCTACAGAGGGTGTGAGAAGGCTATTCTCAGGAGCCACCATGGCCTCCAGCAGAGGAGCCTTGGTCACCGTGGGACAGGCAAGTTACATTACTTATAGTCAACTCCGACAGCATGGAACGATTAGCTAGTATGAGTGCACCAGTCCGTGCCCAAACACGCCACACGTACCACGCTTTGATTACGATTGCAAGCAGTGGGCCAGGGCACGGCCCGATTCCATGCACACGCATGTGCACGAGTCATGGAATGACTGCTCTTGGCAGGTTCTTAATAATTACTGGCACATTTTACAACATAAATAAAATAGAAAGACTAAAAATAATCCAGAATTGAAACCCACAGCTTGCTTGCGCACCGCAATTACACTCATGTGCATAATTAAATCATGTCATTGAATTAATCTCGTTACGCCTCTCGCAAGTAATTTAAGACATCCGCCACCTTGCACACTAAAAATAATCACAACGACTGGCGATACTTCACAAAGTCAGAGATATTGCAGTAATACAGCAGTATAGAAGTGAATGGGCCAAAGCACAAAGGGGAAACTGGCACAATATGAATGATCTAGTGTGTCTACACCCTAAAACTAATTTGGAATGTCTGAGTATCTAATTGGAAGAGTAACATGTGAGCACTTCAATTTGACTGATTCAAACTAGACAAACAAAACATGAGTGAATGTTGTCTCTTAAATGATTAACATAAGTATTAGACACATTAAAAGCTTTTCTCACGTGTAATAATAGTCTTTTAAGGGCACATTACTGTATTATTACTAAATCCATATTTGGAGTGAATTGAGTAGTTGGTCAATACAGGCAGAGCCTCACTTATCACTTGGAAATCATAGACGGTACAGACTTTTATTTATTTTATGTCTTGATGTTCTACACACATTGTTTGTATGCAACATAATTTTACTTAAAATGCATTTAATACTCCAAGGTCACAAATATTTGAGTGTTGGTGAGTAGAGCCGTTGGTAATGGTAACTCTGAGCATTCAGAGCTACTTTCTCAGGGAACTGCAATTTGTGGTATGCGTGGTTTATTTGATGAAGACACAGGGTGTTATGGGGATGTCAATATCCACTGCAAATCCACAGTGCATAAATGTGGCTTCATCCTAGTAGGATGATAGAGACTAACTGCAAGATTGTAGATTCTTCTACCCAATTTATTCTTGTCATCATGCTGTATTCTTCCCGTTCAGCTGGCGTGTTATGACCAGGCCAAGCAGCTAGTGCTGGGAACAGGGATGATGGGAGATAACATGTTCACACACTTTCTCTCCAGCTTCATTGCTGTAAGTATAAGTTTTCTGGAGGAGGGCAGCAGAGAAAAGTTAATTTCATCAAATGTTCTCTCTGCAGGGAGGCTGTGCGACGTTCCTTTGTCAACCACTGGATGTCCTAAAGACCAGACTCATGAACTCAAAGGGAGAGTACTCTGTGAGTGGATTTCTCCTCTTCAGTGTCTTTGCTCATTTTTTTTCTCCTAACTTTATCAAACCAAGTGTCTTTCTTTTCAGGGGGTACGACATTGCTTACAAGAAACTGCAAAGTTGGGTCCCCTGGCATTCTATAAGGTAGTGCCACTTTTATTTCACAATGACTACCTAAATGTATCATAGCAGATCACCGAATATTTGCAGATTTATTATTATTTTTTTAATCATAACCCACCATTTTGGTATTGTAGTCTGATTAATTAGGTTGTTTATCATCTCATTTGCCCTACATTCCTAAATCTTCCTAAAGCCAGACGCACACTTCCCCAACAGGAGGTTACCCAGCATACATTGCAGGTTATGAGTTAGCATAAAATAGTATTGTTTTGCACATACTGTATATTAGTGTGTAAGCGTTTATTTCGATACCCGCATAGTCCATGTAGTACGGTTACATTGTTCCACCTGTGTTAGTGTTCCCTCGTGGCTCACCTTTTGGGGATTTGTTGTTTTGCAGGTTTTTTAAAGTGCAAATTTACATATTTTTTAAACAGCGTATGAACATGCATTGTGTTCTGCGTCCTTGTGGTGTATTAGAGCGATCTATCGGTGCTCTGTTGTGTCTCTTAGTGTTTGTACTACTGATACCAGTAGAGGGCGTATACTCATGTGAGAGTTGCAGACGTGTGCAGCTGGAGTAATCCTCCACAAATATAAAGACACAACAGTCCTGACTGCTTAAGGGAGAACCCGCCCATTGTGGTCTGCGTTCGGATTGGCTGTAGACCATTGTCAATCTCCTTTTGTGTTGCACTGCCGTGTTTCCTGTTAGCTAGCGATCGTAGTTGTGCGATTGCTAGGGCGCCATTATGAAATACTGTAAATGAATCTTCGGTTTATGGAGGACTACGGAGAGGACTAAAATACTACAACAGGAGCAATATGTTTTAACAAGGATACAAAGGGCGTGTCACAGCGGAGTGGGCTCAGTGGGAGGCGTACCTGGAGGGTCAGGGGTGGAGTAAATTACACAGACCGTTTGGGCAGGAGGCAGGAAACACTGCAGCAAGAGGTGCAGTGTCGGGAAGATATAGAAAGGGGTAGACGTGTGTAGCTGTTCTATGGGAGTCCAGAACTCAATACAAAGGCCCGAAAATTTGTATAATAGGTCCCCTTTTAATGTTTTTTTGTGTCCAAGAGATTTATCACTAAGATTCTAATGACATTTGAACTTTGAGAGTCATTAAACAAGAGAGAAATGTGAGAAAATGTTGTATGCTGTCTGAAAAAAGTGCATAAAGTGTATGGTGAGGGCTTTTACAGACTTAAAACACATACAGTACAAACATTGCAAACAAAGGTGGCTACTTCGCGAGTTTCACTTATTGCGGTCTATTTTGGGAGCCTATCCCCCGCGAGGGAACGAGGGAACACTGTAATTGTTATTTTTGGTTGCACCGTGCGTGAAGGAGGCGTTTTGGTCTGATGACCTGCTATTGATTTGCGTTAGTGTCAATGTTAATGTATGTGATGATCTGCTACGTTTTTTGCAGGGCCTCGTGCCAGCAGGGATCCGCTTGATTCCTCACACCGTGCTCACGTTCATCTTCCTCGAGCAGCTCAAAAAATACTTTGGGATTCGCATTGTCTCCTGAGCACAGCGTTGTGACCTGTCATTCTTCATTGGCTCTGCTCTGATCATCTCATGTGAAGAAGGAGGCAAGAGAGGAAGCCATGTGCTGCTGAGGGATCGGGCATCTTGTTCTACCTCTGTCTCATGGCGTGAAGCTGGATGGTTTTTAACATGAACAGTTGCCACATTTTACTAGGGATAAATACTGGAAAAAAACTATTTTGGAGTAGCCAAATTTGAAGTAAAAGTTAAAGATTGGCAGGTTTATCGAAATGGCCCGTTACCTTTTGAGAAAAGATATGTGTCTCTATGATTTCAGGTATGGTGAGACATGAGGTTTTCATGCGATTATTTCAAGTAATGTCTATTCCATTTTATTGAAAATGACTGACTTTATATTGACTTAAACTAATTCCAAAGACCATCATTTACATTTAGACGAGTTATGTTGATTGTTAGTGAGCTGTAGGCAGGTGAGAAAAAAGATAATAGTCAATTGCTGTTTTAATATTGTGTGCCAGGAAGACAAAACAAAAGTGCCATATTCGGCCAACATGGTGTGGGCATCGCATAATACATAGTAAACGTATACAGCTAACCTAAATACAATGGAATGTAGGTCGGACTCTAACCAAAACGGACACTAACCGAAACAATTTTTCCCATAAGAAATAATTATATCCGTTCCAGGAAGCCAAAAAATGTTAACACAAAACATGTTTTGCAATTTTCCATTTATACTTTCACTTACAGAAAGCAATTCAAAATGCTTACAAATGATGATCGTAAGGGATAAATGAACATTTGGTTACTTTAACCTTCACTGAAGACGTGATTCTTGACGTGAGGGTGCGTGACATGTGATGTGGCAGCGAGACACCACCTTCCAGTTTTATTTTTTTTAATTCAATAGTGTTTCTCACCTCAATACTGGGAGCCAAAGAAAGTTGCAAGTGCCAGCATTATGATAAAGAAGGTGAGAAGCACTGTTGATTTCAAGAAACGACCCATGACAAACAAGGAAGAAGGTGTTTGTGCGGTGTCTCACTGCCTCATTGTGTCTTCAATGAAAGCAAAAGCAACCTTAAATGTTCATTTATCCCTTTCGAAGATCGTTTATATGCATTTAGAATTATTTTATGCACGTAAAACTATAATCGTAAAACTATAAAAATGTGTTTTGTGTAAACATTTTTGAGTCACCGGCTGATGACATCACGGGCGAGATCCTGGTTGCCATTTTATTAGTAAGCTATGCTAACAAGGATGTTTGTGACAAAACAGTTGGACTCAAACGGTTTATTTATAACACAACAAGACGTGTGCCATATTGTATGCTAACCAAAAAATTTACACATACGAGGCAACATTTTGGAATTTTCGACGTTAACCGAAAAACACGCTAACCGGGGTGGACGCTAAGCAAGGTTCCACTGTATCACTAATCTGTTATGTCACCGATTATTATTCATTCCCACTAGTACTGACCAAATGTGGTACAAGCCTATATTACACTTGTTAACGTTCTTATCACCTCATAATTATTTTAGAACGGAAATTCAAGTAGTATGTCCTTCATCCAGGTCCTTGTATTCTTCGGGTATTGAATCGATCGCAACTGGACTGTTCAGGTTGTCTTAGAAGACGTTTGCCTCTCATCCATCAGTTCATACTCGTGTCTAGATAGGACAGCTCTAGTCTAGACCAGACATGCTCGTGACTAGATAGGACCGCTCTAGTATAGTTCAGACATGCTCATAGGGCAACTGTGGTCTGGACTAACAGACTACAGCTGTCCTATCTAGTCACGAGCATGAACGATGAAGCCGGCTCGGATGAGAGGTGAAACGTCTTCTGAGACAACCTTAACAGTCCAGTTGCGATCGATGAAATATCAGGTAGTAGTTTGTTCAAATTTCTTAGCGTTCAGATTTCTCATTCCAGTCACCTGGTATTAATTCATTGTAATCTTTTTGAGGAGTGGACCAAGTTGTCTCAACATCAGCTGACATAATAACGGTACACCTAACAGAGGCTTGAACTTCTTTAGAAGTGTGTTTATGACTAGAGGAGATTGTTGAAGAACCCATTAAGAGAAAAGCTGTGCATGTAGTGTGTTTTGTCTAGCAGAACATGTCACATTTAACGACTCAGGATTCTCCGATGCTTGAAGATGGCACTTTATGAAAACCTTGAACTCACACCGACTAAAATGCTCTACATTCAATTCAAACACTTCAAACATGTTTTGAAGTGAAAATGTTCCCAGTTACAACGTAGAGCCACTTCGTGCGTTTGCGTGCGTGTATGTGCCATCAATCATCAACTGTAATGGACATGTCCACATTTGTCCGAGATCCCAAGATGAGAATCCTTGTCATGTTGCCTTACTTTATGTGTCCTCCAGAGGGCAGTACAGATGTGTCTTTGGATTAAAACCCATCAAGCTCAAGGCTCCTCTCATGGGTGACCTCACGGCCTTGCACCTTAGGCCTAGGATAGATTTGGAAACAAACCCACCAGCTCCACTTGTGATGCATGTCCTTGATAATGTGACCTGTTGATCAGCCTTACTAATCCAATGGTATGAACACACACCTGCTGCTATGTGTGAAGTTTATATGCATTTTACTGACCACGAATTAATGACAATTTTTAATTAAAATACTAATTGAAATATGTGTGTGGTTTGTTGGTGTGTGTGAATTCACAAGTTGGGTTTTAGACGTTTGGTGGTATTTATGCAGTAAGTGAAAAACTACTGATCTTGCGAATGAGCTGCTGAGCCATGCAAACGGCCTTTGAGCATCATAATGCAATGATGCACAGCGGCACCCTCAGGGATTTGTCCTCATTCGATGAAAGATCAGACACAGGACCATATATGTTTAATATTCAGCTCTGTACATTTGAGTGGTTGCAGTATGATCTGCTCCTGTGATTAGGTGAACATATTTATCACATGTAAAGTGTTAATGAGGCTGACCTCACATATAAGTAGGGAGTCATTAGCCTTCTGCAAGCCACGGCACTCAGGAGAGGAAGGAAGAAATAAGGTTATTCATCATGTCTTTTCTCATTCTTTTACCTCCAAAACATCTCTTTTTTTCAAAGTCCGTTTCAATTTCCTGATGGGACATTTTTGAGCTATGACTATGAAGAAACCATCATCTTCTGTGTAACAGTTGTTTTCTCCTGACATCCCTTACAGAAAACTTATATTTGAATAAAAGTGCTGCCTGTCGTGAATGTTCTGCAATGTGTAGTTGAATTACCACATTCTGTATTGAAGTCATCAAGGTAGGTGACTTACAAGACATCCAATCGCAAGGACATTGTGGAGGAGAACTGCAAACTTTGAATGGCTTGTTTTTAATTAAAATGAATCACAAAAGATGAATGCCTGGGAAAATAATCTATACTCGCTGATAATGCTTTTAAGGTCGGGACGTTAGCTACCGATTTATTTCTGAATATTGTAATACTCTCATTTAAACATGTTAACACGTTAGTTTGCTTGCTGAATGCAAGCAGTGGAGGTTTTAGCTTTAATGCCCCGTGAGGTCCACCTTCCGCGCCCCGGTTCAGTGGCGCCCCTCCATCATCTTTTCCATATCATCTATTGCCGCATTAAGTGTGCGTTTTATAAGACAAGACATTGTGTACAAGCTGCTCTTGACAAGACAAAAACATTTCACTGCTCACAGAACCCTCCACTAGTTACAATATATTGCACTGGCTAACAAGTAATGTTAGCTTATTTCGCCACATAACATAATATGGTATAAAGTGATGACATACTTTTGTCTTTGGCTTCGTCTTTTTATTTGTTGACACTTAATCATCGCCCACCATCAACACCTCAACTAACAGTCAACTCACAATTGGCTCGTTATTATTTAACATTTTCGTAGTGATATAACATGTATATGCCTGCGATATATTCAATATTGAAGGTGTGTGCCCCCATTATATCTGGCCTAAAAGTAACGCCGCATTTCAGAAAAAGAAGATCATATTAACAATAAAATATGGTGGTGGTAGTGTGATGGGCTGGGGCTCTTTTGCTGCTTCAGGACCCGGAAGACTAGCTGTGATAAATGGAACCGTGAATTCTGCTGTCTGAAAAGGAGGAGGATGTCCGGCCCATCTGTTTGTGACCTCAAGCTGAAACAAACGTGGGTTCTGCAGCAGGACAATGATCCAAAACACGCCAGCAAGTCCACCTCTGAATGGCTGAAGAAATACAAGATGAAGACTTTGGAGTGGCCTAGTCAAAGTCCTGACCTGAATTCTATTGAGATGTTCTGGCGTGACCTTAAAACGGCGGTTTATGCTGGAAAACCCTCCAATGTGGCTGAATTACAACAATTCTGCAAAGATGAGTGGGCCAAAATTCCTCCACAGCGCTGTAAGAGACTCATTGCAAGTTATCACAAACACTTGATTGCAGTTGTTGCTGCTAAACATGCAAAAAAGAAGAAATCAGGAAGGCGGCAAACACTTTGACACCACCGTATAAGTGATTATTTATATTTTTCAGATGCTTCTCTGTGACGATTCAGTCAATAACTTCATGAATGAAATGTCCTTGCTCCTTTCTTTCCTCACATTTCTTTTATCTTACTAATCCTTGTCATAGTAATTTACAATGTGAATATTTCTTTAGATTTTGTCATGAATGTGACTTCAAATTAGTTGTGTTATTGCTTGGCCATAAAACACAGTTTCAAAGCAAGGAAATATGTGCCATCTGAAAATGGGAGCACAGCTGCAGCATCATTTGCATATACAGTATGCGTATGATGACTTTCAACAGGTGCTTAATTGGAAGCTTTACTGAATATAACTGTAACTGCACAGCAACAACTGGAAACGTTGCTTTCAAATACACAATATTCTATCATATGATTTATTACGTAATGCATTGGTCAGAATGATGGGCCAACTCATCTTCCGTGCAACGGCTGCAAAGCAAGGAAATATACGCTAACCAAGGGTATGTACAGTATATACAGTACATCACATACTTGTACATACTTCCTCATCAAACCTACTCTTGGCTAACTTTTTTTTCCTCTTCCACCAGGATAGAATGTCAGTTACTGATGCGTGAGGTACCCTCTGCTGCACCACATTATAGCACAATAGACATCAACAGTGGTTCTTCTCATAAAAAGTGACCTTAAACCTCAAAATTAAAAGGGAGCCAACTTGGGATGTTCCGATCGATCGGCCACCATTCAGTATCGGACAACAATTTTGTCATGGCAAAAGCAGACCTTTAAATACAGCTCTTGTTCTAATGTTGTGGCTACTGTGTGTGTATGTTCCCCATAATGTATATTTGCTGTGTTTAATTATGGAACACAACCTCAATTTAAAGCAAATGTGATTGATCACCAGTATAGAGGATGGATAAGAAAAGATTTGTGTTTTGGCAGTTGTCATTAGCTTGCCAAATTTAAAACAATTAAGTCATTTTCTTCCCAAAAGCCTCAATCACATATTCTCCGTAAGGACTAAGACAGCCAACTGCTATATCATGTTTTTTTTTGCCTCCTCTTCTCTTGTCAAATACAGCTTTGAGTTTAACAATGACCTTGTCTCTGATAATTATCTACCATAATCTTTGGATGAGTTGCAGTCATGAAGAAAGGTTGCCTTCATACAGTATTACATTTGAGGAACTCATTTGAGCTTTCATAAGAAGATGAGTAGGCCTACCATCACCAATGTGTTGCATTCACTCATTTTCTACCACTTATTCTGGTCTCAGGGTCTCGCGTGAGCTGGAGCTTATCCCATCTAACTTTAGGTGAGAATCAGGGTACACCCTAGACTGATCACCAGGGAAACACAGGGCACATACTTTAAAACAACCGTTCACACTCACATTCACATCTATGGGCAATTTAGTCTTTCCAGTTCAAGTTTTTGGACTGTGGGAGGAAACCCACAAGCACAGGGAGAACATAAACTCATAAGATTGAGCCAAGAGTATAGTGAAACGTAGTGATCTTGGTGCATCAAATATGCGTCATGTTACACTGACTGGAATGACAGAAGCTACAATTCCACCTCCTTGCTGAACCTGCGAATGGTACTCGACTTGAAATCGGTAGCACAAAATATTTATATTGCAGTGGATACATTTCCAACCAGTTTTCTTTTTTCCACTATTGATTTGCACATCAGGTTAGTCAAACAGCCAAATAAAAGCCAAAATAAACACATCTCAATGCTTGCTCTGATCAGTGCTATATTTTCTCAGCTGTGTTTTCTAGAAATCAGCAGGTAGCTTTTTCCCATGTCCACGTTGGCCAACCGCAGACGCCAAGCCACCCACGTCGTAGCAGTATGTGTCATTCGGTAGGCCACAAACAGAATCTTGTTTCGAGCAACAAAAATACCTCGACCCCTCCTCCTGCCCCACGTTTATCATAGGAGAATGCATTTTTGTATAACTGTATATTTTTGGGACATGCCAGCTGTGTATTTTAAATAAAGCTAATAATAATAATGAATGCTCCAGGATTCCTTTGAAACAGAATCAAACCAGAATAGAGTAAAACATGAATGAACTCCTTTACAGTTGCCAAATGGAGAGCCTTTTTGTAGAATAACTAATGTAAAAAAAAAAACACTCACTTACATTGTCTTGTACCCACGGGTGGACTGGGAAACAAATTTGGCTCTGGACTTTTTGGTCCAGACTGGCCCACTACATTCCGCACGCATATACTGCGCCAACACGCCCCATTAATGGACATACAATACAACACACAAGCCCTGATTACAGTGGTTGTCAAATATTTTCTGCCATAGGGACAGAAATGTTTTCATTATGTATCTATTTATTTATCTGTACTGTACAGACTGAACTCAAACCTGAAACCAGGAAAATGCAACAAAATAGAGAGCTGTGAAGCATACAAGCTTATTCAAGAGTCAAATTGCATGCCGAGTCTGATAAATTTGTACATGTTGGCAGGTCTGCAGTAGCATTGAAAGTACTCCCTCCCTGCCAAGGGTAGATGTCACCGAGTCCACTTCAGGTATTCGGAGAAATGGAACGACAATTATGATGATGATGGGGATTAGAGCTGCAACAATTAATCAGTTAATCAATGGTTAATCGATTATCCAATTAATTGACAACTATTTTGGTAATCGAATAATCGTTTTTTAAATTTAAATATGTAAATATCCTCGGAATTCAGCCTATTAAATATGAATTATTTTTAATTTCCTAATCATCCATGAAAGCACAACTATTATGTTTGTAGTAGTGATGGCAATGTTGGCTCCTTTAAGGGAGTTGGTTCTTTTGGTTTGTCTTACTAAATGAGCCGCCTAATTCGTCTCCTGACTCCTCAGATTTTATTTTGCTACTTCAATTGATTTATTAGCACAATATGTGTAATTTCTAATGTAAAATGTGATGATATCAAATGTTTATCATTTATATGGCTTTATTTATGTTCTCAACATGGAACACATTGCTACAAAAAAACAAAACGAAACAAAAAAAGAACAAGACACCTCAAAGGTCCAATCTGAATAAGTATTTGCAGTGAAACAACATAACCAAATATTCCAAAGGAAAATATAAATTCAATAAATATGCCTACCTAAAAGAAAAAGAAGTAACCAGGTAGCCGTTTTTGCTAGTCTTTACTGAAGGTTGGCATTCAGAAACCTTTTTGTTTTTTGTTGCGTTCACGGCTGTGATGTGTGTGTAACCCCTCCCTCATTCTCATTGTCGACACATAAGGCGCCACACAGTTTGACCATTCACTCCGGGATTTAGCATCAAAACAGACAAAAAAGCCGGATCGTTCGATACAAAGAGCAGCTTCCAGTCGCCCCGGATCCTTCGCGAAAGACCCATCACTGGAGCGCAGCGGCTATTATTGCGCCTCATCTCAGCGGGAAGACTCAGCGGACAGACTTCAAGAAAAGTCTTTGTAGACATTTAACCAGAACTGAAAACCCGACTGTTTTCTTTGCCACCCTTTGCACGGTGATGCATATGTTGGTCGTCGTGCGTCTTGAGCTGTGATGGACCGCGCCGGGAGCGGATGAGCATCGAGTGGTGTTGGGGTGGCCGAGGTGCAAAAGGACATCTGGACGCTTAGGTAAGTTTGGCTGTTTTTGTTTTACCCAGTTGTGTTTATTGCGAGGGTTCAATGTGTCATTGTATAGTTGGATGACTCAACTTTTTGCAATGGAGCAATAACGTGCTGATACATTCTAACTGTTTCAAGTGTCTGCTCGAGTATTGTGTTTGTATATAAAGCGTGCCCTTGCACATACACCGTGTCCTGTTTCCACTATCAACAACAACTGCCTTCCATATGTCACCAAGACAAAGCTATAGGTTTGCATGTTGATAATGTTGCGTAACATAATTAGGCGTACGTCTCCTAAGGTTTCTGCATCCGTGGTAATAATAATTATATTGTTTTTTGAACATACGGTTTGCCTTGCATTATTATCTAATCTCATGAAGGCTGCACACAAAACGTCTTGTGATCAGCAGCCATAATGTGATTTCTTCTATTATTTTTGTTGCTTGTTTTCACATTCAGCTAGATTCAGCAGAGATGGGTGAGATGCCTTCACAGACTGTGGTTAGTTTAGTCCATAGTGAAGCATGAAGTATTATGTCTGCGGGAATTGCAACAAAACAGTACATCATCATTGCCGTGGAACACCAATAGTGAATCATCGTAAGGATCTACATCTGTACTAGCTCAAAAGATGATCTCCGCAATGACCCCCTGTCTAATGACCTCTTCAAGGAGCTTCTTACCCGCATCAGAGAAACCGGTCCTTTCTGTCAGTCAGCAGGATTATGCAAAAACTGCGAGACTGGTTTTCACTCACTCAGTCAGGTCTTGTAAAGAGTTTCTCTGAATTGTGTGATGTTGGGATGGGCAGGCAGACACTGTGGCAACATATTCAGTTATATGGGTTTTAAAATAGACTATAGCGTAACGTATCACGCTAATGGCTTGTCGACCATTAATGGCTTCTTTGACAAGATCACTGTTGTTAAAAGCAGTTTTTAAGGGCTAAAAGGCAGGATGGACTACAGGCTAAACTTTATGAATCAATAAGCAGATAGTGGCAGACTGCTGTTGTGACACAAGGCTGGGAGCAAATAATCTTCTGAACTTTGAATCCATTATTATATTGAAGACTCTTAGTTATAGTATCTGTCTGTTCAATAAGACATGTGACACACCGAATTTACTGATTTGATTACATAGTTCCAGATCTATTCATTCATTCATCCATTTTCTATACGGTTTATCCTGTTCATTAACAATGTCACTCACTCACTAGCTATCGATATATTGTGCCACAACTTTACTGTTAACTGTTGGGGTATTTAATTCTCCCTGATGGAGCCTACTACTTGTAGTATGGCACTACACATTACACATCATTGCAATCATTGCAGCAGAGACAATAAAGAGGCAAACAACTTCAACATTAGAATGATGGACTTAAGTGGAGAAGTCTTGAACATACATGGCCAGAAAACCAGACCCATCCACATACTGTACAGTCTGAGGTCAATCACAGTCTGTACTGTATCGACCACAGATTTATTTAATAAAAAAAAAGATATTGTAATTGCCATGGGGGTGTAAAGACAGGTAAAACATTTCATAGAGAGAGAAGTGTGGAGGGAGTCTTGGGAGTTCTGTTCTACCTGGCTCGTAAACACATCACGGGACTGTCTGTGATGTAGCTTGTCCTTACAACTGTCTGCAGTAGGTGGCGTAATGAATCGTAACTCCACTTCTTAACACAACTCATAGTCCAAGTGGCGTCAACATTTTGGATTGTGAGTGTAACCCGCCTGCTTCACACTGCCCGCTCCGGGGCATGAACCCAGGACCTTCATAATGGGAGACGAAAGTGCAGACTGCACGGCCAAAAGCCCGGACTGTCGACCGCGCATTCAGCGCAGCTCTTAAAGCAAAGGGAGTGAGGGTTTTACCAACGTACGCTTGCGCAGCCTCACAGGCTGGCATCCGTTACATGAGCAATAAATGCTACAGTACTACATTGTACAGCACGCCCATGCCCAATTCACTCATTAGTTGTGCACATATAGTAAACTGGCATTGACTTGTGGTGCAAAGTTCTGGAAAAGGAAAATTCTGTTGAGTGTGAAGTTACACACGTTTTCCACCTCGGAAAGCAACTTACCTATTTTATACGTCACTCACTATTGCCACTACTGTGGAACTTTCTAGTGTGCATGCAATTTGGTTCAGAAGACTGAGATGAGATGAGATTTTAAGAGAATATGACTGGACAAACAAACTTTTTGATTTATTCACGTCAAAAACAATGCAGGTGCGTTGTTTATGTTTATTGTCCCACAAATTGACACTCAAAATATTGGCAACATTTTTTAGAGACCAAGTAAACCATTTTTATGGTAATATATAATAATAATCATAATAATGCAGTTCACTGTTTTTCTCTTGTCTACTTTTGTCTATTTACGTCAGGGCCATCCAGCTGTCCTTTGATAGTTAAAATAAAAAAATATATATAAATGAAAAAGAAATACATATATTCAAAGACAAATCTTTGTGTTTTTATTAGTTATTAGCATCAACAGCTTTTTCTATTTGCATTATGTCTTTGTGCTCTATATTTCCACTTTTGCTGGGATTCTGTTTATTTTATTTCTGCAATGAGCCACGTTCCACAGATGGCCCCTGCGCCACATTGTGGACACCCGTGCGTGTTTTGCCAGGAAGGCGAATGGGTCCATGCTCTGCCGTCTTGGCGATGTTGGTCGGGGGCTGGGTTGCATTACGGAGGGTTATTTTTGTAGCTTTCAGATGTACTGCACATTGCACCGCGTTACCGAAGTGGGGCTCATCCCGTGCGCTTGCTGGGCGGGTGCTTCACCGTTGTTGGTTGATTGAACTTAATTACCGAATAAATGCATGATGCAAAAACACTTAAATGTGCACCCTTACTTTGTAAATATTTCAACCATGTCTCTAAATTGTCAACACAAATCTCTTCTATCTATGAGGTGTGTTAAGAAACGGAACTGGTGATCGTGAGTGCTTGAAAGCTGGCATCAATAGAACCACTCTGTGATTAATGGCGTGGAAAGTCTGAACATCTGAGTGTGTTGATCTGACAAATCTTTAAGTAAAGTTGATCAAATGTAGAATTACTCCAGCTTCTGCTTGGACATCAACAATTAGCAAGCAGCTGTTTAACTCCGATGGAGAAAAAAACAGCCACACGTCACTCGCTGGCATTGGCGCGGTGAACACCAAGGTAGGTTGGACTGCAAGGTGTGCCTAAAGCACTTAATGTGCTCTTCCAATAATGCCTTCCATACTGCCGCTTGCATATTACTGTATTATCATTCATAGTAGGGATGCCATTGTTCTCAGTCTGATTGGCTACCGCCTGCCATGGTTTCATTCAGTGTCGCAATACCAAAGAATTGCCCTGTCAATTATGATGTTAAACTACAAACAATGTTAGAGTAAATTCATTTACATTCAAGGTCATATAAGCTGGTGGTGTTGTGGCATCTTTATTTTTTGGTATTACTCACAATTACTTTGTTTGCGTTTTATCCATGCTAAGCCCGCCGGTTCCAAATGAACGACATAAAGCGACACAGGCGAACAGTGGGTTATCACTCCTGCTGTGGTTCTCTCATCCCACTGGGAAATCACTGACATGGTATGTGACAATATGAGATACTTGGTGAATGAAAAGCTGCAATGACATCCGCATTCATCAGCATATCTGACATCTTCATGCTTAAGCAGCCCAACCATTACTACTTGAGCAGATGCAGGTAATTGGATAGCTCCAATATACAGTACAATAGAATTAGTCATCCTAAAACCGCATAATCATGCACTGTGACCAAAATGAGAGGCTATTACATAGTATTTCCTGTTAATGCTTTCTTGAGCTGGCAGCCTTGGAATGAGAAGTAGGTTTATGTCAATGCTTTACCTAAATATTTAATGTCCGTTTTCTTTGTATTATCTTCCATTTGATCTATCCCTGTTCTTTATTCATTAGTGGGTTACGGTCCCGGGTGACTGATCGTAAATGGGGTCTCATCTCACGCCTCTCCTATGCAAAGCTAGTACATCATTAACAAGTGCTGGCCTTAAATGCAGCTGTTTTGGGTTTTTTTTAGGTTCCTAACGATTTACATTGTCTGCTAACAACATAACAATATTGTGAGTTTCAAACTGTGCACTTAACCATAAGGAAATTGATAAATTAGTTGTATTTTCCGCTCTTTTCTTTTCATGGAGATGTGATAGGTTAAAAGGTGTGCTGTGTTATGTGTACGTTTGTGTGTATTTAATGCATGCATGATGAGGTCTGCTCTCCAAACACAACTGTTTATTTAATCAACACCAACCGAGACCGGTCTCTGACGCATGCTGTGTCCACACACATGCACGTACACACACATGCAGTGTCCCTTTCTGGTTCAATCACATCAAATATTCTCCCTCTAGTCCAATGCGGATGTCACCAGCGTGACCCCCACATGTCCACACGGAAACGTTCTGGGATTTTGAGTTTGGACTGTGCCGGATTAGTAAATAATTGCATCCAAATGATGTAATACACAAGGCACACCTATGTGTGGCGCAGTGAACAGACACACAGACAGAACTGCGTGACACACCAAACTATAGAAGCAGAAAGAACGCATGCACATAAGTCCGTCTGCCACTTTCCAAGGCTCGTCTAGACTTATGAAGTGGAATTACTTCATTTTTGAGTTTGAGACAACAAAATATCAGGAGAATGTTGACTGGGGTGACTCATGCCAGTGGAAGCAATCAGATATTATGTTGGCTTGTCGTTGAAGCTCACATTTGGTCACGTCACGTCAAGATGGGTCGGTGACGTCATCATTTTCCAAAAGAAGCGGGTTGCTTGTCTAGTTGGCGGCCATTTTGAATTTGTGCGCGCACATATTAACACGTCTGTGATTAGAAGCTTGTTGTGTTTGCAGATACATATAATTACAGTATACTGTTACATGTTGACCAGTCGAGGGCACTGTGGGACTGCGGATAAAAGTTGTAAAGAACAACTAGGCTTGATATTCTACACCACCCACAGACCAAAGCTGTTCTACTATATATACGGCAGAGTGTCATTACAGCTTTACTTCATCAGGAAGTGACGGTGCGACGTCACGAGCAGGAGAGCTAGGCTGAGTGCTAGCTGTGAGTGTCGAGAGAGTTGGGAAGTGTGTGGATGTTGGCGTGTATGTAAAGTCCTGCAAGCGGGTTGCTTGTCTACATGGAAACGACAAGCCAGCGGTTTCAGATTTTCCCACTCAAGAAGCCGAAACACTTCCAGTCACCCAGAAGGCCATTTCCACAAAGATGAAAGGCTGAAACGATAATAGTTTTCTGTTTTGACTTGAAAACGTTTCGGTGTGGATAGCCCCTAAAGCTGCACGTGACCACAGGTGAGGAAGTAATTTATCTTTTAGACATTTTAAAAAAACAGCAGCAGGAAGTCAAATCTGTTGCATTGAACACATTTCCAAAGGCAAATACAGTGAAAAAGTCCAATGAAGTCGTATGGTTTGGAATTTAGGCAAAATATTTGGGAGAAACACTGCACAAAACATTTGCTATCACAACTATGCATGACATCTATGGTTGCCAACTGTGAAAAATAAGGGACACCTTGATGGCAGGGCTGGTCAACCTGATTTTTTTTGCCTTTTATTTGTGTGAAATGAGTTTACTATCCACAAAAAGCTGAATCGAGGCAACTGGGCCCTTCTTGTTTGGTAAAGACGTTTCACTTCAATTCACCCTCTGCATACGACGTGAATGACAGATGACAGATTTTTATACTATTTATATTTATCCGTTGACATTTTGTGGACTATTTTTGATCCTCACAGTAATCAAAATAGGGGACAAAGTGCATCCCTTGTCAGCTCAATACGGGATGCGTACTTTCGTTTGTAAATACGGGATGATTTGGTTTTTCGAGAGATGTTTGGCAACCCTGATGACATCACCTAAAATGATATTGTGTGAAGCATCAGCTAATCTCAGGAGACCTCAACTATGTTATGTCAAATCAGTTTAGAGAGCAACTGCATTTTTGCAACTTGGATTTAATAAGGACTGCTCAAGACCAGCATACAGGGAGTTGTAATCCTCTAGTGAGTAATACAAGCATATTAAACAGATTTGTTGTTTTAAATTCTTAGTAAGTCTTCACCTTGGCTAACAATCATAGCTGGAAAAAGCTTGTTTTAACTGCAGCCCTAATATGTTTGCATATTTTAAAATCTTTGTCTAAAATCACGCCAAGTTTCATGATGGAAAGATTGGCAGTAAGTATTATTCTTCAATGGGTCGATAGCATTCAAATCAAATCACTTTTCATGCATATAAAATGCAATCCAAAGTGCTTTGCAGAGCTAAAAACAATGCCCCAATAACCCTCTCCCCCGTACCCCAACCACACACACTCACGCAAATTTACCCATAGAATTAAAATATTTAAATATGGCTGAGAGAGGAGCCAGGTGAGGAAACACTATCACAGGAGCCGTCTGCACCAGGAGCCCATCAGACCATAGCCACGAGGACACTGACACAGGGGAACCCGGCAACCATGGCCAGCATAACCCTGATGTAGAGGGCTCCCTCTGAGGAACAATGGAAGATAGACTAATAAAATGTATAATAATAAAACTAATCTAAATGGCCCAAGACCATTAAGAGTTTTTAAACCATATTAAGAACCTTAAAATCGATCCTGAAATACAGTACATGTACTGGCAGTTCTAGCTTTGGGCCACATGGCCAATTGCCCAGGACGGCATTCTCTTTGGTGCGCTGCAAAGATGAGGGGGAAAGAAAAAACATTTCTGTTCAGTGCTCATTTGTGCATCAAGTCAGAATATGTGTGGCAGATGAGGCGCCTTCTACAGTGCGATACTGGCTCACCCATACTGCTCATACTCTTCTGGACGGAGATGTCTGATGTTTCTCCAGGTATCTGCTGGAGCCACTTCTCCAGTGTGGGGGACACGGCCCCCAGTGCTCCTATGATCATGGGCACCCCCGTTGCGTTCACCTTCCAGTCTCTCTCCAGCCCTTGGTATTTCTCTAGTTGTATATGTGTATATATATATATATGTATGTATATATATATACATATATACACTAGTTTTATGTGTATGTATAATATGTACAAAAGAAACTCCTTTAACTAAAAATAAATTAAATCTTTCCAAAAATAACATAAATAAAGGCACAAGAAACACAAATGTATTCTTATATAAAATTAGTAATACATTAATTATCTACTCAGAGATGGGGTGGAGTAGCCAACAAAACAACTTTACTCATTTAAGAGTATTGTTACTTTACAACACTTTTACTCAAGAAAAAGATTGGTTGATGTTACACATATCAGTATCGGTTGATATCTGAATCGGAAATTGAGACTTGGACAATATCGGACGTCCCTAGTTCTAATGTTAGTGTGTTTATGAGTAAACCATTTGTGTGTTTGTCACTAATACAGACAAATCTAATTTTCATGCTGCTTGCCAATTTGACTACCAATGAAATGAAAAAGCTTGAATGGCTGTGTCACATTCATTACGTACCTGCATCATTTCTCACATGCTCTGTTCCTGCATTCAAATCTCTCATCTGTCCTGCTCGTACTGTAATAACCCTCCCTGTCTGATGGCCAATGAGGTTATTCACATATCCTTTCTTTAACATCATGTCTTTTGTCCTCTCCTTTCCTTCATGTCCTAATCACACCACATTGCTTTAAGATTGATACTTTATTAATCTCCAAGAGAAATTAATTAAATAAATAAATTAAGTCTTTGTATCGTCCCCTACATCTCTCAGCTCGCCTCGCTCTCTGCTGGGTTGAATCTCAAATTACTCCATTCTTTACCTGTCGACATGGTCTCGTTCACTTAAAATTGAAGCAGCTCTAGCTTGGTTTTGTTTTTACAATAAAAACCCAACGTCGGTTCATAATGAATTGATAAGGGCTGACAATCAGCAATCAAAAAATCTGAAAAGTACAAACAAAAGCCTACCGGGAACAATGCCTGACAAAAGGCAGGAATAGTCAAAAAACAAAAAGTAGGCTATAATTTACAGTTGGGAAACTGAAGGAGTGAAGTCATGGTGCAGAACAGGGGAATGCTGAGGAACAATCTGGTGTCTTCCTGGTGTGGACGCACTGATTAGTGATTGCGTCCACCTGCCTCGCAGCCCCACTCTAGCCACAAGGCAATAAATGAAGAAAAAAATAGAGTGAAACAGGAAACAACAAAATAAAGACATGCCTAAGATGGAGACCATGACAGTGCCAAGTGCAGTCCAAACCAAATGTCACAGCACACAAGGGACTGTGACAGATTATGAGCGACTGTCTTTTTATATTTTTCAGATCATTCTGATGGCTGAACTTAGTTTTGTGATTTCCGACTGTCTCTGAATGCGACAGGCTGAGTCCTGACCGTGTGCAGGAGGATCACGGCTGCGTACAGACAGGACAGTTGAGTTTGCTGACTTTGTTTTGGCATGGTTGCGGCCGGCATTAGCCTGATTTGTTTTTGCAGTAAAGACATTGTTGATCGACCTTCTTGTCATCCATACAATGTCATCCTTACAATCTTTATCCTTAATGATGGTTGCAACAGTCCAGTGTTAACAATATTTAGGTGTGCGTGAGCCCCGTATAGTGTATTCTTCCGCTGTAACTAGTTCTTCAGCAAGTCTTGCGTTGACGGACCAAAATTAAGTTAATTAATTAATTAAAGTTAATTAATTTAAGGGAAATGCCAAAACATGGAACGTGGTAAACCAAGGACCACCTGTACTGTATTTTTCAATGACCAATCAGTAGTGTAGTCTCAACAAAATAGTGTTCTTTTCAAATGAATTCTATTTAAGTTTGTGTAGGATGTATTCATTATTTGCTTTATACAGTATATTGTAATCACCCGTTACATACATAAACACTGGTAGACAGACATAAAGATAATGTATATTCAGTCGCTCCTCGCCACTTCGTAGTTCGAATTTTACAGCTTCACTCTATCACGGTTTTTCAAAATAAGTTAATTAATAAATTATTGCTGTTTTGTGGTTATTAGTAAAAGGTAGGTTATTATTAGTAAAAAAAAAAAAAGCATATTTAAGCAAAGTTTGCATATTCTTGGCCTAAATTAAGCATTTTCAAGCATAAAAATAGCTAAATCAACAAAAATACAAATATAAGGCATTCAGAAGACACATTTAAAGAAGTGCTATGCAGTGTTCTACACTGGTCACTAGGTGTCAGTAATGTTACGGCAGCGACGGGTGTATTGTGTAGTTCTGAGGTGCTCTTTAAAGTGTGGGGCAAAGAGGGCAGTAACTTTCTGCATGCTGGGTTAGAGATAGCTTTTAGGAAATAAGTCCGTAGAGGGAGAGCACAGTTCACGCTGTGTTTTGAGGATCTGCCGGGAAGACGTAGTGCCCAGTGTCTATTTTAAATAAAACGGCTGACTAATTTACAGCCATCTTGACGTGGTGTCATTCATCCGCCTTTACATTACATTGATGAGACAATATTCACCGCAGGAAGTATGCTGTCCTGAAAAAAGCAACAAGAAACTCTTCCAATGCTGACGTGTAAGTCTATGTTGTCCAACAGCAAACTAATCATGGTTTCATATAGAGATGCTTTTATAATATTTTTATTTTCTTGTTCTTTATTTGTGAGTTGTCAATTTTGCAGAATTGGCCACAATGTACATGTTTTTTTTTTAAAGGCTTTAGAAATCCATATATTTAAAGTCAAATATTTGTGTATTATTCGGAGCGGTGTTACGATGAATACAAACAGAAAAAAAAGTATTTTTAGCGCATGATTGTGACGTCACAGAGAGCAGTCATCTTTCCAGCAGCGCGCCAGTATCCAACTGATAACATAGCTAGTCAGCTCCGTCAGCGAGTGCAGTTTATACGGCGTCAACGCGAGCTGCCGATGAGAACCAAGAAAAGCTGTAGGAGACTTGTAGATTTATATACAGATGCGCCAAAATGTTACTCTACTGTGATTCACTTTGTATGGACTTATTTCAGGAGCAAAATGCATGAAAGGGTTGAAAAACTTAGTCGCATGTGTGCTCCCTTTTTATTTTTACTACTTGCACAGTCTATTTCTAGGCGCATATGCAAGTGAAATGCTGGCACTGTAAAGCCGCTTCTTCATTTGAACCATCACCCGTTCCCTCGTCGTCTGTTTCCCTTCTTGTTCAGGCTGGATGGGTGGAGTCACGTGACTACACACGCTGTACCGTCTTAAAGGGGAATGAACATAGCATACCAGCACACACTTTCAAAACCGACAAAAAAAGACTTTTATTTTCTTTTTTATTTAAACACCGAATTCACAGACATGGGCCAAATGACGTTGGTAAACGTGGTAAACGTGGTAAACGTGGTAAAACATTCTCAACACACACAACTCACAAGAGCGCTTAAATAAATAAGGGTGTCATAAAAAGGCTGTGCCTCACCCGCCTCCCCTGACTGCACGTTACTGCGTGCTGTTCACTTGATGAGGCGTTGATGCATAATTCTTAACGTGGAAGTACAATTTCCTGCATTTAAGTATGCTTGGAAATCCCAGAAAATACACTCAAAACGTGAATTTGACTTACCTGTATGTGGTGCCTTTGAACACATAATAACACGGTTAAAGTGTGATTCAAATGTTCTGCTACTAAGAAAGAGACTAGTGTAACGCAAATAGATTTTCAGACATACAGTATGTGATATCATTAGCAGGATTTACATTTTTAATTCATTTGGAGCTGTTATTACATGCATATATACAGTAATTGTGTCCTGTCATTTATTTTTATGTTAAAAACAGAGTAAAAATGGGCATATTTCTGACATTGTTGTAAATGGTGATTAATCATAATTAATGCATGTGGAAACTATGATTAATCTGATTCAACATTCTAAACATTTGACAGCCCCAACATAAATATATACTGCATTGATTCCGGCTGATTTATGGTTGAATAAGAGTGCTGATTTAATCTGCTGTGACCAGCAGTCCTTTGAACTAATTGTGAAAGACATTTTGATAAACATAGCGTAAGATGGCTGGAGTGGAATAAGTGGTTTCCTGCAAGAGCAGCGCGTCGCTGGGTTCAAACCGTACTCAAAACATAGCAATAGGCAGCTGCCTCCAGGGTAATCCAACATACATGAAGGGCTCAAAAGATAACATTCTCTACTGTACACATCCGACAGGAACATACACTCCATCAACACATTTGTGTGATCGTTATCCTTTTTGGACAAGAATCAATTCCATTTGACAGATTCACTATTGTCAGATCAGATTTGTGAACAAGTTGTGTATCTCACATGTGCATGTACGCGACTACCGACTGTACAGCAACAAATACATGTGGATAGGTTTTGACAGGTGTGCCGTACACTTCCTGGATATCACTTACCCCTCCATGTCTGGCACAGACTCCCAGTTAATGTTTTAGTCATGCTGCCCGTCTGTTGTCATGACTCCTGTTGTTCTGACTACCATTACCTGTATGGGGCAGTGGGTGCTTTTTAATGGTGCTAATTTCATGTCACGTCATTGTGCAAAGAACAAAACAATGCTAGCAGTGCTGAGTGAGCGGTAAGTTCACTAAACCAGTGACATTCTACCAAAGTTTACAGAACCTCACAGAGTAAAACCAACTCTGCGTAGTCAGTTACATATTCTTCGTCTAGACTAGTGGTCCCCAACCTTTTTTGACCCACGGACCGGCCTGTGTTCCCACAAATCTCCCGCGGACCGGGGGAGGAGTCGTACATTATAGCGATCTAATGTATCTTATTTATTATGTATTGTGTAAAACTAAGACATGAATAACATCAAATTAGAGCACAAAATGAATGCTGACACACCATCCACCAGTTCAAGTTCCAGCCAAGTTTTTCCAGAGAGATTATTACATCGCTGTTTGACGTGGGTGGTAAGAGGCAGTGCGCTAGCATGAATTAACTTGAGACAAATGTGCACATTAGCACTCAATAAGTCATCAAAACTTACCTTTATGCATTCCCACATAGTATCAGCATTTGAGACCAAATATGTGGTGAAAGAAAAATGGTAAAAATACAGTAGTAGTCTATCTGTGCGGCATGAGATAAAGTTAGCACACGCACAATGGACATGCGTCAAGTGAGACGGATGTAACAGAGAGAATCTGGCCACTTTTCAAAATAAAACTTCTAAAAAGAAATGATGGAAGTTATTTTTTTTTCTGTGCGGCCCGGTACCAAATGACCTACGGCCCGGCCCGGGGGTTGGGGACCACTGGTCTAGAAAACACCAATCCATACTTTATAAAAATGCCCACCTCAGATTTGCAGTTTCATAAGAATAGCAATATTTATCAAGAATACATGAATGTGTGATGTTCACACAAAAAGGTAGTTTGATATTGTATACATTCAAATATATACACAAGAGTGCAGAGAGTGTATGTGAAAACAAAGATCAGGATGCACTTAAGATGGGCTGTACATGCAGTATGTAAAAAATGGTAATCATGGACCATAATAAGCCACTCTCCCCTCCGCAAGACGCCTTTTCTGAAACAAACCACAACTGTTTATTCCGGCCAATTGCAACAAAGATTGACAACCGTAACCATGCACATTCAGCAAGACATCATCTTCTTTACAGATACAGTGGAACCTGGGTTAGCGCCATTAATTCGTACCAGAAGATTCAACTCTACTTTTTCCCATAAGAAATAATGTAAATAAAAAGTAAATAATGTTAATCTGTTACAGAAAGCCAAAAATGTTAACACAAAACCCGTTTATAATTGTAATTGTTTTACAATTAAGGTTTGACATGCAGAAAACAATTCGAAATGCATATGTATATCTATAAATGATTAATAAAAGGGGAAAATGAACATATAAGGTTACCTTTAACCTAATTGAAGATGTGATTCTTGACGACTGTCCCCAAAGACACGATGTGGCAGCGAGATCACCCACCACCAACTTCCTGTTTTGACGTGAGTTGTTTCTTAGATTCAATAGTGTTTTCGAGCAGCTGGTGACCACGTGCGCGTGAAGTCACACTCCGGTTGTACACGTGCAATGGAGGGGTCGGGTCAAAGGTCAGCATGCGTGTGTCTATGTCGGGGCATGCACAGGTAATCACGATACCACCAGGGGTACAATTTAAAGTCATGCAACTTAGCATCAAGTCTCTCCAGGACAAATTTACCGGGCAAACAGATGACAAAACATATTTCAGGTCGGTGGTCGTCCCCTTCAAAAGTGTTCGCTCAACGAGCCACTGTTAGTGCACGGTGAGGTGCATGAGAGATCACTTTTGGGTATTTCAGAGGCCTTTATGACAGAATTAGTGGTGCCGGACTCTACAAGAAATTTAACTTCTTTACTATTAATCAGGGGAATTATGGTGGGAGAAATACAGGTAGGCAGTTTTCTAAAAAATGTGTAAGGATCGTGTTGTCTGTGTATGAGTCAGTGTCCTGTCTAGCAAATGTGTCAATCAAATGTGTGTCTGTACATCACCAACTGACGAGTGAGGGTCTGCCTGGCAGACGAACCGGGTGTTCACGTGACGTGGAGGTCCAGACCCACGGCCACGTCCTCTGTGGCGCTGGCTTCGCAGGTGAGGACAGTCGTTCGCCCAATGTCCGGTCTCGCCTTGTCACTGCAGCTTGGTCACTTCGTCTCTTACTTTCCTCTTCCCATATTTTCAAACATTTTTCATGTTTCTCAATTTTCTCTAAGTCTTTTGTTTTGATCGATATCCCCTTCTTCAACTTTTTCTTTCTGTAAACTTTCACGCGATGCCAAAAGTTGCCGTTCGTTCGAACTTCCCTTACTTGGAAAGCCAAACTGATCCACCCACACTTCAACACAATCAAGACTTTCTTCCCCATGTTTTCTAGTATTTCTTTTCTCGCTCTCTTTTATAAAGGAAACGCAAAACCCATCTTTTTGTTAAAGGATATAGTTACCCCTATAATGACCCCGATACGCTGATCTGTATCAGAGACACTCCTCTATCTTCCTTGGATTAAGATGTTTTCTGCCTTGATCTACCATCTATCCCTCTACTCTATTTTCCTACACAACCCAACCAGTTGAGACAGACGGCCACCCCACAGAGCTTGGGTTCTGTTCAAGGTTTCTTCCCCAGAGGGAATTTTTCCTTGCCTCTGTCACCAAGTGCTTGCTCATGTGGGCATTCAGTTGGTTCTCTTTTTTCATTTATGAGTGTGACCTTCATGTGGAAAGTGCCATGAGATAACTGTTGCTGTGATTTGGCGCTATATAAATAAATTTAATGATTGAATTCAAGAAATAACATAAGAAAGATGGTGTCCGTGTGGCGTCTCGCTGGCACGTCGCGTCTTTGGGAACAGTAGTCCTCGGTGAAAGTACAAGTAATGTTAAATGTTCATTTTTCCCTTTTATTCATAATTTATATGCATTTAGAATTGTTTCATGCACGTAAATCTATAAAAATGTGTTTTGTGCTAACATTTTTGAGAGACAACGGCTGGTGACAACATCGATGGGCGACGTAACGTCCGGTTCCGGTTGCCATTTTGTTTAGCTAGCTAATTGGATGTTAAAGAGGAAGGATATTTTGTGATTAAAAAAATACATCAAGAACAAAGTTGGACTCACGCAGTGTATGGACAACATGACAAGACCCGCGCCATATTGTACGCTAACTGGAGAATGCACTCAAACAGAGGCAAAATTGTGGCGTCAATTTTCAATGTTAAACGGAAAACACGCTAACCGGGGCGGACGCTAACTGAGGTTCTACTGTAAATAAATATAAATGATTCATGAAAGGGATACGTGAACATTTAAGGTTACTTTTACCTTCACTGAAGACGTGATTGTTGACGTGATTGAAAACAGAAAGGTGGTGGCGGTTGATCTCGCCATATCGTGTCTTTGGGAACTCTCATGTCTTCAGCCAGCTGAAAAAAGACAGACTCCAGTCAAAATTTCATTTATTATCTATACCGCTTGTCTTGATTAAGGTCACAGGTGAGCTGTAGCCTATCCCAGCTGACTTTGCGTGAAAGGGCTCAATCATTCCCAACTACAATCAATGAGTAGGAATCAATCATGTGCTCGCTGCACAAAAATATCAATAACACTTGCAGATAAATGTAAACCATATACTGTATATCTTTGTGTTTAATTACAGTACTTGCTTTTTACCTTGCAAGAATAGATTATTAGAGAATCATATTTACTATGCAATATAAGTCACTGCACGTATGTAAATGAGATTACGGTAGATGGTTTTGTCTTTGTATATGTGTGTGTGTGTGTGTGTGTGTGTGTGTGTGTGTGTGTGCAGGATGGTTAATTTATGCATCGTATGCATGAATACACACATATCTATATACACCACATGTCTGTTGGGTCCTGCAGGAAATTATGCAAGGGAACAATGGTGTGTATTTGTGTCTAAGCGGCCACCTTTTTAATGTTGGTTAGGTGGAAAATAAACTCAACTTGAACATCTGGAAGCCACGCATGAACCTTTGATTCTCTGTGGGGTCTTATAATCAAGAAAACCTCATGTGATGTGCGATAGTAATGTATACCAATTTGTAATCGGGTCAGCACAGCACATTACATTACAGCGAACATTGCCATAAATGCCATGAAAATGTTTTAATCACTGCCTCATCCCATTTGATGTTGGTCTATGATCTCTGACGATGTGCTTCTCAGATCAAGGGCGATGCAAGGGCGATATCACAGCCAGCGATACATTGCATACAATGCATATAGAATATGTATAAAGCTGCAACTGACAATCACATCAAATAACACCAATGTACCACTGGGGCACTTCAAAAGTGCTATATAAATTATTATTAATTGGGCTGTGATGCGATCCTCTCCAATCAAATTGTGTTACAAAAAAATGCCTGACATGGGGACCTGTAGCTGTTCTTACTTCACTCTATTTGATTACACTTGAATACCATACATCCATCCGTTTTCTATGCCGCTTATCCTTATTAGGGGCACAGGGGTATGCTGGAGACTATCCCAGCTGCCTTCAGACGAGAGGCAGAGTACGCCCTGGACTGATCGCCAGCCAATCGCAGTACTTTAATACCACTTGACATTACAACAAGCATAATGTAAATGCTTGTCTGTTTCTGCATTTGCGTACAGTGGAAGCTCACAAGTCAAACACATGATGCTGGTTGGCTTTCAAGTCGTTTTTATGAAACTCTATTTGGAAAATTCTCAGAGCATTCAATTGATTCTGGACTGTTCACATACAAATAGGTTTTAAAAAATTGTGCATCACACCCTGCAGTGTGAACGTAGCCAAAGACTAGGTGGGACACACGCCAGTCAGACTAGATAGGACAGTTCTAGTCTAAGAGCCTGGTGCAAGATCCAATCTATTTATCCTCTTAAGAAGGAGGCAGCTCCCGATAGGAATGATTGGCTCTTTAGTGTCAAATGACGATCGTTAGGATGCAAGGGAGTGGGGCCTCTGCCCGCCAATGATGGTTGTTCGGGTGGTATCACTGCGTTGGCATCCCATTCAAATGTAATGATGGTCATGGGCCCACCTGAAACCAAGGTGGCTATGCCTTGTTTATTTCTTAGAGGCTAAATGACTTGAGTCTTTTAGGAAGGGATAAAAGGAAAGCATTGCATGTGGAATATTTAATGTATTTAGAAAACTAAATTATGTAAACCAAATTTTGATATCAAATATTGATATTATGATGATATATAATGTAAAGTGAATTAATAATTCAACCTGCTCCAATCTCAATCTGTCATCATCATGTAACCTTTATTAAATGTACAGGTAATGTTTTAAGTAACATTTCAAAATTCCGAACTGTCATACAAGTAGGAGGTGTGTCAGAAAAGTTCCAGGACCGGATATATTTCAAATCCACAATACAAACTACAACTTTTCCCCTTTTAACTAATCCCCCTGGAGTCCAACACATTTTCACAGCCTTCTCTGCCACACCTTCATGCACTCATGGAGGGATTCTTCAGGGATTCTCCGCAGCGCTATCGTCACGGCTGTCTTGATGTTGCCCACGTCTTCAAAACGGGTCCCCTTGATAACACCCTTGAGCTTGGGAAAGAGGAAAATGATAATATAATTAAATGTGTGTAGAAGGGTTTAGTAAGCACAGTATGGTCTATTCCGAGGTTGAGTACTGTGATGTATGACGTGTAACGTGTGTGTGTGTGTGCATGTGTGTGTAGTCTGATGGTTCAAAAGAAGGTAGCAGAAGCTGTATAATGAACACAATTGCACGCACACACGGGGAGAACATGCAAACTCCACACAGAGATGCCCAACGGAGATTCGAACACAGATCTTCCCGATCTCCTGACTGTGTGGCCAACATGCTAATCACGAGGCCACCGTGCGGTCCCAGAAGCTGTATGATGAACACACTTGCTTGTAATTGTAATTTTAATAATTGTAATGTCTTTGGGAGGTTTTCGTCTACAGTCATTCTTCGTTTATCGCAGTTAAATGGTTCCAGACCTAACTATGATAACTGAATTTCTGTGAAGTCGAATTCAATATTACTAAACTGAATATTTTTGTAGTTTGAGCATAGAAAACCTGTTTAAGGCTTTCTAAATATGGATTTTAACATTATTAGAACCCTGTAGACATGAAATAACACCCCCACCAAGCTAACTATCCATCCATTCATCCATTTTCTATACCGCTTCTCATCATTAGGATCGCGGGGGCATGCTGGAGCCTATCCCAGCTGACTTCGGGCGACAGGCGGGGTACACCCTGGACTGGTCGCCAGCCAATGGCAGGGCACATATAGACAAACAACCATTCACTCTCACATTCATACCTATGGACAATTTAGAGTCACCAATTAACCAAGCTAACTAGTTAGGTATAATTTACTGATTCTAAACGTATTCTAAACGAATATTCACTTAAGAAAGCCTTTCAAACGGAGCGGGGAAGAAGGATAAAGAGGCCAAACACTTACCACGTCCACACGAAATGAGTGGAGAAACTTTTTTTCACTCAATCTTAGCCATGGCATGTCGGCTTGGCTTTGCTGGCTCAGTAGCCAGTCTCCATGCAGCGTGAAAAGTAATGTAATCTAATGTCATGTCTCATAACATTACTGATGCTTAGTGACCACAATACGACATATAACTTGTCTTTCAGTATTTTTGGACCAATAGGCCAGAGGCAACCACAAAACAGCGACCATTTATTAATTTATTACTTTGTGAAAAAAGGCAATATAGTGAGGGAGTGACATTCGAACTGCGATATAGCGAGGGATGAATGTACAGTATGTCAATATGTATGCTATGCTTTTCACTAAGCGCTTTCACGTATCGTAACTTAGGGTCCTGTTAATGAGTGAAGGATGGAGAGCTGAGCCAAAAGACGACAATCTCGTTCCCACCCTCACCTACGTTGGCAAAGATGTGGGAAGTGACCAAAAAGTTGGGGATACAAAAGTCAGACATTAACTTTATTCACACGGTGTCCACAGTGGCTGTTAGAACAGGTTGAGGAATGTGGGAGAGGCTCAGAGCAGAGCTGCTGATCCTCCACAGATGCTGTAGACAAGGAAGTCTGGGCACGGCAAGCCTGGAGTTCATTCCTTGTCAATACCCCATAAACAATACCAGGTGATTGTTCCGGTGTGTCCCCAACACCCTGGGTCATCTGGGATAAACTCCATTTTCCCTGTGATCCTGAATAGGATAAGCAGTATAATAAATAGACGGATGAATAATACTACATTGTTACATTGTTAATCTAAATCCCTCATCACCCCGGATAACATCGCTTCACTGATAAGAGCAGCCGGTACCTAATTTGTCTGAGGGGTCAGTGCTGTGGTGTTTTTTGGGGGGAAAACTGAGTTCCTAGAGCAACCCAAAGAAAGTGCGACACATTTTGTGACTATAAAACGCACATATTTTATAACAGAGACATTCAAGATTGTAAAAGTTTAAACATTCAATTACACAATTCTGCACTTTGATAATAAAGTTAATAAGAGATATTCAAGCAAAACTCAATGAAAGAATAAAAAAAAGACAAGCATTATTAAGAATTGAATAAACCCGTGTTAAAAAGTTAATGAACTCATAAAACGGTGGCAAAAGACTGGAGATAAACCACTTGAGGCAGAAAATGACTTTAATGGAACATTGATAGCGTCACAAAATTACGAATGTTTTTTTGGATATTGTCTTCAGATTCATTATCATTATTGTCAGAAAAAAACAATGCTAATATGAACAGAGATCTCACTTTTTTATTATTTTTTTATTATTATTATTGGACATGCTTATTATATAAACGTTAATTACATTAAATCTAAAATCCATCCTCCTTTCACTGTACATGCTCTCTTTCTGGGACAAAAACAAAGCACCCGGTATTCCGATATTTAATTCCCTCATTCAGAGAGGTCCAAATCAAGTTGCAGTTAATATTTTGATGCTGGATAACTGAATACAAGAACGAGAAGTCTTGCAGGACTGCACCCGCTGATTTGAATTTTGAGGCTTCACTGCTGTCCTTACTGCGATTGTAAATTTTAGATGCGATGAATCAGTGCTTAGGACGATTTTCCAAAGAGCACAAGTAATGATATATGTCAGAATTTATTTTCTACATTGCACTTTTTCCTGCAATTGGACAGCCATTAAATTGGACAATCAAGCAGCAATGAAAAAATAAGCACTCTGTTTGTAAAGACGCAATTTCAACAAAACTGTGTCATAAAAAAGCAGATGCTATTTCAGGCTGATCATTGCTTGTACAGACGACAGGGTGCCTGATGCATGCTAGTGTGATTGCCTGATTGTATGTGATTTTTTTTTTAAACCATCACGCAATCAAACTAGCAGCATCCAATAAATGTGAGCAATCTAACAGCTTTATCTAGTGTAATTGTAATTGTGTCAGAAGAACAACACTGTCGTGTTTGTGTCTAACACCCACGTGTGTTTTAATGTGGGTGCCATGCTTGTCTTATTAAATAGCTCATATGCATGCATGCATACATGCATGCCAATTTTCCCATAAGAAATCATGTAAATCCAATTAATCCATTCCAGGAAGCCAAAACACGTTTTTATAGTTTTACATGTAGAAAACTATTTGAAATTCATACAACAAGATATAGATGATGAATGAAAATGGTAAATAAAGATTTGAGGTTTCCTTTAACCTTCATTGACGACGTGATACTTGATGTGACTGTAAACAGCAAGATGGTGGTAGTTGATCTCGCTGCCACACCGTGTCTTTGAACAGTCATGTTTGTGTTCACATTTTGAGAGTCAACCGCTGATAATGTCACAGATGGTCTACATAACGGCAGGTTGCGGTTGCCATTTTGTTAACTAGCTAATAGGATGCTAACAAGGAAGGACGTTTTGCAATAAAAAATACATTGAGAAACAGAGTTGGACTCACACGGTGTGTTAACAAGACAACAAGATGTGCCAAATGGTAGGCTAACAGGGAAATGCACACAAACTAAGGCAAAATTGTGGCGTAAGTGTTCGGCGATAACCAGAAAACATGCTAACCTCCGCAGACACTAACCGAGGTTCCACTGTACATCAACAAGACCTGTTGCGTGTCTCATGTTTGCAGCTACCACAAGTGTGACCATGTGTGTTCAAGTATACTGTATATGTGAGTATTGTCTTGTCCTTCATGTCTTTTGGTGTATGTCCATGCAGGCTGTGAATGTCATCTGAATGGGGAGTAATGGCGTTGACAGTAATAGAACAGCATATTCTTCGACACGATTGTCAGGCATTGTTCACTGACTGGGACTAAGGATGTGGCTCTAGGTCAGTGCTTCTCAAATAGTGGGGCGGGCCCCCTTGGGTGGGGCGCGGTGAACTGTCAGGTGGGCGTGAGAGGAAGGGAATACTTTCAATGTTAGTGCAGACCTGCCAACACGTACAAATTTATCGTACTCAGCATGAAATTTGACTCTTGAATACATGCTTCACAGCTCTCCATTTTGTTTCTTTTTCCTGCTTTTAGTTTCGAGTTGATTCTGTACAGTACAGGCAAATAAATCGTAGGGATGTCAATCGATTAAAATATTTAATTGTGATTAATCACATTGTGTTCATAGTTAACGCATAATTAATCACACATAATTAACCTCACATTGCAGATAGAAATAAGTTTTTATCTTTAATAAGTAGGGATGTAAATCTCTTTGTGGTACACAACTACGATAACTACATCAAATTTTCGAGGAAAAGGCTTCTTGAGACGTCATCTGTACTTCTGTGAAGAAGGTGTCGGATGTTTCGCTCCTCATCCGAAGAGCTTCGTCAGCGAACTAATAGATACATCAAATTTTATGTAAAGCGATACAAATTTTGAAAATATGGGCCATTATTTTATTCCAACAATAATATACATTTAGAAATCCCCCAGTTTTTGAATGTTTAATGTGAGTGGCGTTTTATCCCACTTATGACGGTCCTTGAACATACCTTCTAACTTTGTCCCACGCTGCACAGAAAGACTACTATACTGCATTTTTCCCCTTTTTATTTCACCTCAAATTTGGTTCCAAAGGCTGATACTATGTGGGAATGGATAAAGGTAAGACTTAATGACCTCATTGAGTGCTAATATGCATATTTGTTCAGTACACAACCTCTCTGTAAAACAAAGAGCTTGTACTGGTGGATGTTGGCTTTATTTTCATTCCGTGCTTTTAATTTGATGTTGTTCCTGTCATAGTTTTACATAATACATAATAAATAAGATAAATTAGATCACTATAATGTACATATGTTTTAATGATGTGTCTGTAATCTTTCCTGGTGGTTAGCTAGTGTGCTGGTAGCTCTTCAGCCATGGTCACATTGACACAAGCCCCCAAATAGCTGTCCTCGACTAAGCCTGCTGTTAACTAGCAGCTCATAACACAAATTTTAAAAGAGAGACGGCTAGCATCTAAAAAAACACTCGTTAGGTGGGACACTTGCATGCCAAGGTAGCACTGTATAAATGAATTTAAAAAAAAATACCGGCAGCGCTTCAGTTCTTTCTCTCTTCTCTCTGGCAAGTCCACGTACTCCGTGACAACTCAACTCAGAGCGACAGTAGACACAAATAACTTCGGTCTTGTTGTGAGAGCCATCTGCCAGGGCTTTGAAGCTAAATTTACCAATTAAAATAGCATTTTCTTTGTCCAGTTCTGCTCAATATTTATCTTGTAGCTCCACAGTCACTGCTGCCTTCCCTCAACTACGGTGTGGGCCAAGGGTCAGACAGGATGTGTGCACCGTAATTGCGCGTCAAAAAACATACTGCCGTTAAAGGAAACTTCCGCGTTAACTTTGACAGCCCTAATAAACAGATATGATCAGTTTCTCAATAGTATTTCAAATCAAGGAGGGCGTGAAAACGCTTCTGTCCCCCAGGGGGGCATGACCGAAAACAATTGGGAACCACTGGTGTTCCCAAGGTGTTCCCCACAGGACGTGACAGGCAGGCCAAACCTTGCATCCCTCCATTTTCTATGTCGCCTATCCTCATTAGGGTCGCAGGGGTATGCTGGAGCCTATCCCAGCTGACTTTGGGCGAGAGGCGGGGTACACCCTGGACGGGTTGCCAGCCAATCACAGGGCACATATAGACAAACAAGCAGGCCAAACTTTCTCCTTCCCATTTCTCCCTCTCATTATGTTGCTTTCCTTCCTTTTCTACTGTATGTTCCCAAATAACTTTTACGGCACTCATCTACGGTACTCCACATTAACGGCCACTAATTTAGTGCTGCTTGCCTTTACATTTTCTGTTAAGGCTGACAGACAAAAAAAATGCTTATTCTTAGATATGAGAAGTTCTCTTGGACTTGATTGCTATTTTTAACTTCTCGTTTCTTCTAGTGGAAACTTTAATTTGGATTTGAATCAACATTGAAGAAAACTGCAACGACTATTCCCACAAGAAGGAACAACTTGAAAAGAGACTTACTAGATGGTGTGAGCCCCTCCCAGGCAGGCCGGGCTGCTATCAGGACGCTATCAGTCTTAGCCCCACAACTCAGCATATTTACCCTTGAATATGCTTTACTATTCTCCAGAATCATAAAGGGGTGTTCAAAACAATCCTTTGCACCTCAGGACAGTCTGGCAGCACAACCATGTAATTTGTTGCAGCCGAGAAGAATAATTAGAATGACACATTTTGTGGACAATGCAGCTGAAGTCACACAAATGCATGAATCAACATTCAGCTGCTTTTTGCTTCTTGCTTCATGTGGAGACAATCATGTAAATGTGTTCTTTAATGTGTGGGGGAGAAAAGAGGCACAGTCCTACATGTACCACTCCTAATTATCATCAGGAAGTTGGAGGAGAGCAGGCTTTTTCTTCATCTCTTTATCAGTTGTATACAATTTGAAAATTACTACTACCGTATTGACCCGGATCAGACTGTATTTCTTTCCTTTAGTATGAAAAAGACAAGTTGTCTTATTTTTGCGGTCTAGAGATTTATACAGTCAAAGCGTGGTTTTTGTACACCCCAGTTTCTGCATGATTACTGAAAATATGTTTCGGTTTTCGTACACTGTCTCGGTTATCATGCGGCCAAATAGTGTGCCTAAGAATCTGACTGTTGACTCAATCTTTGTGAAGAATGGGAAATTGTTCTTTTAGAGTTGGGACACTATTAACAGATTCTGGCCAGTGAATCCTTGAATCATCTTTATTATGTGCATGTGGGTGGTTTATTTGTTGACACGCACACAGAACAATGAACAACTCATATCTGTCTCCTTCCTTCCTCCTAATGAGCACAGTGCGCTGTGGTCAGTTAGTCAGAGTCAATTAGTCTTCTCCAAAGGAATCAGTGCCTCACCAGCCATGAACCTCATTGCACGTCACTGGCATGGGTATAGACTGTCACCACGACTTCCCGCATCCTTGAAGCAGTCCTCGCATTATTTGGTCCTGCTTTGTCCCGCATGACACCATGCTATAACAGGCATCACCCCTAGCTTCATTAATTTGATTAATTTCTCTATTTGCACGGGACTTACAAAATATTGAACTCCAGAGACATTGCTTTGGGCATTATGATCAGTTATTAACAGAACAGAACAAGGAAGATCCAAGAGGCAACAGAAATTACTTGAGTATTGCCCCTGACTCCGAGTTAAGCCATTCATGTGAATGAGACAAGCTTTGATACGCACCGCCCACATTGTTTGCACACAGGTTGCAGTGCATTCACGGTGTGTACACGACTAGTTCACGAAAATTATGCATTCCAGAAATGTTGCTCTTGCGCACTGGCACGTAGCCCCACACAGTTTACACATACTGTACTTCAAACCGGTCTATGACGCAAAATTGCGTACTACTGCATGACAAAATGCGTGCAATCGTAAACTACGCTATATATTGTGTTTTTCCCGTTCGTCTTTCACCTCATATTTGTTCTGAAATGCCGATACTCCGTGGGAATGAATAAATGTAAGATCTGAGTAATTAGTTATTCAGTACGAATGTGCATATTTGTCTCTCCATACAACAACGTTCTAATCTTCTGTCTGAAAACTTGTACTGATGTCGAATGGTTTCTATTCATTCATTCTTTAATTTGATGTTGTGGATGTCTTTTATACACAATCCCTAAGAAACAAATAGCATTAGATCTCTATAATGTTCGACACTCCCCACCAAGTTGGCAAAAAAAAGGAGCAATTATGAAGCCAATTTAAAGAAAAGGATGACCAATAGAGCAGAGCCATGAAGTAACTGTTGAGGTACACACTACATAACCTTTACAGTCGCTACAGATCTTGAAAGTCTTTAAGTACGCATTAAACGACGGGTTTGAGTTTTTCGTTTCTGATCAGTGAAAGGGGACCACATGTTTAATAACTCTGTCTGATGGGGGATCAAAGACAACATGATTTGTCAAGGCATCTGAAGTCAACTGAACACATCACAATCCTTCAAAAATTCTTGTGACAGCGACAAGGGACAAAAGCAGGTGTGTGCCTTTCAACATCATGTCCAATCATATGACTTCACCACCGACTGGTTGACTCCAATTAAGATTTAGAAACTGTATAAAAAGATGTTCACTGGAAACAGGATGCACATGAGCTCAATTTTCAGCTTCATTTCAGCTTCATAAAATAAAACCAAAAAAATAGACACAGACACACTAATGTTGGCAGTTCAACAGCACTTATTGGCAACACACAGGTCAAAGCTTTGACTTGTTACTTTAAATGACAAAATATGGTTTGAGAGGGAACTATTGGATACATTATTTTGCACTTTACTCAAGTGCATTTTGGTTATGTGTGTGCCGCTGGCGTTGTGATTGAATCTTAGTTTGAAAATGACTTTGCTTTTGAATAGCTGTCGCTTGCCCTAGGTTTATACCTTGAATTGATATTACACTTTCTTTCTTATATGTAACTGTTGTTATTTTGCAATTGGGAAAGAGAATTTCTCTGTAATGTTTCACTTATGTTTTCCAATTGTGAGCGAACAGGCAAGATTTTTGGGCTCCTGCTGACAGGACTGAGCATCACTATACCTGTTATTTTCTGTCCATAACTGTCTAAATATGGCTTCAACCTCTAATGTATGCCTTTTTTTTAGACATTTCTGTCTGTATAACAAATGAAGTGCTATCTGCTGGGGAATATAAACTGGCTTGATAAGACCTGCATGTTGCTAGGGAAAGATGGATAATTACGAGAGAAACACAAGCTAAATATTTACATGGTGTAAACACATCACTATTGTTTTTTTGTCTGGAAGCATTTTCAACATGAGGGCGTGTATCTAGGGGTGTCTTAGAATAGTCGACTGTTCGCAGATTCGGTTCGACGGAGTCTGACTCGACTATCAATCTTGCCGTCAAATCGTATTGTATTGAGCTGCTGTCCAGGATGTAGGCAGGATGGCAGTGACATTCTGCATGCTGGGTTAGAGCAAGCTTTAGGAAATAAGTCCATAGAAGGAGAGAACTAGGAAGTGTTGACTACTGTTCATGCGGTGTTTTAGGATCTGCCTGAAAGACCCCCGTGTCTATATCATCTATATAATAAAAGGCTGACGTTTCTACAGCCATCCAGCCGTTGTTGGAAAACTGCTTATAATACTGAACGCTGTGCTTTTGAGAAGAATACAGAACAAGGCTGACAGATTATGTCCCTCTTTGTCACCAATGGATGTTTGCATGAATTACCAACTTCACACAGATCATTAAATAATAAAGTCTTACAGCTCACTTACACACATACACAGTGCACAAATAGTTGAATAATAAGCAATAAATTTAGCAACTTCTGATCAATCCATGTCAATTTCAGACTTAAAATGACTTACAGATTTAAGCCCCATCCCACCAAGCCCCACCCACTTCCGGTTTATGCCCCACCCAGTCTGCGTACAGGTACGGATACAGATCATTTAGATGGGTGAACAGATACAGATAGCGGTGTACTTGCTCCTACCTAGTCAGCAGCGTCTTACATATCACACAGCGTATCACCTAAAACGGGTATTTTATATCCCAAATGTGGTTTTAATCCAAGAAAATAGACTGCTAACAGTTTTGGCAAGTTAATATTCAAGCCATGTTGTTCCTATTTTATGTGCACTTTTCTTATGTGTAATATGGCCACTTGCGCTTGAAGACAGCCCTAGAAATATGGCCACATTCTAAAGTTCTTTTGGATTTAAGCCAGCCTGCACTTGGAAAGGCTGAGAAGATCATCGAGGACGCTTTATCAACTGAACATCAGTAAATTTTCTCGAGTTTTTTTTCCACACTTCAACTATTTATAGGAACACAGGTTAGGTTGATAACCTTTGAATCAAAGAAGAATAACTATGAAATTACTACTCAAGACTAAACACAGTTTTACTTTAGGAACAACAAATGCTGTTAGATACCAGTGGTCTCTCCTGTCTTCTCTTGTTAGAATCATTTGAATAGTCGTGACAATGATATTTCAATAGCCTTCGTAGTACTTTCTGTTGTCTACAAGATTTACCAATTGTTTACTTTGTACAAATATCAAACAAGTCATAATTTCATCTGTAATTTTTATCAAAGGTTTGAAAGACACTCCCTTTTAGCATCATAATTGTCATAAGAATTGTCATACTCTTTGATCAATACATGTACAGTCATGCGATGCTTATTTTTAACAATATGTTTTCAAATAAGCCAAATTCGACCGAACACCTCCCACTTGACCTACTGTTTCTTGAACCCAAGGAGGTCACACCAGCTTTTTATGGGTTTTCCTACCTTCAAATTGGAAATTGCCTGGCTTTCTCCTGGCTTGCCCAAGTAGAAGCTGACGTGTACAAGCACTTCCTGGCTTGGCATCCTTGCATCAGATTCAAGATTCAAGAGTTTTATTGTCATATGCACAGTAAAACAGGTAGTTCTGCTATACAATGAAATTCTTGTTCTGTTCATTCTCCCAGAAAAAGAAAGAAAGAAAACCACAAGAAAATGAATAAGAACTTCAGAAACATAAATGCCAATAAATTAAGCAACAACAACAGAAGAGACATTAATACAAATAAATAAATCAATAAATAAATAAATAATATAGTGCTATGAGTGTGTGCGTGTGTTGCGTGCGGTGTGTGTGAGTGCTTCGTTAAGAAGTCTGATGGCCTGTGGGTAAAAGCTGTGTCTCTCATGGTCTCTCGTGTACATGTGGAAAGTTGGTCACCACAAGAAGAAATTGGATTTCTTCCCAAATCAAAACTTCATTTCCTTCACTATTGGTGAAGGCTTGGTTTTCTATTTGGATTCGAGTCACCTCAGCAGCTCCAATCCAGAGGAGTGGGAATATATGCGGTTGATCCTGCAAGGTCCTTCTGATTTCTGTTTGCTGCAAGATCCTTCTGATTTCTGTTTGAATTAATCTGTTCCATTCCTGGTATCGTCGTCAACGTTGTATGTGTTGAGCGTTGTTTGAAACTAGTAAAGTTCCTCAAGAGCAAGTCTGGCTTCTCGAATGTTCGTTCCTGCGCTTGACCACAGTTTGTATGAACCGATCGATGAATGGAATCCATTGTTGGCTGAAAGATTCATTTGTGCTGCAACTCGGTCTGTGCCAAATGTACAGGCTTTACCCCACACATTGAGAGCTCTTCATCTTGGTACACGGTAACCTATTGAAGGTTGTGTTTGGAATACCTGTTTTTTCTTGGGCAGAACTGAAGGGGGCTTCCAGAGAATTTTCTCATTCTTCCCCTGGTGCTTTGACCTTTTGGGCCATTTCTTCAAGAGAAATGACCTGCCACTTCCGTTGAATGCATGTTTGCTTCCCTTTTGTTTTGGGCCACTCTTTCACTCCAAATCCATTTTGCCATCCAGTTTTGTCAGTGCATACTCTTGTCAAGATATTAGCAGTGTTGAAATATCCTTGAGTAGCTTCCTGAACAGTTTGAATAGCTCCATTCTGATTCAGTGATTTTAAGTTGGCTCTTGATTTTTACAAGTCCTACAATCACTTGGTTTGTGTTCCATCTAAGGTACAGGACAGTTCCATGGTTTTGTCACTGCTGTTGAAGAATGTGATTTATTTCAGTCTTCCTTGCCAGCAGTGGCAGGGCTTGAATGACGCCCTGGGCGGATCGAGGCTGTGGCGCTCCCAATACCCCCCCACAAATGAATAAATTAATAAACCACGAAAATATTAAACAAAACACAAATAAAGAGGAAAACTATTTTTTTGCAGTGTCCAAATCCTTCAAGTACAACCCCTCCCAGCCACCCTTCTCACAGCCACAGCCACCTCAACACACTTCAACCTTTTCCAACTACAGAAAGGTGCTTAGTTAACAATCTCAAGCTCCCCTTACATTGCATTTGACTTAAATCTACATTTAGACAATTAAAACTCTCAGTCAAGAAAACAAATGAACAGCAGTTAGTCTATAGCCACCAAGTAACGTTAGCTTATTCGATCATATGCATTTCATAATGTGGTGTACATAAAGTGATTCTACTGTATAGCTCCATACCATTATCTTTGGACCGTTTCACCTCATCTTCTTTCCTTTTCTTACTAAATTGTGCACCTGATGGCCTTGACTTTGTATTTTCCATGTTTTGTGGACACAAATTAACAGAACTTCTATCATCATCTCCCACCCTCACCCAACTAGCAGTCAAGGCTAAACCAACTCTTATCGACTCACAATTCCCTCCTTTTTTATTTCACATTTTTGTAGTGAAATGTTTGAGACTCTTGGTCTCCAATTTAATTCATATAATATTAACAATTAAATATGTTTTATTTTTGAGCAATTACTGTTGTAATTTACGTTTTTTACCTTGTAATTAATCTGAGGTCTGAGGCCCAGCGGCACCCGCCCCCTCGCTTCTTCTTTGGTTTGATCCACATCACGTGGTGGACGTTTGATCACCTTTGACCAGCATGGGGGCGTAACTATCTCGCCTGTAGAGGGCGCCCACCTGCCACGCGTGTGTGCTGACTTGATTATGATTTGATGAACGCTGAGAATTAGGAAATAGGATTTTTTTTCTTTCCCCTGCTGCAGCGCACCATGGAGAATGCCGCCCTGGGCAATTGCCCACGTGGCCCATAGCTAGAACCGCCACTGCTTGCCAGTCTGGTATTGTGAAACTTGTGTTGAGTTGGATTTGTGCAAGCTGCACATATTCCTTAGTTTCTTTCCTGAAGGCTTTGCCATCTTGGTTTGGGAGAACAAAGATTTCCTTAGCTGTCGGAGCTTTGGTGTACCCTTTCCTTCCACTTTGGCCTGTTAGGGCCCAAGGCCTAAGGGCGAGGATCTTTTTAATCCCTTGAATGGTTTTGTCAAGTTCTTCTTGACCGTTGGGAGAGGTTGGAAGAGTGAAGCTATCAGATACTTCAAGAGCCTTGTGTTCTTCAACTACTTCTTGAGAGATTGTCAGAATTATTTTGCCAGGTCTTTGTTGACCTTTGAAAGAGGTCAAGATGTCAGATACCTCAAGAACCTTATGTTCCTGAGCTACTTCTTGAGAGATCAAGATATCAGATACTTCAGAAAGCTAGCAAAGTTTTTCTTGACCGTTGGGAGGGGTCAAGGTATCAGATACTTGTGTTTTTGAATTTCTTAAGGGGTTGTCAAGCTATCAGATACTTCAGGAACCTTGTGTTCTTGAACTTCTTTGAGAACCTCACGTTCCTGAATTTCTTGAGGGGTTGTCAGAATGGTCTCCACATGGTTGTCTTCTGCAAGAACCTTGTGTTTTTGAAGGTGTTCTTGGACTACTTTTTGAAGTTCCTCTTGTATGTGAGAAATGTTTACTCTTGCGGTTTCCTGTACAGCTGCCTTAGCAATGCAAGCAGTTGGTCTGTCTTCAGTGTTGACATTAGTGCTGGCATTTTCACCTACGGATCTTTGGTGCATCATCATGCTTGATGAAAGTGCTTGATTTGTTTGTGAAAGCCTTCTTGGTTTCTTTGGCACCCTCGAGTGACAAGAACTTTCTGGCCTCCTCTATCCCTCCGGGCGACAAGTTTGACATGACTTTAATGTATTCACTGGTGAGAGTGCTGGTTCTTTTTTCTTCTGTCGCTGCCTTTTTCCTTTCTTGGCCAGAGAAAGTAGTGATGATCCATTTTGCACTTCTTATGGCTGCAGCTTTATTCATGCTTTTATTTCAAGTGCACTTTGAAAAGAAGGAGCCTGGCGGCCATGTTTGAATCAGTCACCTTTAAGATGAAAGATGAACATTTCCAACTGTTAAAAGCTTTGCGTTGTTTGTGCCTTCAAAGGCATCATCTGTAAGTATTTTTTTAGAAGTTATTTAACAATAAATACAGTATGTTATACTGTGCCACCTTCAAGCAATTGTGAAGTTTGTAAACATTTATTTCATTACATTTGCTTCATGTTATTTGCTTATAAGGAGCTTGTGAACCGATTCATGTTGTATTTCACTAGCATACACTGATGCTTGTCACTGAGCACCTTTTCTTAATGTATGTTTGTTTATTTGGTCTAGTTTCCCAATTCCTATTAGATTGGACAGTGCTGCACAGTAAAGCACTTGAACCTTGGATGCTACTTCCTGACTCCCATATTCACGTGAATGGAGTTTGGCTTGCTGTTGACTTGTGTTCGCTTGCACACACGAGGGGAACAGTACAGTGAAAGACGTGTATGTAACTGGCCTGAACAACGCTACAGCAGCAGACACTGTGAATACAAACGCTATGGAGCAGAAAGACTTTCGACCATCTTCACACAAAGAGGCAATGTGGGCTCATAGCATTCTAGCTCATCAAGGTCATCACGACGATCAGTCACCTTAACCGCAGCAGAAGCAAGAAAACTAGGAGAGATCACCCCTGAAACATCAGTTCGAGCAAGCTTTAAAACAATCTCTCGAGCCGTCTTCTGAGCAGTCCATTCAGCTCACAGCTTGCATTCTTCAGCGCCAATTGGAGAGAAGCACCAACACGCAAGATGAAATGAACATCGACCCCCCAGTGATAACACCACAGATCACACTAAAAGTGCCACATGACCCACATTCATCATTTGAGCAGCACCAAGAATCTCATATCTCAAATAGATCATTCCAAAGAATGAATAACGATGGAGTCAGCTGACAAGGTTTAATGTCCGCAGTGCAGAGATCGACCGGTGCGTCATTCTGAGAGAATGGTGGAAATGCAAAATATCTGGCACGCAAAGAGCTTGTGAGCACGGGTCTGTTTCACTTTAATGACCATCCAGAAAGCTACAAAGCATGAAGGTCATCCTTTATCAACACAATCAGATTTCTGGATCTTACCACAAGTGAAGAATCTGCTATCAAAATGGCACAGCAAAGAATTGTCGAAATATGTGACACGCTTTAGAGCAGTTCATGTCCAAAACCCAGAAGCAGCACTCCAAATGGCCTGGAAACATTTGCAACTGCAAAGCTGTGTTAAAGTGTGAAGAGTGCGACAGCAATGATCATCTTGCAGCCCTACATCCAGGACCACCACCATGGGAACCTCAGCTCCCAAACGGCAGGGAGGATGAATAGCATGCTTCAGAGACTGCCGTAAACTCTCTGTGCACAGAAGCATGCGATGGTGGCTTCATAGAGAAGTCCTCCTCTAAAATATGCCTAGTCAAGGTCTATCCTGCAAAAAAGCCAGAAAACGCAGCGAAAATGTATGCTTTGCTTGATGATTAAAGTAACCAATCACTGGCTAGATCAGAGCTTTTTGATCTCTTCACAATTCAAGCACCCAAATCCCGATATTCTCTGACTTGTGCAGGCATGAAAGAGCTCAGGCAGAAGAGCAGCTGGTCTACAGATCAAAACATTAAATCGGGGAGTTATTCTTGCACTTCCCGAGCTGATTGAATGTAATGACATCCCGGCGTTTTAGATGAACGTTCTACAGAACAGCAGACCTTGGGTGTTCACTCCATGCATAAGCAATGCCCATTGGAAAGAAACAGTCAGCCCCAAACCACTGCTTCAGTTTGCCGACAATCAGAGATGCTACAGCCAAAAGACAAATGATGATCGTCTAGGACTCACCGTCTCCCAGGGAACAAGCAGTGACGATAAGTTTGCTCTTTCCACAGAGGAAAAGGATCACATTTCCAGATCAACCCTAACCTCTCAAGTCGTCCATACCAACTTGCTTCAGTCAGAAGAAACATCCCATGTGCAAGTAGGCGGATTCAAGCTAATTGACTCAAATCAGACCTCTAGTGAGAAGCTTCACCGCTAGCACAACATACAAGGAGCTTAAGCTGAAGAGGTCCAAAAGGTTCTCTTCTTGGTGCCCCCAGCAGAGAACAGATGCTACACTCATCCATTGAGCTCGGTCCTTCAAGCCAACAACCAATCCAACCAGTGATTGGCGGTGATAAGTGAAGATTCAGCTCAAGGTGGAGCTCAAGGTGACGAAACTAGGTTCCAGCAAGAGGTTCACCAGGCTTGTGTCAGAGGTCATCCTGCTTCTCAGAAAAATAAAACAGACATTCTCATGTACACCAGAGTAACTTAGGTGCTATAAATAGATAGTGTTTTGCCCTTTATTTTCTAAAGCACTCCTTTATTCATGCCTGTATTTTGAAGTGCACTTTGACAGGAAGAAGCCTGACGGCCATGTTTGATTCCAACTGTGAAAAAGCTTTTATGTTGTTTGTGCCTTCGAAAGCATCGTCTGAAAGTATTTTTCTCTTAGTTATTTAACAGTATATACAGTATGTTATATTGTGCCACATTTTGTGCACGTTATGTGCTTATATGGCGCTTGTGAACCATTTTATGTTGTATTTTTAATTAGCATACAACGATGCTTATCACTAAGCACGTTTTCTTGATGTTTATTTGTTTCAGTTTCACTCCGGTTCATACTGGACAAGACAGTGCTGCACAATAAAGCACTTGTAGCTTGGGTGGTTACAGTACTTCCTGACTCATGTATTCACTTGAATGGAGTTGGGCTTGCTGTTGACTTGTGTCCGCTCACACACACAAGGGGAACAGTACACTTGTCTTCATCGTGGCATCCTAGGCACATTTGGCAGGCCCCTAATCCCTTGAACTTCTTGCAGAAGATTTTATCATGATGCCGATCATCTCCACACACGATGCATGTGCTTTCAGTCCCCCGTTGAAGTTGATGCTTGGGTAAACGCTTGCTTTTTCTCAAAGGCGTAGTCAGGTTCACTTGCGCAATTTATATTGCGTTGATCAGTTTGTTCAGGAATGCTTTCTTGAGCGTATTTAGAAATGTCCATCTGTGTTAGTCTCTGTTTCAACCACTGAACAAGGGTAGACAAGTTGCTTTAACCTTAATGGACAGTGCTGGGGTTGGTGGTGGCTGCACAAAGTTCTCATTCACAGTCTCTGGGATGCGGAATTTGAATTTCTTGTGCTTCAGGCCACTGTTAGTGTCTAGGATAGTTTCGACCCTTGCTTCTAGTTCCTTCACCTTATCCTGCGGTGCCCATATTTCCCACGCTGAGATAAGCTGGTGTTGCTTCAACTTATTTTCCAGGTCATCCAGTTATGACTGGTAGTCATCGCGATTTATGTCAGCAGGAGGCAGCTGTTGAACTATGTCGCAATTCCTCTCAGCCCGTTTAATTACAGATATAAGGCTGCTCTTTATGTATATCGTCACTAGACTGGTCCAAATGAGTTCCTCAGTCAAGAAGAATGTTACGTTCTGTTGTGGGTTGGACCCCAGATGCAAAGCCAGGAAGCTGGTCTCAGTTTAAATCTTTTGATAAAGTAAGGTACCAACACAGGTAATGACAAGAAACAAACCTAGGGCAATGGTGCAGGAGAAAAAACTGAGGATGTGGCACCATGGAATAAAGTACAAAATAAAAACAGAGCAAAAAACAGAAGGCTGGGCTGGAAAGCAGGAACAACTGGGCAAAAATTAAGGGAGACACACACCATAAATGGTCCATGGGTTGAAGAAGCTAAGTTGTAAACAGCATAAAAAATGACTAACAAAAGGCAATCAAAGCATGAGGTGTAGTCCGTGCATGCATGACTAGCAGAAGTGGAAGAAAGAAGCAGCGTCTCCCAGGTGCATGCTGTCCGCCTAAGTAGAGCAGTAGGCAATCAGCAACAGATGCGCCCAGGCTTCTTAAAATAAGAAAAAACAAACACATCAGAGCAACATGGAGCATTCTAAATAGTATTATCAGGAATGGATCCAAGACAGCAGATTACCCTCAATATTTCATACATGGAAAAGTGCTAAAAATGAGGATATCAACGAATTAGTTGAAATGTTAAATAAATATAAATAGTGGATCAAACTTGGGAGAAAGGATACTAAATTACTTGTCAGCGGAAGAAGGGGATAAAAGTATAGACAGGAATCCAAATCTATTTTCCTCACTGGTGTGACAAAAAAAGAAATAATTGAGATCGTCAATAAAATGAAAGCAAAAACATCAACTGATTGTAATGGATTTTAAATGGAAACAAAAAGTAGGGACGAGTACGTCACTATCTGTCTCTGTTCACCCATCTAAATTATCTGTATCCGTATCTGTACTTTGAGTGGGCGGGGTATAAACTGGAAATGGTCGTGGTTTAACCGGAAATGGGTGTGGCTTAAATCAGTACATTATTTCAAGTCTGAAATTGACATGGATTGATCAGAAGTTGCTATATTTATTGTTTATTTTTCTGCTATATGTGTACTGTGTATGTGTGTAAGTGATCTGTAAGACTTTATTATTCGTTTTTTTAATGATCTGTGTGAAGTTGGTGATTCACGCAAACATCCAGTGATGGCAAACAGGGAAATAATCCGTCAGCCTTGTTCACTGTAGTTTTCTCAAAAGCACCGCGACGAGCAAAGTTTTCCTACTGACTTTATATCACCAGCCAAATTAGAAACAAGCAGACAGACAAAAAAAAACAAAACACCGGCAGTGACCGATGTAACACGTGCCATTTACAGTTCTGTCTTGTCAAATGCACCGCGTACGTAACAAAACAAGTTTCCCAAGTAACCTTAGATACGAGCTTAGATGAGGAAAACCTAAACCACACCCAAAGCGGGGGCAGTGACCAACGCAACACAAACCGTTTTCTTGTGAAATGCACCGTGTACGTAAAGAAACAAGTCTACCAACTAACTACAAATTTCATACAAACTGAAATACAGCGAAATAGACAACGTGAGCTGGAGTCGAGCCAAGCAAGCAGGGCATCACTGTCGGTATTGTGTCTGTGTGTGAAAGAGTGACAGGCATGGCTCCTCTCTCTGGCTGTCTTGTCTTGGGAGGATTTTCCTTCATCGCGATTATGGATAATTTTGAGCGGTACACGTTTCATGCTCGTACTCGGCAAAAATGCATTATCCATAACGGATACTCGTCTAAAAACGAGTATCCAGCTCATCCCTATTAAAAACCTTCACCATATCAGTATGTGGAATCAAATTATGGAACTGATTGAGTAAAGAACAGTGCACTAAAATGAGCCATTTCAACAGAGTACAAGCACTGATGTTTACAAAGTATAAGGAGGAAGAATCATGAACCACAGGGAAATACTATGCTATGTCATATAACAGCACTTTATGCAATTTACAGCAATTTGTCCATACAGACGTACAAACCCCAAGTTCATTGTAACACAGTGCTATATTGCTTTATCATTTTCTCGTATTATTCAGAACTGGCGAGGTGAACATGTTGAATAGGATATGAAATGAACAATGGATGTTAAATGTATTAACAATTGTGAAATATATTAGCAATTTATGTGAAACAAAGACATGGTAGGATTGAATAAGCTCTGCTTCTTCCTGCTCCAAGGAATTGTGATATGTGATGTGCACTGAAGTGAAAGGAAAATGTTCTAATAAAGACAAGATATGTCACAAGGGGTAATAAACAAGTCATCATAATTTGTATCAGGGGGTTGAAAGACACGCACTTTTAGCATCATAAGAATTGTCATACTCTTTGATAAATACACATATAGTCATGTGACGCTTATCCTTTACAACACCTTCTCAGATAAGCCAAATACGACCGGACACACATTCCGACAGCGACCGTAAATTTCGGTTTTGTTCATCTTCCTGTCTATGTCACAAAACAAATGAAGGTACTGTTGTTGTACACCTACAATGTTTATTTATCTGAGTGTTAGTGACTTTTTCTTGGCAAATAAGGCCTGTTTATTTGTAGGGATGCCATTAGCTCGGCGCTAAAGTCGACAATTAGTCGATGATTAGTCAACTATGGACAAAGTATAACGAATAAGATTCGACCATGACAGTCCTTAGTCGAAGGCAGCCCTAGTGGCATCTCTACTTGTAGTATACTGTTTGCTGTGATAACCTGTCATGCTGTCGATCTTGATGCCTCAACCAGGACAACAAGGCTGGAGACTGGAACAGAATGGAATTTGAAACGTTTTAGCCAAAAATGTTTCCACAATTAAGGTGTTTTTTGCAGAAACGTTTCAGATTTCGTTTTGTTCTCCAACTTCGTATGTGAAGAGGCATAACCGATGACTCAAAAATGTCACCACATCAAATCAACATGCTCTCCTCCTGGGATGTTCCCTCAACCGGCTTTTTCTTGACTTAATGTATCCACATTCATGTACAGATCATTTAATCGTGCATTCACTTTTTGTGAGGTATTTTTGTTTTTGGTAGCCAGAAAGTATAAGCAAGATGACTGTCACTCTCCTAAAGTGACATGCCTGAGCCATTTTTACATTTTTTTTAGGGCACAGAAAAAATAGCTTGTGACTTACTTCCTTTTTTTTTATTTATTTGACAGGGACAATGTACATTAATTAGCTTTGCTGCAAATGCACCAGAATTAGCCAAAAGGCTATTTTTCATCGTTTCATTTCATCATTACCTACTGAGGTTAGACTATTGGCAAACTATGAGCCATTACTACTAAAATGTAAAAAATGACTTAGGCTGTGAGAAAATATGAATACAGTAATCCTTCATTTATTGTGGTAAATTGGTTCCAGAATCAACCGTGATAAGTGAATTAGGATTAGTGATAAGTGAAATAGGATTCTGCCTTTCTAAATTGAATATTTTCGTAGTTCGAGCATAAAATACCTGTTTACGATGCTCTAAATACGTTTTTTAACATTAGAGCCCTCTAGACATGAAAGAACACCCCCTATAATCATCTTATTACCCAATATAGTAGACATAATAAGAGCAAGTAAGCCATTTGAGACATAAATAAGACTGGAGCTTGTGTACGTTGCAATAAATGTGTTCTGTATGGAGGACAGGAAGTGATGTTGGGGGTTCACAGTTCAGTTTTAGCTCAACAGTAGCCCGTGTTATTAAAATTATCGTTATCATGATTATGTGATCATTGTGCCAGTTGTGATATAATTCAAACCTGAAATAAAAGCCAGTTCCGATGATCAAGTCTCATGCTTGTGTCTCACCGAACATTACAGTGACTTGTGTCGAATACTACATAGCATGTATCCCTAATGCAACTTCTGACTGCTTTATATTTGAATTTTAGTTCAGTGAGACATATTTATGCTTGAAAATGCTTAATTTAGGCAAAAAATACATTCAATTTACTTAAATATGCATATTTTTTGACTAGTGGAACAGCATGATTTATTCATATATTTATGAAAAACCATGATAGTGAAGCCGCAAAATTTGAACCGCAATGTGGCGAGTGATGACTATTTTAAAAATTATTTTAAACATTTTTTTAATTGCTTTTTTTTGTATAAAATGTAAAATAGAAGAAAAACTAATGAACTCTGATACTAATAACTTCCATCTGTTTACTATGCCGCTTATCCTCACTAGGGACGCGGTGCTAATAACTTGAACATGAATAAAGTAGTAAATGACAAGCTGAGCTAACAACAGGAGATATAGTTACTAATCATGACTAGAAAATCTAAATCTAAATAGAACCCAGATATGTAGCAAAAGGTCTATAGAAAGGAACACAGCAAGGAGAAGAACTGAGCATCTATTGTACCTGCCGACAACAAGAGGCGAAAAAGCTGGACTAATGACAGATGGAAAGCAGGTGTGGTTTGTCTGTCCGCCCAACACCAGAAGAGGAGGAACCTAGCGAGGAAACAGAACAAAACCAGTAGGAGGGAAACAGGAACTAACAAAATAAGGGATAATAACAAAAGACAAAGGCAGGAACGGAATATAAAATGAGGAGTTGCATGTGCATGCACCTGTTGCACGGCTGGGAGGCAGAACTGATCTGTATTTTGCTTGTCATACGTTAAAGTGATTTGTCTGTCAAACCATTTGTCATGAATTGTCTCGAAAGACTAAAGTTGTTCTGTAAAAGGGTTTAAAAGAACAGAGGATTTAAATCAGTTTGTGTTGTTTAGAGAAAATGTTATTCCTTTTTTGAATTTATTGGCGAGTTACATGCTGCCCTGCTACTTTAATGTCACACCATACACTAAACATTACTGATTGGCTGGATAGCACATTTGTTTGGCAATTTTGCAAAACATTGTCAGAGAGACATGCAGAGAAACAAGCTAACATTACTAGAAGTATGTAAGTGATGGTGAGGGATGTTCCTTCATCCACACACACACACACACACACACATTGTACATGTAAAAACCTTTTCACAAGTCTCCCCCCATCATGCATGCAGGACTCACAGTGACATCAGGCCAGGTGCACCTCATGTTTGGGGCTTCCTTCTTTGTGTTCTGGTCCCCACCGTCCCCGATCCTTCCAGCATCAGTGGGATGTCCCAGGTGTGTCTCCTCTTGGCCCTGCTCATGCTCTGCAGCTGCACGAAGGTACGACATCCTTGCCGTGGCTTTCATGACTGCACTCAAGCAAGCCGAGCATCAAGACGTGCTCCTCGTGCAGGTGTCTTCTACCACGTCCCTGGAGCTTCTGAAGGAGCGGTGGAGCAGCTACAGGATTCAGTGTTTGGACTTCTTGAACACAACATCCCCTGCTACAGGTGAGCAATCATCTAGACGCATGCAACTGGTCTTATGAGTTCAACATGCCCCCCGCACCCTGGCAGGGGTGGTGTGTAACAGGACCTTTGACCAGTATGTCTGCTGGCCTGATGGACTGCCTGGAACCACAGTCAATGTCTCTTGCCCCTGGTTTCTTCCATGGCATCATAAAGGTCAGATTTCTGTTTTTGCATTGCATCCAGAGACCTGCGAGTGTGCAGTTTGTGTGCTCAGCAGTGTTGAATGTAACAGTATTCACTCCGGAATCACATTTTGACTACGTGATTAACTTGTCCACAAACACCATTAGAAGCTGTCACAAACTTGAGCTATTGTAGGCCATAACTGATAAAAAAAACATAATTATAAGAATCTAATATTGTGGCTCACAAGAGCTGGCCAGAGGCACTTCAGCTTGCTTAAAGGACGTTGCTCTTTGCACGAGCAGTAGACAAAATGAAATTCACAATAATCTTGTCAACACATTGGAAACGGCAGGAGGTCATTACTCAACACAACAGTCTGATTCACAGCGTCATCAAAGCAACTACTGCTACTAGTGGAGGACAATATATAACAACTTAGTCAACTCATGTTTTCGTTTTTTACAAAATGCTGCAGCTGGGAATCACCCCTGTCAGTGAAAGTGCTTCTGGATTCCCAGCATGCTTTGCGGCACTTATTTTGTAAAATGCTAATGTTTCATGAGTTAACATACTTGATGTTTATTATTCCCGTAGTAGTAGTAGTTACCCTTCAGTATGTGTTTACTTACCTTTTACATGTTGTTCTGTAATCATTTGTGTTTCTTCATTTGTGAAGTCATTCATTTGTGTTTCTTCATTTGTGAAGTCACTGTTCATTTCACTGTGCGATAAGCTCACTGTAAGTTTGGTGCTGCCCAATTAAAGAGACACTTCCTTTAAGCAAGCTAAAGTGCCTCTTGCGATCTCTCCAGGGTGTGCGGGCTACACTTAAGACTAAACCTTGATGTCGGTAGGGGCCCGCAAAATGTGGTTTGCCTGCAGGCTGCAAGTTGGAGGTTGGACAAAATTGTCTACACCTAATGCATGTCTTTTTAATATTTTCTAAAAAGGTTAAAACCACAGAAACAAAACAAAAAATAACTTTACCATAGGCCATTAAAGGGCAAGGAATCATGGCATGAACCCAGAGCCAGAGACTTTAAATTTTGCTCTAAATGTGAAACGTTTAATGACTTCTTATGTTCTTCTTCTCTTAACACCCTGTCTTTTGGAAAAAAGTGTTAAATTGTGATTTTCTGTTTACAAATCACTTTGTTGTCAAGTTAACCAGGCAGCTCGTCTGCACATTAGATATATGTAGGGTGTGTTTTGTAACCTGTGATTCAAGCCCATGTGTTCTAGTCATGATAGATCATGGGAGAGAAGCAAAGACAGAGCATCTATTCACCAAAACACAACTTCTTAGAATGACTTCACTTAAAGAGCCCTCTTCAGCAAATACATTTTTTTTAAATTGAAAGCAAGGCTTTCAACATGTACAAATACAGCTATTTTTTATGTGGGAATTTTTCTGAACTTTTACAGAAGTGAAGTTCATTAAAAGTCAGTAACCCTGCTTGATATGATATGACACCAACCAAAGTCTCATTGACAGTTACAGGAATCGTGTGATTGCAGTGCTTGCCTCAAAAGGTTGTGCAACAAAATATTAAGTTATGGAGTACCATCATTTTTGTCCAGGCCTGTTTCACGAGTTTATTTTTTGCAATAATTCTGTTGAAAGCAATGTCTGACATTCATTGGTTACATTTCATAGAATTTTTATTTATTATTACCTTTTTCAGATTCAAGTTATTTCTGTGACCATTGTAAGTTTTTCTTTCATTGATCGAACAGTACCAACAATTTTGCCCACGTGTGTAAATGATGCTTAATTGAAACTAGAACAAGAAAATCTGTGAAAGTCTGTTGATCTGACTGACTGTAATATAGTGTTATCATGTGCTAAAAAGACTATATTTAGTTTTACCCCCCCCCAATTCACTTACACACACATCCTTTCGACCCTCTCCCCCTCTGTTTCCTTCTTCTTCTTCCCCTTGAAACGGTGGTTGACGTGGTGTATTACTGCCACCATTAGTGTGTAACAGGAATTGCAGCTGCCAAATTTCCTACAGTGATAATGGGGTGCAGGTGCGCTGGTCTACCACAGGACGGTCTACCACTCAACTCTAAATCCATGATTTTTCAACCATCTTTCCTTTCAATTATGTATAAACATTGTTTCGATGTCACCGATGTCAAGTTGAATCAGTTTGGCAACGTTAATTCACCGTCTGTTTTGCATTGAAATTTCAATGGCAACCATTCTTACGGAAAATCAACAACAACCAACATTGTTTCAATGTTAACTTGTTATTTGGGATGTGCGTAAAGTACTTCTCTGAATCTTGGCCACAGCTGAGACACCTTCCTTGCCGTCGTGACGTTTTTTACATATGGTATTTGCCAAAGATTAACCTATGCTCTTACATCATTTAAAAAAGGTTGACATGGAGGAGGCCACATGGAAATCTGCTGATCTGCAAAAGGCACACAAATACGTCAGCTCAGTCACATGACATGCACCAGGCTATTCATCATGAATGTTAGCTTCGAGCTAGGAAATTTGACTTTGACTTACATTTCAATTTGTCTTGTTTGGCAATTTTCTGAAATATGATGTAACTGCTAAGTTACCCACAGGGCTTCCAGGCATACGCACAGTCCTGGACAGCTTTCTTGACTCTTTCTTTCAGGATTCATCTGGAAAGAAATACATACAATGTGTACTGACTGGGAAAATGATTTTGAATTGTGTAAATAATGTAGTCTGTACTGAAGAGGTCTTACCATCACTACAGGAGTCTGAATGGAACCTCCTTGGACGTCTGCTCTGCCAGGATGTAGGGATGGTCGTGTCATCCTCCGTCTCAATGCTTGAGAAGTCCCATCAGCTGCAGACATTTCTGATATGCGTTGGTTTAGGAATCTATGTCAAGAGACACATGCTTTTTGAGCCAGTTGCAGAACAAAGCGGTTTTCAATACAGAGAAAACTTGCTAAATACATTCTATAAAGTGATAGCTCACCTATTGTGTACCAGACTTTCTTTACTGAACGTTTGGCGTGGCTTGTGTTCGGCTGACAGCACATAACAATGTGACATCTCACATTCATTGCAGTAGATGGAGCCCTGTTTAGAAAAATGGAACCATTTCAGATCCATTCTTTACGTGGACATGTTGCTTCTGTTCCTCAAAGCATGCAACTTGTCAATGTTGTGTGCTGCCAGTGTCACTACTACTAGTACTACTACTACTACTACAACTATGGTGCAAAACGTTAATCCTTCTGCTCACAGCATTTAATTCACAATATGTCAATTTCCGCGAGATTCCGTGTTTAACAGTAGCTGTGGTTGCTCTATTTGTGGAGACACTGCCTTGTTCAATAAAGTCGCTCCACCTAGTGTTCAAACTTAGAAGTACAAAACAGTTAAGTACATGTTTTAGGCGGGCCGTAGTGCATTATATTTTTAGTCTTTAACTCGGCCCAGTTAAAAATGGATCGCGGGCAGCATTTGGCCCACTGGCTGTAGTTTGGACACCCCTGAAGTAACGTTTCATCAGTTTGGCAACATTGATTCACCATCTGTTTTTCATTAAAAATTTCACTGCCAACCATTGTGATGGAAAATCAACTTTGTTTCAATGTCACCTTGCTGTCTGGGGAGTAGCGCACACGTGCTCCTGCGAAGACGTTTCGGTTGATGGCGGTCATGTTTTTCAACCAGTCATTTTACATTTTGCATTTATGTGTCTCCTAAAATTGTGTACCACATTTTGTGGTGATTCTTGACATTTCAGGTCAATCCGACTTATAGGGTGAAACTTTGGGGTTTAATAACAGCGTCACCATGCAGTGTCAGAAAAACAATAGCACAGGCATGTTTTGCCACTTTTCCCCTTTTGTTGTTCAGCGGTTCAGGAGGAGCAGAGTTACACCATGGGGTGTCCTCGTGTTTTTTTCTCATGACTGTATAATCAAATGAAATATTGTCAACTACAGTATATGATAAATGTAAAAAGAATTGTTTGTTCATATGTCTTCTCAAATGAGTCAACTGTACTCTCATGTCAAAACTGAACTCTCCCCTGATTTTATGTCTAATGGTTGTCCTAATAACGTTTGTGTCCATTTGAACAGTCCAGCAGGGTTTGGTCTACAGATTCTGCAGTAAAGATGGTAGATGGGAGCAAAAGAATACCAGTGAATGTGAGGACGACAATGGCCAGGTGAGGTGTTTGTGCACATTGCATGTGTGGGTGTGTCCGTATAAAAATGATGCATGCTCGAGTGTGTGAATGTTTGAAACAGCTCTAAGTCAGATGGGCAGATGGGTGGCTCCTGTGAAGACTTTGACTGTCTCAACACATTTACATGAAGTGAAGTGAAATAATTCATTGTGTTTAATGCCTCCCATCTGTTCTTTTCCATCTTGCACATCTGTGTATGCTGCGTAAAAGCATTGCATGGAATTATTGTAAATGCCACCTCTGCTATTTTTGCAGCAGCAATATGGCCGCATCCTCAGTCAGTTTCGGATCATGTATACAGTGGGATATTCTCTCTCTCTGGCAGCTCTATTACTGGCTTTGGGAATCCTCATCACTTTCAGGTAGGAACCGGGCAGGGGGTAGCAGGAAGACATGGAAAGGCAGGGAGTAGAATAATGAATAGAATTATAAGGCGGGCTGAGGAAGAAGAAATGGTATGAAGCAGGTATGAAAGAAGTGAGGAATGAGGGAATGAAAAAGGGAAAATGGAAAGGAAAATGAAAGAGGCGAGCAGAATGAAATACCTTCACTTTACATGTTGCATCATGCTGAATAGAGCATCTCAAAGTCAGAAGATCGCACACTGTCACCTCTGCACCAGGAAGCTGCACTGCATGAGGAACAACATCCACATGAACTTGTTTGCCTCCTTCATCCTGAGAGCCGTCTCCATTCTGGTCAAAGACGCCCTACTGACCCTCACACTGGACCCCAGGAGCAGTGGTGACACCCAAGCTCAAACCTGGGTCAACATACCGGTTAGAGAACACACACCTATCGGAATTTGGCACCTTGTCGTACATGGGCAGTGTGGCTAATTTAATGACATTACACGCGAGTGAAATTTACTTTTAGCCACAGAAGGAATTTACATCAACGCACATAAATAAAAAAAGGTCTATGTCAAGACAATGGTAGTGCATTACAATCAATAAAATATTGTATTTATTCTCACAAATGACAACACAATAATTGCAATATATTGCCACAAATAAAAATAATATTGCGATTCAATGCTCCAATTCACACTGAAAAGGCTGAACGGCAGAAAATTAATGGGTAAATACATTCATTTGTAAAGACAGTTAAAACACTTCTCTGAGGAATGCTATTGTGTTCTTCCATACCACTTACTTTCACATGAGATTATTTTGATATCATCTTTATTTGGCTGACAGCCCCTATGAGCTATTATTGGCACAGGAAAAGGGATTTCTATGGTACGCTGTAACGTTTGAACAAGCCCTCAATATGTTTAGTTCACGTTTAAGCAGGGCGACAGCATCAGCAAGCATTCTGGTATTCTTTTCTTGGTCTTAGTATTTCAACACAGGATGTCTGACCACGGTGTTCTTTACAGACAGTTGATGCGCTGCAGTCAGTTCATCTGTCAACCACTGCAGTTATGTACTTGGAGCAGGTTCTGCTGTGCTCATCTTACAATATTTTTTGTCGCCCTGCTGCCGTGCAGGCTGTGATGTGGTGTCGGGCCGCCGTGGTGATGATGCAGTACACCGTGATGGCCAACAACTATTGGCTGCTGGTGGAGGGCATCTACCTTCACAGCCTGCTCGTTATCACTGTCTTCAGTGAGAAGAAGTACTTCTACATTTACCTGGCCATCGGTTGGGGTAAAATTTAAACTTCTGCCATTGTCATTTACCATCAACAATGATAATAATCATCTATACGATATGAAATTGCATCAATGATTTTACATCATTTCTTGCTTACAACATCCATTCTCACGTCTCCCCAAATGTCATGTTTGAAATCTATTTCTTTCATCCAGTGCTTGTGAACTCATCAAAAGTCAACTTTCTTATTTGTTCTCAGGTGCACCCCTCATATTTGTTTCGCCGTGGATCGCAGTGAAGTACCTGTATGAGAATGATGAGTGAGTCCTCATGAGTACTCATTTTTATCCATAACCTGAAATGCTTCTTTCATTTACGTAAAGGCACTGCTATCAACTCAGTTAATACCAAAGACGTATTTATACGTTTCTATAAACCCAAACGCCCAATCCCGTCTTTTACGTTTTTTTTGCGCGAGAGGCAAAAAGAGGTGATGACGCAACTGCACACTACTAGAAGTCACTGTCACGGCAGTTTTCAGCCATAAAAACAACCACAAGGTGGCAGAAGTGCATTTGATTAGAGCTTGGCATGGATCTTTTGCATGTATTTACACACTCAAAAGCAAGGAGGATGTGGAAGAGCATGGAGGAGTGTAGCGTGCAGAAGGTTATGCATTGTAGGGAAAGTTTAACGCGTGCACATGCACACACGCACGTGCACACACGCAGTTGAGTTCCAAATGTGAAAAGTGTAAATAGTTCATGGTGTTATCTTTGCAAATAAATTGTTATTTTGATGTAAAACAGCCCTTTTTGTCTGGTTTATGCTGTGGTATAGTTGTTTAGATATTTGAGCTGTCACAAAAGCAAAATGTTTGTGTCAAAGTGAAAGTTATGCTTGAAATGGATCTTTTTACAAAAAGCTGGTTTTCTCCCTTTTTTAGTCGGCAACTGATATTTTCCCGAAACTTACCAATGTTCTACTGCTGATTACTAAAGAACGGAAAAAGGTAGAAACAACCTTTTTTCTGATGAAAGACGGGAGTCTTTGGTAGGTTCCATGTTTATATGGACGTGGAACACAATATTCTGTGTGCCTTGAAATATCAGTCAAAATCGTCTAAAATGGCCGGTAGGGAAGGGGTTGTCTTTTAAAAAATGGCTGGGATTGAATGAGTTAAGACATGGGCTACTGGTGTGTGTGTGTGTGTGTGTGTGTGTAGGTGCTGGGAGAGAAATATTCACATGGGATACTGGTGGATCATCCGTTCTCCAATACTGGTTGCTTACCTCGTAAGTCTCCTATTTTTCTGTTTTATGTGTTCACACAAAAGCAGCTAGTTTTATTACAGTATATCTTCTCAAGGGACAATACCATAAAAATAAAACTTGGATATATACTCAACAAAAATATAAACGTAACGTTTTTGCTCCCATTGTTCATGAGCTGAACTCAAAGATCCAAAACTTTTTCTATATTCACAAAAGGCTTCTTTCTCTCTCTCAAATATTGTTCACAAATCTGTCTAAATCTGTGTTAGTGAGCATTCATCATTAATGATTCATAATCTATCCACCTCACAAGTGTGGCATGTCAAGATGCTGATGAGAGCATGATTATTGCACAGGTTTACCAACCAATCAGGATCTGGTGTGACCGCCATATGCCTCAAATGTCGTATACAGCAATCCAGAGCATCCCAAACATGCTCACTATCTTCAAAATGCCATCAATAAAATGCACCTGTGTATGTTGTCTATAACATACATGCCTGCCCATAAAGAGCACTTTTGGAGTGGCCTTTTATTGTGGCCAACCTAAGGCACACCTGATGCTGTCTCATCAGCATCTAGATATGCCACACCTGTGAGGTGGATAGATTATCAATCATGAATGATGAATGCTCACTAACACAGATTTAGACGAATTTGTAAACAATATTTGAGCGGGATAGGCCGTTTGTTTTAGATGTTGGAGTTCAGCTCATTAAAAACGGGAGCAAAAACTAAAGTGTTGCATTTATATTTTTATACAGCTTGTGGTGTGTTTTTTAGACGCACATAAAAATGCATCTACAAGAACAACACATAACTATAAATACTAGGGATGCTCCGATCGATCATCCACCTGTCAGTATTGGCCGATTTCCGTAAAAACATGTGATCAGCATATGCTGATAAATGCCTTTCAAAGCCAATCACAAAAAACGAACAGTGTGCGAAGGCCACCCCTACATGTGTGCTGTGTCACACAGGTTGCCAACACCCGTACTGGGCCGACGAGAGACTTTTTCCCGTATTGCCACGATAATCAAAACAAGTCTGTAAAACCTGAAAGGTTTCAGTCTGACAGTTTGCCACAGGCCATGCCAATCGATGGCAGCATGACTTTTCCTGCATCTTTGTTCACACGCTTTGCCTAGCTGTCACTGGCAGCAGCTAGTTAGCGAGATTTACCTTATCCAGAGTTATCTAGCTTTTGGTCTTCAGACTCCAAATGTGACTTTTTACCATAGTGATATTTTGTTTTTAAAACAAACACACAATACGATTAGTTTGGAGCTCAATTTTGTCCCACGACGAAGCTACAAGTGGACGTCATGTTCGTGTGGTATGTACTAACTTAGCGATTTTGCTCTCTCGTTGTCATTACTCAGCCCGTTAGTCTTCTTATATTAAAATATTTGCTGGAGGAATAAGCACTCTTAGCCATCAATCAACTGGAAGAAAACACTTCTTTATTATAACGAGGAAAAAATTGTCACAAATTAAAAAGTTCGCCACAACACGTCAACACTACCATCAATGTCAACACCGCCATCTAGTGGTCACAACAAGATACAACATTTGAAAACAATATTGACTTTATTTCAAAGATTAAAAAAATAAGTTGTTGCTCCAATTTATGTATTTTTTCAATGGATAAGTGTTAAAATGTCAAAGTAGTGTAATGTTCAGTGTTGGTGTTAACTTGAACATTCACACGCTGCATGCTTGCATGCTTGCATGCTTGCATGCTTGCATGCTGGCATGCCGGCGGTCCTCCCTCGCTCTCTCGGCAGCGACAGTGTTGCTTTTAGCAGTAATAATCTTTTGGGAACTCCTCATAACACTCTGTAATAATTACTTGCTCATCCTGTGTAAAATACACTGGCTCGGACCGCCTCACTTTCCAGCGGAAGTAGAATAATATCATGTAAAATGCCCCTTTTTATGTGCGCGCACTTAGCACAAAGCCGAAAACCAGACTTGGTAAAGTAAATTGATAACCACCGTCATGGGACCAATTAAGTCTGATTGCGGATTTGAGGTTTTGTTGAGCTGCATCTTGAGCACAAAGCCTGGGTTGGTTGAACCACTTTCGCAGAATACCCTATACGTGTGTCCAGCCTCATGATGGTGATATTATCACAGGGTCTCCTTTCTCACCAGCTTATTTTGAGTAGCTCACCAAAGGGTCAAAGAATATTTGCTTCAACTCTCTGTAGTTTTTTTGTTACAACTGTTGAATTCACGATTCTGCCTTTCATATAATGACAAATGACCACAAAATAGAATGAAGACGATGGCCACACTATTTGAGTGGAGATGTGCTTGGTCAATAAAGTAGTGTACAACTTAAATGTTGCCAGTCATAAATAAAACACAAATAGTTGGCAGCTCTAATAGTGATGAAAGTTGGAGACCCCCGCAACCTGGACACTGAATTTATTCTGTTTTAAGTTGAGCAGGACAGATTTCATTTATAAATTTCAATTTAATTTATTTCTATGATTTCTAAATGTATAAAGATACTGACAGTATTGATACAGATACAGATACTGCCTCAAATTAAATTCAGGTTTGTGTCAAAATTGTTTCACACATATAAAAAAGGCAAAAGAAAACAAAAAAACAATCCACCCAAAACTTTATTTTTGAATATTACCTATTTCCCATGGGCCCTTGGAATTGTCTAGCAGCAGTACTGGCCAATAGCGCTCATCATTAATAAATTGAATGTACAGTTAATCCATTGGTATCGGCCAATCTCACTCATGGATGATTGGTATTGTAGTGGGCAGCATAAAACCCTGATCGGAGCATTCCTAATAAATACACTAACATACACACTTTAGACAAATGGAAAGCTTTATGTCATCAGCAATGGTTCTGCACTAGACCTCCTGGTGTGTGTGGCTGATTCAAGTCAAGCAGGAAGGACTCAAGTGTTGAAAGTCCCGCAACCCAACTGTCACGATATTCCTGTCTCCTGTCATTACAGATTAATTTTTTTATTTTCATACGAATCATCAAAATCCTAATGTCTAAGCTAAGAGCGCACCAGATGAGATACACGGACTACAAGTTCAGGTCAGAAAACGGTTTCAAACCACTTCTATCCAGTTTGTATCCTGCATGCATATACAGTCGTCCCTCGCCATATTGCGGTTCTAATATCGCGGCTTCACTATATCATGGTTTTTGAAAAATGTATTAATTAATAAATCATGCTGAATGCGGCCTGGTTTACTTTTTTAAAATATGCATTTTTAAGCACATTTTACATATTTTTGCCTAAATTAAGAATTTTCAAGCATATACATGGCTAAATTAACTAAAATGCAAATACAGTATAAGGCATTCAGAAGATGCATTCAAAAACATGATGCAATGTAGTATTCTACACTGGTCACTAGGTGTCAGTAATGTTCATGTTTAGTGCGGCACACCAGCATCAGACTTGATTGCTGTAACGGCAGGCTTTTATTGAAGGTTTGAATTATCTCACAAAAGGCGCAATAATAATAATATAATAATAATAATTCGAACTACAGCACAGGCTGAACCCCTAACATCACTTCCTGTCCTCCACACGTCCGGAACACATTTATTGCAACACACACAAGCACGATATTTATTTATGTCTTACAGGTAAATGCCTTATGTTTTGTTATTATGTCTACTATATTGGGTAATACGAGTTTAAACATGACTATAGGGGTGTTGTGCTTGTCTAGAGGGCTCTAATAATGTTAAAGAAAAGTATTTAGATGGTTGTAAACAGGTTTTCTATGCTCTAACTACAAATATATTTGATTTATAAAAAATCGCGGAACTTCACTTATCAATTTGGAACCCATCCATCCATCCATTTTCTATACCACTTCTCCTCATTAGGGTCGTGGGGGTATGCTGGAGCCTATCTCAGCTGACTTCGGGCGAGAGGCGGGGTACACCCTGGACTGGTCGCCAGCCAATCGCAGGGCACATATAGACAAACAACCATTCACACTCACATTCATACCTATGGACAATTTAGAGTCACCAATTAACCTCACATGCATGTTTTTGGAATGTGGGAGGAAGCCGGAGTGCCCGGAGAAAACCCACGCACGGGGAGAACATGCAAACTGGAACCAGTTAACCGTAATAAATGAGGGATGACTGTATATGCTTATCGATTGGATACAAGCATTTTTACGAATATTTTTACGACTATTTACCCATGTTTTTTTTTTGCTTCAGATTAGCAAAGTCCACCCTCACTCTTATCCCTCTGCTGGGGATTCATGCCATTCTCTTCACCTTTGTCATTGACGAGTCCGTCCCAAAAGGTTCCATGCTGCGCCTCCTCCGACTTTTTTGTGACCTCCTGTTCAACTCCTTTCAGGTCAGAAGTCAATTGAACACATGATCTGTAATTAGTGTTTTGCTGATCGACTATCATAATGTACACAAAAAAAAAACATCATTATGGGAATCATTATTTTTCAAAAATATATGAATTAATAAATCATGCTGTTTCGTGGTTGAATATGGTCTATTATTGGTTAAAAATGACTATATTTAAGCAAATTGACATATGACATTTTTGCCTAAATTAAGCATTTTCCAGCATGCAAATATGAGGCATTCTGAAGACGCATTGAAAAACATGATGCTATGTCGTATTCTACACTGGTCACTGACTTGATCGATGGCACAGCAGGCTTTTTTGGAGGTTTGAATTAGCTCACAACAGCCACAACAATAATAACATATTAATAATAATGATCATCATAATAATAACACCGGCTACTGTTGCGGCCATAATTCACTCCATGCTAAAACTCACATCGGAACCCCCAACGTCACTTCCTGTCCTCCACACGTCCGGAACACATTTAACACAACACACGGGCACAGGTCTTATTTATGTCTAGTATATTTGTTTTCTATTATTATGTCTACTGTATTGGGTAATATGAGTGTAAAGGTGACTATGGGGGTATTAGTTCATGTCTAGAGGGCTCTAATAATGTTAAAACTGTATTTAGAAGGTCATAAACAGGTTGTCTATGCTGAAACTATGAAAATAATTGATTTATATATAAGGAGTCCTACTTTGCGGAAATTCACTGATCACAGTCGGGTTTGTATAAGTATACAGTATACTGTATATTTCTCACAGTTCCACTTTTCTTTGCAGGGCCTGCTCGTTGCCATCTTGTACTGCTTTGTCAACAAAGAGGTAAGATGGATGAGCTCATGTTGAGCGCCTGCAGTCTGTGGTGCAGATGAATGACAACATTTTCATTAGAATTGTCCTTGGATTTTTTTTTATCAATAAAAGCTTAGTTCTTGTTGCACTTTGTTCTATTTGTTTGCTAAATGGAACAGACATGAAGGCAATCTACTAAACGTTAAACTTTGAAATGTATTTTTTGGAAGGAGACATCCATCCGCAGAGTCCCTTACGTCTTATTTAATCCTCCTCATCGTCTTCATATGGCTTTCTGCTGTTTGCTACCACTCCGCAATCGCATCATCCTTCCAGGTGCAGTCAGAGATACTAAAAAAGTGGAAGAGGTGGAAGCTGGGTAAGGACATCGACGAGGAGTACCGCCACACCCACAGCCAGACGCCACACATGAAAAGTGGCAGTATCGCCACGGGCAATATCCCTGACCTCCATGACAATAACACAAGTGACCCCAGCGGTGGACCGCAAGGGACACTTCCACACAGAAAAGCTGTCAAAGGCCCGTCCTGCTCCACGGCACCTGAGGAAAATCGCCGACTGGTTGTCTCCTACAGCAACGGGATGGGGAAAGTCCAGCCCTTGGGCAGCAAGCACACTTTTCCTCTGTCCTTCTTGTCAAAGCGAGGCACTGCCAATCACACCAGCACCACCACGGAGGATGTGTGTCTGGAAGAGAGGGCACAGTACCCCCAGGAAGGAGAGGAAACTCCTGTCTGACTCCTCGTTGAGTGTGTTGACTGCTCACTGATGCAACAAAACTGATGGTTTTACCACAGAAAAAGGAAACATTTAAAAGAAAAGTTGACTGACTTCAGACATCTAGAATGAATGAACATGAGCATGAAATGAAAGTCATGTGCTGTACAGTGTGCGAGTGTTTGTGTAGGTGTACTTTAATGTTATTCAGGTTATGATTGTGTGTCGGCTTGCTGCACAGGATGCACATTTGTGGTATTCTTCAACATAAACCTCCCAGTATCCTTGTGTCTTTTAATGTTCTTGTATTATACAACTGAATGTGAACTACAGTATCACTTATCACTTGAAAGCATCCCTAACAATCCCAGCGCAAAAGTATTGAAAAATGATATTAACGACCATGATGCCAAGCTGTGTTGATGAACCACTGTTGTTTTATGTCAAATGCATTGCGTTTTTTAAGCTAAACGAGGAAAGAGTCTAATGAACATTTGTGAGTTATCTTGACTAGCAAATAGGGATGAGCGAGCACACCACTATCTGTATCTGTATCTGTTCACCCATCTAAATTATCTGTATCCATCTGTACTCGGTACTGTACTGTACTTTGTGACCACTTCATGGAATAAGACAAGAATACATTTCAAGGAAAAAAGCAGTCATGCTACCCCAATTCAGTTGAAGAAGTGGCTGACGCAACACAAGCCTGCACACCACTTGCCAGATGCACCGCATACTTTACGAAACAAGTTTACTTTAGATACAAACCGAATAGAGGCGAGCTGAGGAAAACCTAATAAAGTGGAGGCAGTGGGTAACGCCACACGGGTCGTTTTCAACTCGCCAATTGTGCCAATTGCACTGTGTGCATGAACGAGGCACCGATCAACTCCTCTGTGGCTCCAAGCTGCACGGTCTGTCTCGGGAGGGGTGGTCGCTCTGTGTGACTGGCCAATCACAGAGTGTGAAGAGTGAATACATAATGAGGATTTTCTTTCATGACGATTACAGATAATGACGAGATGTACTCGTTGTATTCCCGTATTCGGCAAAAATGCATTATCCATAACGGCTCATCCCTACTAGCAAGTGCTTAATTCATCCATGTGCATTATTTTTCATTCCATGTTTTATATACCAATCTTCTTTTCCGCACATGCGAATGTAATGGTGAAATGTTAGTATAATGTACTATAAACTCATAACATTTTATAAGGACTTGAACTATAATGCAAGGTGCGTACTGGCTACCACATCTGGATGTTCTGTGAGAAAATAAACATATTTATTTAGCTCCATAACAATTTTATTTGGCATTCTGAAAGCTACTGTCAAAAGCAAGCAAACACAAATTCTCCTCTTTTGAGCACCATCATCATGCTGTTCTGTCATCGCCCACAGTTATTCAACTATGCTCTGGAGAATTGTGTGCAGAGCGTGTACTTCAATCAAAGTCCTTGGACAAGGAGTTTTCATTGTAGGGCGAAGGCGATACATTTTGTGATGTGCTGCATTCACAGTTCTTTTGAAAGAGTACAACAGTCAAGGACCTCTTCAAGTTGTTATTTTCTTTTTCGGACTGAAGCAGAATGTTCCACACAGAGCCATTTCATTCTTTGTGACTTTAGGTAAATGCAGTGTCAAAGAGTAAGAAATATATTGATCTGATCTTTACAAGGATCTTCTATGTATATTTTGAAATTGTTTGTCATTGGTGAAATGGAAATTCCATGGTTTGTAGTTTACATTTACATTACAGTTTACATTATTGAGGTACAGTGCCCTGCAGACGTATTGGAACAGTAATGCCCATTCCGTTATTTTTGTGGTAGACTGAAAACATTTGGGTCTGGCATCAAAATATGAATATGAGAGCAGACAGCAACATTTCAGCTTTTATTTCCAGGTATTTACATCTGGATCGGATGCACAGTTAGAAGAAAGCACCACAAAATCCTGACACAAATACACAAATATCATTGTTCATTAACTGTAATTGCATTGTATCCAGTAAAATGATTTGTAGTGGAAGTCACTGTTGATAGGCTGTTTGCAAAATACGCATACAATTTATTCTACAAGGAACAGGGGAACAGGGAGAGGAACTTTGGACATACAAAAAAAATTTTTTTTTTAGTTTCTGCTATCATTCACATGCGTTAATTACCATGGAACGCCCCTTGAACACCTGTTTGGCTTCGTTTATTTTCTTCTGTTTGGTTCTTCAACATAGAACTGGAGCAGCCACACACTCAGCAGACTGCTGACTTGGACCAGGTACAACGTGACCACTTGTGTGGTGGTCATTTTTCCGGCAACGACAAATCGAATGGTTTTTAAAACAAATTGTTGCACCCCTATATAGTTGTATGTGTTGACTGCACCAAATGAACTGAAAATTTACATCATGCAAAAAAGCACCACACATACCTGAAAATATAAAAAAACAGTCTCTTTAATAGTAGCAGAACATGACATATAGGTATACTGTATGTAATATATGACAATATATTGCAATCTACTAATTTAATATCTTCTTGTTACACTCTTCTGCACTCATTGTGTATGCTATTGGCCCCGCCTCCACCCAAAAAGGCAAAGAGCCTGTATGACTGACAAAAGGGATCACTCCTTTTATGCAGTTGTTCTATGGAACATACGCACCAAGGTGCTGAAACCAATGCACAGAGTGAACACTCTTCTTCCCTGTTCGGAGGCGAGAGATGAGGAAAACAGCCATTTACATGGCAATATACAGTATTAAGGTTGGCAAAATTATCGAGTTCATTTTAATTTATTGCGTGATTAGTGCCCACAAGACTTTTTTTTCTGAACGAGAACTCTTGTCACATTTTAATCTTGCGAGATCTGTGACCCGAGATCTTGTGACACCCGTACTGAATATCCATATTCATGTTGCATTAACATATCACACAGAACATAAAACACTGATTAATTGCCGACTCTAAATTGCCCATAGGTATGAATGTGAGTGTGAATGGTTGTTTGTCTATATGTGCCCTGCAATTGGCTGGCGACCAGTCCAGTCCAGTCACACTCGTTTTCACCATGGGCCACATCACAGTTATGATTACCTTTTAAAGCATATAAACGTATCATCACCTCGTGATATTACACGTTTCATGATTAGCATTTTCACTTTGTTTGTATTGTTTGACCAACAAAGCTATATTGAAATCAGAAGTCAAAGCCAAGCAGAAATTCTAGTATACAACTACTGTATAATTCATTTTAAATGAGGTTTGACAACAAGAAAAAGCCTCTCCAAATTTTCTGTCAAAATTGACAGAACGTTCAGCACGAAAGATTGTCTGCTTTATTTTGATATGATTTGATAATTTTTACTTATTATATAAATATATTCCAAACATTTACCAAATCAAATTAACAATAATAAAATTAAAATATATAAACAAACAGTTATTTGAAATCACAAAAATAATGAAATAAAATTTTAGAAAAGTGTCTTTAATTTTTTTATTTCCAGGGTTTTGCGGGCCACATAAAATGATATGGCCTTACAAATCTGGCCCTCGGGCCTTGAGTTTGACACCTGTGTCTTAAAGCAAGGCTGTAAATGTCATCTGAGTGACGACCAATATAAATGATGAGCTTCTTTCAGAAATTCAATATCTGTAAAACCAAAAATCATCAATTATTCATCCAACCTTTGCCCATAAACTCCTTTGTATAGCTATTGATGAAGTGAGCATGCCAGCAGTCAGGCTTCGTTTTACTGCATGTGGCCCTGTATAAAAATATCCAGCATACAGTGCATAAAAGCAGTGGCTTAATGTGATAATGCATTAAAAAAAAAGTTGATAATATTCAAATTGGTTAAAAGATATCAATGTCATATGTACAGTTTAATAAGTTACACTATGTACAGTTTAATAGTTGGATAAATAATGTTTTATGGTCATTTGCAACATTTGTTATTTGAAAGTGTGGTTGATGTGCAACTTGTATTAGTTGTCGAGCTAAACGTTTGTAGCATTCTGTCAGTTATTTCATGTCTGTATTGTCAGTAGGGCTCTGTCAACACACAGCCAATCAAAAGTATTGGGGGCGGGACTAAGAGCAACCGGGTTAGACAGAAGGAGCGGGAAACAGAGAGCTGGTAGAGAGCACAAGACATCATTAAGTAGCAACCACTAAGATTCACGTCAACTACCCATGGTTAACTTCTTGTCAACTGCAAAAGGTGAATATATGCTGTAACTACTTGTAGCTGTACATGATGGAAATGTAATTCTGGTTAGCAATCGCTAGTTAGCCTAGCATCGCACATGTGATTAGGCCTTGGTATCACAAATTAGCATTGTGATGTGTATCCAGCTAAGCTAACGCTAACTCGACATGATGTAGTGTTTCATGGTAGCTCAATGGAGTTTATGCGCTTAAAGGAGATGATGCTTTCACGGTGGAAGGGCGCTGCTGTTGCCCCTGCTGTACTGTGTTGTTGCCATGCTGTTCTTGCTCTGTTGCTGGTTTCCGCTGTGTTTCTGTGGTAAGCCTGCAGAGTGATGCTGCACTGGCTTGCCTTGCTATTGGATGCTAAGTGTGCTAACATCCAAGAGATCATATCCACATGTGATCCGGTATCCCTAACCACTCATAAGGATTCCTGAGTACCCGATGGACTCATTGTGCACGTGCTTTTATTTTGTGCTCTTTTTGACTAAAGTGGCCATTTTGGTTTGAAGGCCTGACCTCACCCAAGCAACGACACAGGCCTGCAACTGAGTTTGAACTACGTTTGGACAGGGTTTAAACTGAGAAACTAAATAATGGTGCTAATATGGGCACTTTGAGTTATTATTGTGCTTTATTCTTGCTCACTTTATTGTGATAAAGAGGTGATTTTGGAGAGTGAGGCAAAGATTTAGAACATATAAAGGAGATCTGGTACAGTATTTTCTTTGGGAAACTTTATTTGAGATTTTGGATATATTTTATTATAATTTATTTATATTTTATTATAATTTTTGAATAATTTTTTTCATCAGAAAGGGTCGTTTTGATTTTTAGGTGAATATATTGTGAACATATTGTAAATAAATTTGTTCATCTTTTATATTTAAAGTACAGTTGTGGAGGTCTTTTTTACACTTGAATAGGAATATACATTGCAAATTAATGTGTACAAAACACACTAACTCAGGCCCGGTCACATTGTATTAACCACTAGAGCTTTTATAAATTAACTACATGAGACCTGGGTTACATGCATGGTAAATGAAAACCATTCTGAAGCTCTACTGTACCTTTCTGCGCTAGTACACCTCACACAATGTGACACAACTCATTCTTCCAGGTCACGGCCATCCATTGAGGGGTAATTCCGGTGAACCAAGTATTGTGTACTGAGCCATTGTCGTATAAGAAATGTAGTTTGAATCGCATTTCAAACCACCTCCACTTTGGATGCATCTTGTAAAATATTATATAATTTTATACCTCTTCATAAAACCATGCATCTGGATGTGACAAAAATGGATTTTGGTCTGCCAGTGTGAACAAGGGCTCTGGTCCTCTTGTGTCTGACTTCGTTTGTCATCTCCTCCTCAATTCGTCTCACCTTCTGTCAAGTGACATGCCCTTCAAATCACTCCATGTAGCTGTGGTGTACCAAACAAAGCCCAGCCTGTTCCATTTGTATTATTCTACATTTTCCTTTCCATGCAGTGAAGCGCTTTTTACCTTTCGTGTATTTCCATCTCAAGAGAGGAAGTAATATGTGATTGCAAGTGACTACTTGAATGCATGTGCTGTGAACATACGTATGTATGGAGTGCCGTCTTCACTGTTGTAGGATGAAAGCATTAGTGGCTGTGTATAATAGACAAAGGCAGTGTCTCACTGGATCACGCAGTATGTGCGTTTCAGTACACTCCTGCTCACAATTTTAAGACCAGTTGAAAAATTGCAAGAATTTACATTTTGCACTGTTGGTTCTTAATGAAATATTTGAAATTGACGTTATTAAAGAAAGGTGTATTGATTACTTAGGACTAGGGCTGCAACTAACAATTATTTTAATGGTTGACTCGTCAGCAATTATTTGTTAAATTAGCCGACCAATCAAACGATTATTGCTTGTATGATCTTCTGTACACATTTGCTATAATTATTGACCTTAACCTGCATATTGACTGCATGTAAACATAGTGAGTTTCCAGGAGGCTGGTGGGAATGTTGCTCCAGGTGGTGAAGATGGCTTCACGGAGGGCATCAACTATGTGGAACTGATGTTCATTTTTTCCCATGTCATCCATCCCCAAATGTTTTCAGTTTGATTTAGATCAGGGGAACACACATAGAAGGAAAAAGCCTCCGAGATCATGAAGGCGCCCCCTCAACTGTGCCGTGCGGAAAACATCTCAGGTGGGATCTCCTTGTCACGTCAGTAACGTTGGAAGCCACAAGGACCGCCAAGGTAAAAAATGTTCTTGTCAGAGAATAAAACTTTTTGTCTCTGTTAAGAAACAGCTGGATGCCATAATTGGACCCCAAAGCAGAGACAACAAAAAGAGAGTTTCCAAAAATGTATTAACATAAAGTGGAAAAATGCTCAAAAAATACACAAAACAAAGTACAGCCATAGCCATAGCCAAAGTCCAGGCAAAGCCATTGGTAAAAGGTAAATAAGGGAGGCATAAGGCAGGAATAGCAAAAGCTGACCAAAGTTCTCACAAGGTTCAGGAACAAAGGTTGGCCAAAAAGCAAACTACACGCGCAAATAGCAAAAAGAGAACAAGACCGAATGCTGAAGGTGGAGGAGAAACAACAGATGGCTCCGCCCAGATACGCCCCTCAGGTGGACTGCAACACAGAGGAGACAGGCGGCGGCAGAGTGGCTCAAGCAACACATAACAGTCTCACTCCCATTTTTAAGCTCTACTTTGAACTTCCTTAAGATCCAACAGTGCAAAATATAAATTCTGACAATTTTTCAACTGGTCTTAACATTTTGATCAAGAGTGTATGTAAGCTTAAAGAGGGGTTCCAGTTTGGTACTCTACTAAAATATTACAATCTCCATGTAAAGTACTATTTATGCAATAATAAGAAACACGGGAAATGAAAGTAATTTCTTTAATTCACTTCACCACCAGTCACATTTGTTAATAAGGTGTGCAGTAGTTTAGATTGTAAAAATGCATGTTCATTATGTAGACATCGTGGCTTCCTGCCGCGAAAAAAACATGGTCTGCAAGGTGAGAGAGTCGGAGAGTCAGATTGTTTTTTGTTTTTTTTACTAAACAAGAAAAATAGGATATTGGACATCAGTATCATGAGTTCCAGGACCATGACAGAAGCTGCCTGTGTAACAGTAAGTTGACTGCTTTTATGTCTACTTTGTGCATGTGTTGCCCTTAAATTGTAGAGACCACCACACAGCTCAGTCCCTTGATTTTATAGTTAATACAAACGTGACTCAATTGCAGAATTACTGCATATAAATATAATAATCCTGTGTCCTTATTGTATGCCTGTCATAAAGCTCCATGTCCAGAGGCACGGCAGCCTCAGCCCCTAGTTTGACATTCAGCCTAGTGGGTGTGGCTGGAATATGAATATATTTTTCAGGCCATTGGGGACTGAATTGTGCGTGTGAGACGTGACCAGTAAAAAATATTTGCAATTTTGTTGATCTACACAGCTGCATCTGCTTGTGAGCTAAAATGTTTTCTTCTGTAGAAAATTTGTAGTTTTCCTGTAGTTTACACTGACAAGTGAGCTCATTGCATTAGGAGGATCCAGGTGCTCTCAGGTGGAGTTAAACTTGTCCTGAATACCGACAGAACTGTCAATAATGAGACCAGCTAATCATGCAGACACGCATTCATGATGAAACTCAAGAAATTCATTACATAGAAGGTTAATGCAATTGAGCTAAGACGGAGCAGATCAGAATTATTCATCTACAACCAAGTGCCTCCTCTGTATTATTAATGAATGCATGATGGAATATATATCATGTATTCATGACCAATTTTTGACAGTTCAATCCAGTTTGAGGAATCACCATCTGTGTCTATGTTTGACTTAAAGCCAAAAGGGAACCATGACTGCATAAAGTCAGGATGAGTGTTTTTAGAAGCAATGGAACAACAGTGAGATAACGACAGAGAAGCCACCCTGAGAAAGCATCCAGCAATGTTGATGTGTCCTTTAAGGAAAGGCACTTACACTAGGCTCCAGGACAAGATTGGATTAGGCTCTACACTTTACAAAGGAAAAAACACTTTTAATATCTGTTTGCTGTGTGTGCGCGTGTGTGTGTTTGACAGAGAAGGTGTGGAAATGGAGTGGAAATAATGTATTAATATTACTTTTCTGGATATTTTCCTCATTTCTGATGGGTTTTTTTCTCATTTTTTTCTTTTGCAAAGTCTCATTAGAGTCGACAATGAGACGCTGTCCCCGGTTTGTTCAGGTTTTTAATTACCGGTAAGTTTCTCTATAAATAGCAGTGAAATGCCCCTGTCCTCACTCGGGTCACAGGGGTATGCTGGAGCCTATCCCAGCTGACTTCTGGGTGAGAGGCAGGGTACACCCTGGACTGGTTGCCAACCAGTCGCATGGCACATGTAGACAAACAACCATTCACATTCATACCTGTGGACAATTTATGCATATTTTTGGAATGTGGGAGGAAGCCAGAGTACCTGGCTCAAACCCAAGCACGCACGAGGAGAACATGCAAAATCCACACAGAGATTCTCAAGAGATTCAAACCCAGATCTTCTTGATCTCCTCACTGTGTGGCCAACATGCCACTAGGCCACCGTGCGGCTCTCTAAACGTTATACAAATGATAATTAAACATACATGGTGAAATAAAGTTACAAATAAATCTTAACAGTAAAACTAGAACATGTAGCAAACATTAACTTGACCAAAGAGTACTATTTTTTCTTGGAAGTGGCTTTTTTTATTCTAATCATCAACATTTGGCTCAAAATAAAATTCACCCTTGTGGAAGAGTGTACACATTCTCCAAAAAAGCCAAATATACAAAAAGTGATTAAAATGTTTCAAAGGTTGTCTTCTCTAAAGCCTGTTTTTTTTGGTTGGTGAATTCCTTGTATGACTTTTGAACAATACAAACCTTCCTCATCTGGGCTCTGTAGCATTCAACTTGTTTGATACAATAGATGGTGTAGCGACATAGACCAGGATAACATGAAGAAATGCAAACAGACAAACACACCCGATGGTTTGTTCCACTTTAAAGTTAACATTACAAATGCTTCGGGGGAAAAGTCAATTTGCTTTCTGGTAAAAGGGAAGGTCCTCCATTCAGATCATCACGTAGGGGTGTGCTGCCGAAGATATAGTATACTCTAGCTTTTCTCAAGGAATGGACAAAGATTCCCTCTGACATTTTCATCTCAAGTCTTCACAGATGAGTGGAAGCTCTTGCACCTGCAAAGTGAAAGACCAAACTCATAGCTTCTTCCATTTTCTCTTTTTGTAGGTATAATGGAAATCACTAGCGGTATAACAGTAAAGGTACCTCGGTATTTGGGTCCGCTTCCTGTAGGTTTTTTTTTGTGTGTAAGGAGAACAACATTTTCCTGTCTTTATTATTGTTGAAAAAAAATTTCAATCTGCAGGTAATTGTCCAGTGAATAAAATTTGAACCGAACAGACCAAACAGTACTCGGTTTTACCGTGTATCCCTAGAAATCACATTTTGATCCTGTGATTAGTCATGATTCATTCAAATTAATCACACCCCCATTTAAAAAATACTAACCTTTTGTAGAGAGTTCTCAAAAATTCACCTCAACCAACCTTAAACCAAACAAAACAAGAAGTCTAAATGTGGAGCAGGTGGCGTTTGTATCCAACCAATACCAGTTAATGCGTATAACACACATGCCATCCTCGTCGACTATTGTTGTTTATCGGAAAAAACTATCCACACGTTTAAGCAGAAAGGGGTTGCATTGTTTTTGTTGTATGTTATTTTGTAGGTATTTCTTCAATTGTACGTTTTCTTGTTTTATTCCCTGATGAGAAAAAAATGTAACCTTGACTGTTCTGATGGCTTCCAACGTTACTGGCATGACAAAGAGATCCCATCTGAGATGTTTTCCACACGGCATAGAGGAGGGGGTGCCATCATGATCTGGGCTGCTTTTTCCTTAAATGGAAAAAAAATGGAGCTTCAGGTTGTGCAGTAGCACAACGATGAACAGCCTATTTCAGTTTAATGGTTATTTGCAATACATTTCTTACTCAAAAACGTTTTTGTCTCACTCCAATTTCTTCTTTTTGCATTTAGAAGCTCTACTTAGAACCCTATTAAGGTATCAAAAATGTAAAAATAATACATTTTTGTTCAAAAAGAAATCGTGACACAGGAAGTTCAAAGAACTGGAAGTGGGGAAGAAATAAAATGGGATGCATAGGTGAGCTACAAAAATTGGCTTGGAGGAACAAAGTAGAAAAGCAGCAGGAATATGAGATAAACTGAGTCGAAGTACATAGTAGATACATACAGTAGTATCCAGGAATATGTGTGTTGAATACTAATGATACCCTGGATATGACTGATCTGGAGCCTGTTTGGAAGAGCCTCTTTGTATCCTTGGAGCTGCTTAGAAGCATTTGCAGTACCTCCTCAACATAAAAGCAAAACCTCTTGAAAATTCCAACTACTCTCACAATTTTAAATAATACCTTCTCTGAGCACACAACCTGTCTTTCCTGGGCAAATATGTGATATTGACATTTACTTTGATTATCATTCTGTGCATGGCTGAAAAACCAAACATAATATTGGTAGACGTTATTATATTATTATACCATTTATCAGGGATGCGTCGATCGATCGGCCACCGATCAGATCTGCTGATTTCCGTGAAAAAGCATGTGATCGGCATATTCCGATAAATGCCTTTTAATGCCGATCACAAAAGCCGATCACCTCTGGCTTGTAGCGATCAAATCCCATCCGCTTTCCTTCACTCTGCGCAGGCGTGCCGAATTCAAAACAAACATGTTTTGAACAACAAACAGGTGCCCCTCAGGGTACGGTGCTCTCCCCTTTCCTCTTCACCCTCTACACCTCGGACGTCACACACAACTCCACACAGTGTCACATCCAGAAGTTCTCCGATGACACAGCCATTGTTGGTTGTGTTTCAGAGGGGAATGATCTGGAATACAGGACGGTCATCAGGGACTTTGTCAGCTGGAGTGAGCCTGTCAGAAACTTTAACTTCCCTGTGACTCTGAAAGTAAATAGATGTATAATCCTTCAAATAGACAGATTTGTTATATTGATGTACTGTATGACATTACACTCATACTTGGTAATGGTGGCAGACAAAGTACAAATCATATGTTGCGCCTGTCTCACTTCTGATCATGAGAGGGTTTCTTTTTTTTTGGGCCATTTCTCCTTTTTGGCCATGTTCGTGAGAAAGCAAACATGCTGTGGAGAAGAAGGAGCTGTCTACTTACTATTCACACAGTCACAGCATTTTATGAGATTTCTTCCTGCAGGCTGGAGAGCCTACAATCCCTCTCCATCATGATGGAAACAGCTGGGGAGGAGAATAGAGGAAAAAAAACATAAGCATGTACTGTAGTGTACATCAAACTGACCACTAACGTGGTACAAAGAAACCAACATCACCAAACAACTTCCCACAACACATTTTTCCCCGTCAGTGGCCATTAAAAGACATTTTTGTTCTTCTTTGCTTTCACTATAAATGCTGATTGCTTGATGCTTGATTAAAAGGCCACTTTTATAAACTGGCCTGTCCAGTGAAGGTGCCGGGGGTGTCCTTTGGCCATATTTTTGCACTTGTGGGCAGTGTTCTGTGTAGTGGCAACACTTAGTGGATCATTAAAACCAACAAAACCACAGAGGAAGCACGAATCTCCAATGGAATGTTGGGTGTGTGTCAAATCATTCATCCTGGTGGCCGGTCAAGATGCTTCCATTGTTACAAATGAACACTAGCTGCCCTTCCTCTGCAACCCACACAGACACAGCATTTATTTCTCCTCATCTGTCTCTAAAATCTTGTTGGACAGCAATCTGAAATTAAGCAATAGTTCGTTACAGCATGATATTGCACTGTTAGTGCATGTGTCTCTATAGGAAATGGCAGCATTATTTTTAATTTGGCAACCTAACTGAGGGTGAACAAGTTAAATTTTTTGTATTTTCATAAGGCTACTGCTGACTGAAATGTACGAGGAATGGTAGGAACTCAAAGGCAGGTAATGGTAATATCATAACATCAATCATACTACAAGTATGTACGGCAGCCCATGAAACTTTACATGTACTGCTTTTCACCATTATCATAACCCCAAATGAATTATTAGGTCGCAGGTATCATGTGGTTACTTATTTACTATATCACTCAAACAACCTGTGCCTAGATACTTTCTGGTCTATTGTTTTTCTGCAATTTTGTGAGTACCTGTTGTTCTCTGCCAGGCTGCTGTACCTCCTACTGTAGTTACTACTATTGTTAGTCAGTAGTTCCTGCTTGGTTCTCAGCAGCATTTTGTGTTAGTTTCTCCCTTTTTAGCAGCTCCTTTGGTTCTCTAGTTTTTTTACCTGCTAGCTTTCGGTGGTCAGCAGCATTATTTGTTATAGTTTTTATTTCCCCTCGACTAGGTCCGGATTGTTTTCTGTTGTAGTTTGTATTTTTGTTTTTCCTGTCTTTTCTACATTGTGGACACTTTCTGTTAATAATTTTTGTTACACGGACTGTCTCGCCTCTGCAATTGGCTTCCGGTACTCTTGGCATTGGCCAGTCGTAACAGTGTACATACAATGCTATGTCTAACCACTCTTGCACTTACTAACTCTTCATTTGTTAGGACTTCTTGAAGTATTACATTGTTTGTACTCACTCACCGTCCAACTATGTTTCTGTCAACCCTAAACCTTTTCATCAGTTTTTATATATGTATTATTAATTATGACTGTTTTTAAATTGATTTATTATAGTGATTATAAACCGTGACTCCTATTGTGCCTTGTCTTTTTCCTATGTATTTTAAAATTGGCTAAGAGTACATTTGGAATACAGGAAGTGAACAAATGTATTGCAATTAATGTGAAACAGAGGGTGTAGGATTAAGCAAAGCTTTGCATCTTCCTACACCTTTTTGTACAAGTGGAACTGTGAATTGTACTATGTGATGTATTCCAATGTAACGTGTATGTATGTTCAAAACCAATTCAACCATTACCATAGTCTGTATATACTGTTTTTAATAGACACAACATTCTTGGCTGTGGAGTAGAAACAAAATACCATTTGCCGTTTATTGACAAACTTCTCTGGTGATTGACATAATAGTCATTAGGTATTGTGCATTTAACTACATGCAATTACATCAGCATCTGGTTGGTAAAATGAATTAATTTATGTTTTTTTTATTACTCATGGTACGCCGCAGCCTTTCCTGTGTTGCAGTACGTTTTAGGTTGTATGGATATCATCACATATTTCATCTTGCGATAATAGTCATGATGACGGTTTCATCATTAAGTTTTGTTTCACTGTTCAGGCATATTTTACAGAAAATGTTGGGGAAACATTGAAACATATGTATGATAATGCATTTAAAGGCAAGCATGCACCTACAGAAACAGGAAATACAATCCTTAGGTCACACGTTTTGCTTTTCAACGACCTGCTTGTCCGGATCTGGGGTTTCTATGAGCCGGCTTATTGATTATACTAAATAATTTATGTGAATGTAAAAATAACATAGAAATCATATTTTTATGCCTGACATTAGACATATAAAGACTGAATGTATTCATGCACCTCTCCACATCAATTCAAGGCACATTTGTCTCATGACTAAGCCCCCCAAAAAATACTGTATGCATCCTATGTTTGAGACTTTCCTGAAAGAAAAAAAACAGACACCACATAAAAATATGTTTACACTACACATATTAATATACTGGATAACAATATATAATCACACCCTCGTGCCCCTGAGAAATACCTCATAATAGAATCATTTTTGGCTTGTTTACTTTTAAACTCCCTAATAGCTATAATTATGATAATGGCCTATATTACAGCTTTAGTGTTTTTCTTTGCCCGATAGAGCTACATAGCTATTGATTCTATTCACGTCTTGCTGGGGGGCATACAGCTGTTTACACTGTGGCAATGAGAGCTGTCAAGGAACAGTGTGCCAGTTTGATTTAAATATGATATGTTTTATTTGTCTGAAGATACCAACTCAGTAGGATAATAACACAACAAAACTGACCTAAGTTGGAATTGGTTTAGTTGCTGGGGGGCGGGGTTGGCACAACAGGAGGGGCAATCACCTTTTCACACAGGGCCATGTAGGTTTGGATTCTATTTCTTACTTAATATTTAAAAATTCCATTCAAAAACTCCATTTTGTGTCCATTTGTGTTGTCATTGACTAATATTTCATTTAGTTTGAGCTAAGTGTGACATGGTGGTCTAGTGGTTAGCACGTTGGCCAACACAGTAACAGCCTGGAGATCGGGAAGACCTGGGTTCGATTCTCCCTTGGGCATTTCTGTGTGGAGTTTGCATGTTCTCCCCGTGTGCGTGTGGGTTTTCTCCGGGTGCTCCGGCTTCCTCCCACATTCCAAAAACATGCAGGTGAGGTTAATTGGCGACTCTAAATTGTCCATAGGTATGAATGTGAGTGTGAATGGTTGTTTGTCTATATGTGCCCTGGCTGGCGACCAGTCCAGGGTGTACCCCGCCTATCGCCCGAAGTCAGCTGGGATAGGCTCCAGCATGCCCGCGCGACCCTAATGAGGAAGAAGCGGTATAGAAAATGGATGGATGGATAAGTGTGACAAGTATGCAAAAAAAAAAAAGAAATCAGGAAGGGGGCAAACACTTTTTCACATACAGTATCTACGCGTGGAATCGAACAGGGAGTCGAACACACGCCGACTACCGCATGCGTAACCACGCTACTTGTGACATAAGTAAAAACACGGGAAAAAGTAAAAACACGAAAATGTACTTGTATTATGTTTCTCTAAATATGTTGCTTATGCTGCATTCCCGACAGCTGGTAAATATCATACTTACCAACTTCTATAAGGTTCTAAGATGTTCCTGTCAAACGTATTGTCTCACTAATTGACTGTACATGCACAACACTTTGTGATTGTGACATTTGTATAATGCAATAAAATCAATGTGTATAGTATCTGTGAAGTTCAGACAAAAATCGTTATACACAAATGTTATTTGTTTGTATTGTGAGGTACTACCAGTATAGTCTGCCTGTATTTGGAAGTCCCTCTCTGCTTCAGTTTACGACTTTTAAATACTGTAGGATGTGTTAAAAAGGCCATTTTGAACAATGATGAAACGTGTTATTTCTCTCAAGGTGTTTTATTTCTCAGGAAGTATGAGTACATTATTGTTATTGCAATTGTTGTGCTCAAAATGAAATAATACAGAAAAATACATTATTTTTACAGACACTTTTATCTCCCCTAATGGTAGATACCTTCATATCTTGGAACACTGAGCACAAGCCTGAGTGGTTAAAACAAATACAAGTAGCAATAAAGTAAGATCATTGCATGAATTTCATTTTGCACTCTGCATTTTATTGCCAGAATGACATATTTGGAGCTGTTTTTTCTGCAGTATATTCTATAAAGGTAGATAAATAGCACTTGTTGTTTAATGGCATATAACCATGACTGCTGAATGTTTGAATGAATTTGAATATATCATATAATAACTACAAAGTAAATCTCATTCAGCATTTTCTCACCATGGTGTAGGCAGTAGACAGTATCTCCAAGGATGCACTTGGAGAAAAATTTGGCCCTGGATGTTTTGGTCCAGGCTTGTCCACTACAATCCATGCGCATATACTGTCCCAACTCACCCCACTGATGTGCATACGAACACACAAGCCCATAGTAACACCACTATACTGAACAATACCATTTATTTTCTGGAGCCTCGAATATACCGGAGCCTTGAATAAATAAATGTGGGCTCACTGGCTTCTGGGGTCTGTTGAGATGTGTCCACAGGAGAGGTTGTACTGCCGTCTATCATAAATTTGGAAATGAAAAGTAGAGGGAATAGTGTGGAATAGGTTTGATCAAGATGACATCCAAAAAAATGTGCCTGCATGCAATCAGCACTTTGGCTAGTTGGCTAAAATATGGAAAACAATAATATGATCTGAAAAATGGACACAATGATATTTTAGAACACAGTACAGCTCTACACAATGTATTTAGTGTGAGCACCATTCTTATCGAGCACTGTCTTTATCCTGTTGGCCATTACTATTACTGGAATCCTCTTCCAGTCCTCCATGATGACATCACAGAGCTGGTGAACATTAGACACTCTCCACGTTCCACTTGAGGATGCCCTATAGCAGTGGTTTCCAAACTTGTTTTTCAGTGGCGTACCCCTTCAGACATTTGACCTGAAGCCATGTATCCCCTACACACTTAAAAAACACAAAAGCCTTTTTATCTTAATTAACTTGAAATATTGAACACACTGAATTGGTTCATTAATTTTATAGTAATTGCAGGTCAAAAATGTGGAATTTGCATGGCCACATTTTGATAAAGTTTCACATGAGCACTGATAAATAGATAAGTACCGTAATCATATCTTTTATTCCAGTTTGATGTTGGTATTCTTCCATTTGAATGGGTTGAATTGAGCTTCACTTTTTTTGTCCACTCATGATGGCTGTGGTTTAAGTCTGCATATTAATTTAATCCCAAATTGAAGGGGAACGTTTCATAATCACGATAAAACAGTATCCGAAGTACAAAAATACACACAACCAGCGATAAACACTTATTTTCGGGGGAATCCCCACTCACAGTGACAGGTTTTCACCACTGCACCTTGCGGGCATTGGAACACCAATATAAATGAAATCTTTGAGATTAAACACTCTTAATACACAACATAATCATCAAATTTACTTATTGGTTCATGTGGTGCACACAGAGCGGGTGGGGGGCACAGCATCAGCCCACCCAGGGCATCATTCAAACCAGAACGGCCACTGCTTGTAGTTGCGAGTGTTCGGCGCTAAACGTAATTTTTATTCATGTACCCCCATGACCATTGGTGTACCCTTGGGGGTACGGATACCTCACTTTGGGACCCTAGGCCCTATAGGTGCTCAATTGGGTTCCATTCTGAAGACATACTTAGCCACTCTATCCCCCTCACCTTCAGCTTCCTCAGCAAGGCACTTGTCATCTTGGAGGTGTTTGGGCTTATTATCATGTTGGAAAACTGCCAGGAAATGTGAGCACTGTACTCACTTTGTGAGATACTGTATTCTTCGATTTCACGCTTGGCAGAGGAAATAAGACACTTCTAAGAGCTTTTGCGTCAGTAACTGATGTTATACAGCAGCACTGTCCTGGGGTGGGATTTTACTTTATCACTAAATCACTCCTACCATGACACTGTGTGTAGAAAGCCTAAGACTATGAAGTCAATATACTGGCTTCAAGCATTCAGCAAAGTGTTTCGTTTTCTACTTATGGTACGTTAGGTGTACTTTAAAATGTTTGATCTTCTGTGTGCACCCTAGTACTTGTACCTAGTACCTGTGTTTGTCCTTGTGAATTCAATGATCTTTGTGTGTCTCACAAGCCTGGTGGTTTTATTACACTCATAAAGAAGACTAATAAGAAGAGGGAATGTGTCAGCTTGTGCATAGACAAACACTGGTCATCTAGGCATAACCAAGTGGCTGTCAAATGTGAATGGACAATGTTTTTGAAGTGTGACATTGCAACTAAGCATGCACTGGTGTAGGACGAGATGGATCTATGCACTGATGACGGTCCCAGGGGGAGTGTAAAATTAGATTTTCACAGTGCAGTTTTTTTTGCAGTGTTTATGCATTTACTGCCGCTGTGCAGCTCAGCTTATGTTCCGTACCGTATTTGGCTCACCTTGTCTAACTCATGTCAGTCAGCACAATGTCTAAGCCAATCAGCTTCTTCCCTTTCCTCCTGTCCTAACTAGTCTTTGGACTGTTAAGGAAGGAGATCAAGATTTGTCTTGCTGCTCTCCAGCTGTCAAAAAAACCCACTGCCTTTTCCTCTCTTGACGTATGCAATTGACAAGCACCTTCCAGCTCAGTCAATCCCCCCTTCTGGATGACGTGAGTATTGCAATTGCCTCCTGTATGACATTTGTCTGTATTACATTGTCCGGTTAACAAGAATAACGATGTCACACTTACATTAAAGACATTACACATGCTGTATGAAGTCATGGTGCATAATCAATGTTTCTGCAACATTATTTTCAGGGCATTCAATTGATTGTAACTGAACAACCTGAACAGTCGAGTTGTGATCGATTGAGTGCCCTGAGAATACAATAACCCGGATGAATGAGAATATTCACAGGCATATTTCTGCAACATTATGTTACATAATGCAGGGCTTGAGCACTAAGCCAAGGTGAGACGCTCACAGCGGCCTCATCTTAGGTTTCGTCCCTAAACACTCCCGATCGAAATCTTAGGACCAGTTGAAAAATTGCTAGAATTTGCATTTTGCACATCTGGATCTTAAGGTTTTAAGCTGAGCTACAATATGCAAAAACAAGAAGGGGGAGTGAGACAAAAAAAACATTGAAGCTTGTAATTGAAACAAAAAAAACACAACTGAAATTGGTTGTTTATCACCTGATCAAAAGTTTAAGACCACAGGGAAAAAAGTCAAAATCTGCTCAGAATTGTAATTTTCTGTCAGGCATTCATTTCTATACATTATTAGTATTCTAAATGTATTATCTGTATTCTGCAAGGAGTGTGTATGTACCTCATATCATATCGTAGCTAAAAGGTAAGAACACAAATGTTTTTCAGTTAGTGAAAAACTAAATAGGCTGCACGGTGGCGTAGTGGTTAGCATGTTGGCCACACAGTCAGGATGATCTGAAAGATCTGGGTTCAAATGTGTTTGTGGAGTTTTTGTGTGTGGGTTTTCTCCGGGTGCTCTGGTTTCCTCCCAAAGCAAAACCATTTTTCCTCCCACGTTCCAAAAACATGCATGTTAGGTTCATCCGAGACGCTTGTCCATAGGTATGAATGTGAGTGTGATGTGAATGGTCTTTTGCCTATATGTGCTTGGCTGGCAACCAGTCCAGGGAGTACCCCGCCTCCTCGCCCAAAGTCAGCTAGGATAAGCATACCCCCGGGACCCTAGTGAGGATAAGCATCATAGAAAATGGATGGATGGACAAAAATAAATAAGGGGTATAAGAAGGACCTAAAAACATTTTGAAAATATTTTATTAAGCAAAGTGAATTATTCTGCTCATTAACATTAAACCTCTAAATGAGTCAGTGCCTCACCAGCCACGAACTTCACTGCACGTCACTGGTTGTCTAAATAGTCTTAAGGTTAAAGATGCAGGGGTCATTTTTCTATTCATAAATAGATCTTTATCTCCCTCCTGTGGTTAATATTTGTTAGTAAAGTATAATGTTTCTTGCTGGAAACTACACACACACATACAGTAGCACATTCCTGCACACAGGGGTGCCGGGGAAAGTTAGGAAAATTCCAAAATAAAGATTTGGTGACAGCTGCCCAAGAGAGCCCAATGTGATTCATTTTTTCACGGAGCCCTGAATTCCTGACATCTCTGCTTGCACAAGACCCAACCAACAGATTGTAATTTTAATTAATCATTCATTCATTTTCGTCCACTAATCCTGCTAAGGGTCACAGGTGAGCTGGAGTCTGTCCCAGCTGACTTTAGGTGAGAGGTGTGATAGATCCTGGTCTGTCACAGGATCTGCCCCCAATCATTCACACTCACATTCACACCTTGAGCAAACACCATCAAGCCCTGTAGCTGTGTAATGTAAAGTGTTTCAGGATTATTTTTGAGTATTGAAGATGGATCACTTTAAAATATGAAAGTAATATGAATGACAAGGGTGTCGTCAAACCAAACTACAGCATCCACGTTGCTTTGTTACCACAGTTATGGCTAAAATGTCAAAGCATCAATCACAAATTTCTGTGGGGAAATTGCAGCGATGGTTTCTGTCCGAGTTGAAATGTAACAGTTACATTACTTACCAACTCTTAAACACTTTATTAGATAAACTTACTTTAATTACACGCAGTTTGCAGTGTTGTAAAACTGCTGTACAGCATGCAAAAAAAAATTGCCCTCCTCTGGGTCACAAAATAAAGTAGCAAAATGTTTATTATCTCATTACGATGCAGCGCAGTTCTACAAAATTGAAGATGACACTCAATGCAAACATTGTTAAGTTCATTCATTCATTTCACTGCAGTATCATTTTGACTTCTAACTTTAAAGCTGAAAAAGTTTGTGCACCCCTGATATACATGTACCACGTACATAAATACGTACTTATATATTTTTTATAAATATAGTAAATAAAGTAAATGTATATATATATATATGCATTTTCTATATTTATAGTAGGAGGTAGATCTTTGAGACGTTGTCATTCTTAAAGTAGCTCGCAGTGTGAGCACCCGTGGTATAAATTGTGCTTGTTGTTGCTCACTGTAAACTGGAGTGTGTGCATGTATACCCGGCTCCGCTCAACTAGAGCTACAGGGTTAGCAAACGCTGAGAATGGTGCAACTTCTCTGACTTTTTTTGGTTTCCTGAACTTTTTTTGCCGTTATGATGGACTCTCTTAGAAATAGCGTTTTCCGAAATACATATTTAAATAAGTAGTAGTTGTGAAGTATAGGAGATGTTATGAGATTAGAACATGACCACATATTAGCCGCACCGCTCTATAAGCCGCAGGGTTCAAAGTTTGAGAAAAAAGTAGTGGCTTTTACACCCGAAATTACGATAGTTTCGGATAGAGTTTTCGGCGTGTGGTTGTGATAAAACAAGCATAGATTGAAAAATTGTGTTTTAGCAATTGAAAAAAAAAGCGTACCTGAACCTGAAACAAAACGGATCATTATCTTCAGAAAAGCAGAATTCCTGATGCAGCTGTTGTGCTGGATGTCACGTCAGTGGAAACTTGAATTGCAACTTCCATGTACAGGCATGCAAATCTCATAAATCCACCCTAGTGTCTCTTACACAGATGGATTTGTGAAACAAATGTTTTGTTAAGGAAGTCATTATTAAATATAGTTCTCACCAGACTCTCTCTTTACCACTTTGCTCACTTTATTATAAACTTACCAAACCTAGTATTTAAAATCAATTTCTGTTCATTAAATATTAAAAAAAAAAAAAAGCTCCATAATAACATGACTGAGATTAGGGTCCTCATTAGGGTCACAAAGGGCTGGAGCAGGAGCCTGATTTTGGGTGAGAAGTGGTGGTCACCTTGGACTGGTCACCAACAAAAAACGATTTAACAAGTGTGAATATGAGAAAATTCTCCCATTACCTGAGCTAGATAAAGCCCTTAAAGGAGAACTGCACTTTTTTTTGGAATTTTGCCACATCATCCACAATCCTTATGTGAGATATGAACACACGTCTTTCTCTTTTCTCTGCATTCTAAAGATATAAAAACAGATAAAAAGAGACAACTCATTACTACACATAATGGGGCACACCTATGCGCCTAAAAAGACCGCCATTAACAGCTCCAAAAACCTCCAGCAAGTTTTCTGATTTTATATACATGCTGTAACCCAGTACTAACAAATACATTCATGATAACATGCAATACTTAAGTATTTTCGGCCTTTTAAGCATTACCGGACCTTTCTTCCTCAGCGCATTGATTTCACATAGCAACACAGAAACGAATGCCTACACCTAGCCTTAACTTTTCCAAACTCAAAAATAAAAACACAGCAGCAGTGGCGGTAGCTCCAATATGTAGCCTTACCTTTTTGGTCCTGGTCTGAGGCGAGTGTGTGGTGAAGGTAGTTGCTAGCTGGCTAGTAGCTAGCCTGTGTACAAATTATCAATGCGTCAGTGACGTAGCGTAACAATGTTAATAATAACAGTGTCGATGTAGCTTGGTTAATATGCACGTCACTCATCCATCCATGCCACTTATCCTCACAAAGGTCGCGGGTATGCTGGAGCCTATCCCAGCTGACTTCGGGCGAGAGGCGGGGTACACCCTGGACTGGTTGCCAGTCATCGCAGGGCACATATAGACAACCAACCATTCACGCTCACATTCAATGAACCTAACCTTGGAATGTGGGAGGAGACCGGAGTACCCGGAGAAAACCCACGCGCGAAGATTCGAACCCAGAACCCAATCTCCTGACTGTGTGGCCAACATGCTAACCACTAAGCTACCGTGCGGCCCCTATGCACATCATATTTCATGTAAATATAGCATTGTTGGTGCTTTATAGAGTTTTTTCAGAAGGCAGAACATTAAGCAACATTTAATATAGTTTACAGCTTTAAAACTCACATCTTTGATGAAAAGCGTCACTTTCACCTTAGTCCCTAAAACTCCTTATTCTCCTAGCTGTCTACCTTTGGTAGTTTTAATCAAATCTGTTTGTTTTCCTCTCACCTTCTTCTCTTCTCCGCTCCACTAGGGTAACTACGCATCAGTTTCCTCCAAACCGCACCAAGAAGTTTGTTCTGCTCCCGGTTTCTGACAATTAGTCGAACCTCAGGTACAGGAGGTGCCATGTGGTTTTCGTCCTGTTCGAGGAACACTTGTCACGATCTATGTGTTAGCCTGCGTGACAGTTTAGTGTGTTTACACTTTTATGCCTTAGTTCCTGTCTATGCTCTTATTTTGGTAGTACTTCCTGTTTTGCCTGGTTTGTGTCCGCCTGCTTTGCTTTCTTCTTTATCTCTTGCACCTGTTGCTAATTTGAGTTGTCCTATTTAGTTCAGGTGCGTGCATCTTTCGGTGTTGTTGCATTTCGTTTGCGTCGGTGTCGGTGTCTGTGTTATGTAAGCTTGACATGCTACTGCAAAGCTTTGTTCCTTTTGAGTTCCTGCTGCTGCGCTGCAGCCACCATTAAAAGATAAGTTTTTCCTGCAATTCGTGCCTGCTTTCTGCATACTGGGGTCATCGCCACTATGCCAAAGACAAGACGTGACAACACTGGACCAGTTCTACACCCTTGCAAGGGTACTGGAGGGTACATGAGAGTTTGCCCAACCACATCTACATGTGCTTGGCGGACTTGGAAAAGGCATTAGACCGTGTCCCCTGCGGTGTCCTGTGGGGGGTGCTCCGGGAGTACAGGATTGGTGGCACGCTACTACGTGCCATTCAGTCCTCGTACAAGCGGAGCAGGAGCCTGGTTCGCATTGCCAGCAGTAGGTCCAGCCTGTTTCCAGTGAACCTTGGCCTCCGCCAAGGCTCCCCTTTGTCACCAATTCTGTTCATAATTTTGATGGACAGAATTTTGAGGCACAGCCAAGGCATAGAGAGAGTCCAGTTCAGTGGCCTGAGGATCTCATCTCTGCTATTTAAAGACGATGTGGTCCTGATGGTCTCATCAGGCTGTGACCTTCAGCGTTTGCTGCGGTGAGTGTTAAGCTTCTGAGATGAGACTCAGCACCTCCAAATCTGAGGCCCACGGTTCTCAGTCGGAAAAGGGTGGATTGGTTGGGAATGAGGTCCTGCCCCATTTGTGGGAGTTCAAATATCTTTTGTCCACGAGTGAGGGAAGGTTGGAGCGTGAGGTCGACAAGCGGATCGGCGCAGCATCTGCAGTAATGCGGTCGCTGTACAGGACTGTCGTGGTGAAGAGAGAGCTGAGCCGGAAGGCAAAGCTCTCAATTTACCGGTGGATCTATGTTCCCACCCTCACCTATGGTCATGAGCTTTGGGTCGTGAACGAAAAATGACAAAAGGATACAAGAAAAAATGTGAAAATGTGGGGGCAATGTGAAAACTCACCCTAAGAGATAGGGTGAGGAGCTCGGTCATCCAGGAGGGGCTCAGAGTAGAGCCACTGCTCCTTCACGTCGAGTGGAGCCAGTTGAGGTGGCTTGGGTATCTAGTACAGATGCCTCCCGGTCGCCTCCCTGGTGAGGTGTTCCAGGCATGCCCAGCCGGGAGAAGGCCCCGGGGCAGACCTAGAACACGCTGGAGGGATTGTGTCTCACTGCTGGCCTGGGAATGCCTTGGTGTCCTCCCGGTGGAACTGTAGGGAAGTAGGGAGTAGGGAACCTGAGACTTCCCTACTGAGACTGCTGCCCCCACGACCGGGGCTCCGATAAGCGGAAGAAGATGGATGGATGGATGGCATACTTTGCGTGGATTGGTTTAATTTGCAAAAACTGGTGTGATCGCATCATCAGAGAATCCTGGAGGGTCTTATTAAAGTGTAAAAAAAATTTCGTAAAATTATCACAGAAAATAATATTGTGATTTAATAGACTAAAATGCAGTATAAACATTTTGTAACTGCACCAAATGCTGCACACACTACACTACAGCATGCATGACTTCTGACATGTTTGTTAAACCTTGTTTATCTGCACTGTGCAAAGAAAAAAATATTCTGTCCTGCCCCAACTGGTTTATTCCTCCATCCAGCCCAGGCCTGCAGCCAGCTGGCGTCATGCTCCAGGAAGTAGAGCACTGAGGGGAGGGCAGGGTAGAAGCTAAAGACTTAGACACTTACACACAGAGCACCGCCATTCATCTAGCACACTCTGCACACAGTCGGCACTGAGCAGCAGCACACAGATCAGCAAAATGCGTGAGATTGTTCACCTACAGGCCGGACAATGTGGGAACCAGATCGGAGCAAAGGTACGCTAATAATACATTAAGAACCTGCATTTTGTTGTTTATCTCTGCGTGTAAAGTTATGAGGCCATACTAAATAGATCAACATTGTGTGATCTCACACGCACACACGTTTCCAAACTGGCCTAATTTGCATACCAAAATGACTGATACTTGTGCTGTGTTTTACCTACTTTTTTATACTATGAATGAACTATTTTTTGATTGTGTTTTCACTATCTTTTTAAAAGCCGTCTTTATATGTTGTGCGTATTTTATTATATTTAAAGCACTGATACAGCTGTGAAATTTCATTACTGTTGGCCTATCAAATATCATTGTCTTCATTTACCCACCCTTATGCTTTTAACGTAAATATTCAAGACATATATGATTCACATTTGTAGTTGACGAACATAATATTCAAAAAGGTTATTAAATGAATTCATAAATGGATAAAGATGTAAAAGCTGACAGAAATATTGTACAGTAATAAGTACAGGATATGATAAACAATACGTTTATTAAATATAAAAAGACTTCAAGCCCGTTGGTTCATTTGCAAAATCCCCTGATTGACACTCTTCAAGGTTTCAGGATACCAGGAAACAAATTGGGAACTTCACTTCCTGTGTCAGAGCCTGAGGAAGTATGTTTTCTGTGAGGAAAGTGTCACATCAAGGGGGTACTGCAGCAGGTTGCCCTGGAAGGATGTGTCCAACACCTGCCTTTCAGGTTTTTGCACCTAAATGGACCTCCCCTGACCAAATTAGATTTTGTGCTAATCGTTAAAACATGGGGTTAAAGTAGCAAGACCTATCATTCCTGTTGTGTGTCAGGTTAGGCCTGTTTTGACTTCTTTTTCAGGGCAGAGTTGATGCGCAAAGTATGTACAGGCTATTGATGGTGATGCAACTGTACATTCATGAACTTGTTTTCTTTGGCTTTGTGACCTTGTCTTTGCTGCTGTCATAATGTATTCGTAGCTCGGTGTAGTCAAACAAAATCTACTACTCCCAAGTGGTGCTTGAAAGTCGAGATCAAGTATTGCATTTAGAGTATCTCACAAAATTGAGTACACACCTCACTAGTGTTGGGAGTAACGGCATTGAAAATACTAATGCTGTTATTGTTTTCCAGAGACAGGTAATCTAGCCATTGTTTATCATTACTACACAGGAAGCTAAATACAGACCTGATTAAAATCTTAAGAACAGCTGAAAAATTACTAGAATTTGCATTTTGCACATTTGGATCGCAATGAGGTTTTAAGTAGAGCTACAATATGCAAAAACAAGAATGGGGAGTGAGACACAAAACATTTGAAACTTGTAATTTAAAAAACAAACTAAATAGGTTGTTTATCACCTGATCAAAGGTTTAAGACCACAAGCTATAAAAGCCAAAATCTGCTCAAAATGTTCATTTTCTGTCAGGCATTCGCACTGTTGTGCCTTCCTGATGGCTAAAGCTAAGAAGCTTTCTCTTTTTGAACGTGGTCGGATTGTGGAGCTGCATAAGCAAGGCCTCTCGCAGCGTGCCATCGCTGCTGAGGTTGGCCGCATTAAGACAGTCATTCTACATTTTTTGAAAAATCCTGAGCATTATGGAACAAAAAAGTCAAGTGGTAAACCCAAATAAATCCTCATGCACTGAGCCGGAGGGTCCGGCTGTCCATCAACACAGGGCGGTCTTCGATTTAAGGCCCTTTTTTTAATTGATTAACAAGAACGGTGGAGCTACTCATTACTGAGTCCTACTGAGAACATTTTTTGTTCTTGTTTGGAGAAGTTTTTTTTTTTGTTTTTGAGCAATGGTCTTTTGATCAGTTGATAAACAGCCTATTTCAATTTAATTGTTGTTTTCAATACATTATTTTTTCAAAGTTCTTTTTGTCCCACTCCCCCTTCTTGCTTTTGCATATTGTAGCTCTACTTAAAACCTCATTAACATGCAAACGTGCAAAATGCAAATAGCAATTTTTCAACTGGAGATTTTGATCACGAGCTTGCCAACAAGTGGCGGTTGCTCCTACTCAGAAAAGCAATGCCCCCATGCGTTTTGGTTGAGAATTGCAAGTCACAATTAAGCTTTGGCACACACCACTAGGAAGCTAAATCCAAATTTGTTACATATCTGAAGATTTTTCAAAAAGTATATCAAAGTATAATAATATCTTGCTGAAACGTGAGTGGCATGCTGTACTCACTTTTGTTAAATACTGAAAATAATGCCAATTATAGATATCTTGTTGCTATTAACTCATTTCTGTATGTGAATTGTTTTGTCTGTACCAGTTTTGGGAGGTAATCAGTGATGAGCACGGCATCGACCCGACAGGAACCTACCACGGAGACCTTCCCCTCCAACTGGAGAGAATCAATGTCTACTACAATGAGGCTTCAGGTCAGGATTCCCAAATTGAGACTACAAACCTGTAAATCTGTCGTTTGTTGACTTAACAGCCAAGTTGAATTGCCTATTTGGTTCCTAGGAGGAACGTATGTCCCAAGGGCCGTGTTGGTGGATTTGGAGCCAGGCACCATGGATTCTCTCCGGTCTGGCCCCTTTGGCCAGATCTTCAAACCTGACAGCTTTGTCTTTGGTAGACCAATCTCATTCAAGCGCCTTCCTGATCATTACAAACAATGCGTTTGTTTGAAAAGATCATAACACTGTAAAACCTTTCCTTCCAGGCCAAAGTGGGGCGGGCAACAACTGGGCCAAGGGGCACTACACAGAGGGAGCCGAGCTAGTGGAGTGTGTTTTGGATGTGGTTCGAAAGGAGGCAGAAGCCTGCGACTGCCTGCAAGGGTTCCAGCTTACACACTCTTTGGGTGGCGGCACCGGCTCCGGGATGGGAACTCTGGTCATCAGCAAGATCCGCGAAGAATACCCCGACCGCATCATGAACACCTTTAGTGTGGTGCCTTCACCGAAGGTACAACTCATGTCACATTTTGTAAAAATGATTTTCTGTCCTGTGTCTTTGGATTGAATTGCCTTTGGATTTAACTGCTGTTAGGATTATGCAAAAACTACAAAAAAATGTTCCCAATCCGGATACAATTCTGAATCTGAATGTCATTCTCCATGAGCAAGAAGGAAGCCTACTAAAATACTCACAGACAAAATTGCATTAAGGAGGTCAGTAGTCGGTGTAACATTGTATTTGTTTCATGTTTTCCTTGCAGGTGTCAGACACAGTGGTGGAGCCCTACAACGCCACCCTATCTGTCCACCAGCTTGTTGAGAACACAGATGAAACCTACTGCATCGATAATGAAGCACTGTATGACATCTGCTTCCGCACCCTCAAATTAACCACACCCACTTACGGAGACCTCAACCATCTGGTCTCTGCCACCATGAGTGGTGTGACAACCTGCTTGCGTTTCCCCGGGCAGCTCAACGCAGACCTCCGCAAACTGGCCGTCAACATGGTGCCCTTCCCTCGACTGCACTTCTTCATGCCAGGCTTCGCCCCACTGACCAGCAGGGGGAGCCAGCAGTACCGAGCGCTCACTGTGCCTGAACTCACTCTGCAGATGTTTGATGCCAAAAATATGATGGCCGCCTGTGATCCCCGCCACGGCCGCTACCTGACAGTGGCTGCCATTTTCCGCGGCCGCATGTCCATGAAGGAGGTGGACGAGCAGATGCTGAATGTGCAAAACAAAAACAGCAGCTACTTCGTCGAGTGGATCCCCAACAATGTCAAAACAGCCGTTTGCGACATCCCGCCCCGCGGTCTCAAAATGTCTGCCACCTTCATCGGAAACAGCACCGCTATCCAGGAGCTGTTCAAGCGCATCTCTGAGCAGTTCACCGCCATGTTCCGACGCAAAGCTTTCCTCCACTGGTACACAGGCGAGGGCATGGATGAGATGGAGTTCACCGAGGCCGAGAGCAACATGAACGACTTGGTGTCGGAGTACCAGCAGTACCAGGATGCCACCATTGAGGAAGGGGACTTTGAGGAGGAGGACGAGGCAGAGGAGGAGGTGGTCTGAGCCTGCCCTTATCATGGCTTATATGTTATTCAAACCCCCCAAGCACTTCACCTCTGCTTGAGCCTGCACTACCACTCCTGCCCTTTCTCTGCATTTGCCCTCTTCCACCCGTCAAATTTCACTGAGGTTTTGGTTTGGTATGGTTATGGTTCAGCTATGTTTAGTAGCTTTCTGCTGTTGATGTTCATTTGTTATCAAAAAGTTGCAAACTTTTTCTGGGAATATTCTGAATATGTAGTATGACAGCTGTTAAGATTACATTATATTTTTTTGGACTCATTTGTTCAATTTTGTCAATGGCTTCAATAAATGTATTGGATAATTTATGGGTGTTCAGAAATCATGCTGACGAATAATAATAATAAATAATAATAATATGTTTATATAGCTACATGTAGGTAACCAAAATATCGGCAGCATATTTCAGTACAGTCAATACTCAGTATAGATGAGACAACATAACAACGGTACATTAATACCTCCTTGGGCATTACTGCCTTTGCTAAGGCGGAACTTGCACTGAATGGGACATAATGTTTTGCAGAATAAATCACAAGTCTGTTGGTGTTTTATGAAACAAGATCGTCCCCTTATCAAGCCAACTGACAGCTAACATGGATGCTAGTGGATGCTAGTGAATGTGTCATATGCTCATACGCACATTGTGACACAAGACTGACATGAAGCAGGAAGTGTTCAGACACACGCAGCCAGCGCTGATTGCACACACCACTCTACTTCCTTGGTCCGTCTTCCTAAAAAAACACCAAACCTACGTAATCTATGCAACCTACTTGCTGAAGAGCTACCTGCAGCTGTATCAGCACATGGACGCAGTCCCATTAAGACAGCATGGGCTCCAGACTCAGGTAAGTGGAACATGTCACTCATCCACCATCCTAATCATCAGAAAGCACATTGTGTTTTTTTGTCATTTCCTCTCGCAGCTCTCAACTGCAGTTTCCTGCAGCGAGTGTGTCAAGTGACCATAAACTTCAGTTTAGCAGAAAGCACAAAAGACTATGTTTGTCACAGCCAATCATTTGATCAATTGTAATCACATTCAACCCTTCAAATTTAAAGCTATACAGTCTGTATAACAAATAACACACATCACATCCGATCATCGCCTGAAAGTAGTAACATTTTGTTGTATTTAGATTTCTCACGATGCTGTGAACATCTCTATGTTCACAGACAAAGCCCTGAGCGAACATTCATTGTATTCTTTGAGGCAACTTGTCCTGTAGCCAGAGACGAAGGTAAGTACTCTGACCTCTTTGTCCACCTGAAAAAGAGGGGCCTTAAAGAATTTAAACCTCCTTTATGTGTCGCCGAAGCATCATCCAATACATGTTACTTGTAAAGCTATTTTAAGCCACGTTGATCATTGTTGCTCAAATACATTTTCTGGTCACTCTAGCGTAGGTTATTTCATGACTACATATTTATGTACTTATAATAATAAAGCATCACAGTCTATACTGTATAATAAATGACAGCACTGGATGTCTGTACCAATGGGTACTTCCTGTTCTGTGGTTTGAAAACCGCACAGACTGTCCTGTTGTGTCGAACTAAACAGTAAATGCAGTCTATCAGCCGGTATGACCCTAAATGGGGAAACACTTTTTTATTTACAAGCAATATTTACAGTGGTGTGAAAAAAGTGTTTGCCCCCTTCCTGATGTTCTATTTTTCTGCATGTTTTTCACACTTTAAATGTTTCAGATCATCAAACACATTTAAATATCAGTCAATGACAACACAACTGAACATAAAATTCTGTTTTTAAATGGAACTTTTATTATTAAGGGAGAAAAAGGAATCTAAACCTACATGGCCCTGATTGCCCCCTAAAGCTAATAACTGGTTGGGACACCCTTAGCAGCAACAACTGCAATCAAGCGTTTGTGATAACTTGCAGTGAGTCTCTTACAGGAGGAATTTTGGCCGACTCATCTTTGCAGAATTGTTGTAATTCAGCCACACTCTTTGGATGTGGGGTCTTTTGTGACCTTGGATGAGTTGTTGCTGCGTTCTTGGGGTAATTTTGGTTGGCTGGCCACTCCTGGGAAATTTCACCACTGTTGTGGATAATGACTGATTGTGGGCAATCACACACAGCCATGTGGGTTTGGATTATTTTTTTTCTCCCTTAATAATAAAAAGTTTAATTTAAAAACTGCATTTTGTGTTCAATTGCTTTGTCAGTGGCTAATATTTAAATTCATTTGATGATCTGAAACATTTAAGTGTGACAAAAATACAGAAAAATAAAAATCAGGAAGGTGGCAAACACTTTTTCACACCACTGTATTTACAATGGTATATTTTATCTACTTGTCAATGAATGCAGTAAATGAACTACAGTATATATATTTGTATAATGAGAGCCTTTCAGGAAAACTGGTCTACTTTGAAATATGCATACAAATACAATATTAATATATTTTAATGTAAAATATATTAATATATTGAATGTAATATATTAATATATTAAATAATATATTATAAATATATACATGGGCAAACTATGGCCCGCGGACCACATATGACCTGTTAAGCCCACCAGACTGTTTCCAAATTATTTTTTAAAAACTTTTAACATTGAAGCTGGAGCTGGCAATAGCATTTGCAATACTATTTTTTAATTACTGTAAGTCTTGAACTATCTAAATGATCTTCTATCGAATATTATCTTAATGTTTTTTTAAGTAAGAGACTCTGCTTTCTTGTGATATATGGGTCATTACGGTAATCACAGAGACTACGTCACAGCAGCTCCAGGAAGACGAAGCTTTGACACAAAGCACAGTGGGTGGGGGGCTGTGTACAGAGCAGCTTGAGTGACGGAGAGGGTCGGAGAAGCAAGCTTTCTATGACAAAGCTCGGCAGAATAGTGATATTCATATTTCATGGGTGTTTTTACTGTTTGTTTTTGTGATTAGAAAGTGTTGTTTATCCCTTTTTTGCTGTGTTTTTGCTTGCAAAACATGTCGAGGAGGTCGTCTGGGAAGTAGCCAAGGAGGGACTTTCACATACTTTTGATATTCAATGTTTTGTAGTTCATAGATTATTTATTCATGCACATTCTAGGTGTTTTATTCAGTAAAAACCTGTAAAATGCAATTCTGTTTTGGAGGTAGTCTGTCATTATAATATTTTTAGCATGCAGTAATGCAAAGCAACTTGTTTAAAATGCACCTAAAAAAGGGACTCAAGCACATACAGCAGATTGTATAACACTTTTACAGCTAAATGAGACAAATACAGTAATAGCATGTGGAATGTTACACGTGTTAAACTATATCAGTCTCTGAAATGAAATCTAAACTTTCCCTCTCTCAGGTCATTTAGGATTACCAAAATTATTTCTATTTACTAAATGCTGCAATTATGAGAGAGAGAATATTTCAAAGTCAAAAGTTTATATACATTTCCGTGAAAACATTGCCTTGGGTCAAGCATTTTGGGTATCCTTCCCAAAGCTTGCTGGAGTTCTGGCATTTCCCTCCTCACAGAACTGGTGTAGCTGAGTCGGCTGCGAGGCGGCCATCTTGCTTCAAATCTGCCCACATATTTTCTACAGCCAGGGCGCTGAGGGGTTCAATTTGTTGGCTGCAGGATTGGGTCTCTGCTTTTTGCAGATAATGTGGTCCTGCTGGCTTCATCGAGCTGTGACCTTTAACTCTCATCGGATCGGGTCGCAGGTGGGTGTGAAGCGGCTGGGATAAGAATCAGCACCTCCAAGTCCGAGTCCATGGTTCTCACTCGGAAAAGGGTGGAGTGCCATCCCGGGGCCAGGTATGAGATCCTACCCCAAGTGGACGAGTTTAAGTCCTGTACCTCGGGGTCTGGTTCACAAGTGAGGGAAGGGCAGGCAGATTGGTGCAACGTCTGAAGTGATGCAGACTCTGCATTGGTCCGTTGTGGTGAAGAGGGAGTTGGGCCAAAAGGCAAACATCTCAATTTACTGGTCGAGCTACGTTCCTACCCTCACCTTTGGTCATGAGCTTTGGGTAGTGACCGAACAGACAAGATTGCGGGTACAAGCGGTCAAAATGAGTTTTCGCCGTAGGTTGGCTTGGCTGTCCCTTTCATCTGGGAGAAACTCAGAGTACAACCGCTGCTCCTCCGCATTGAGAGGAGCCAGATGAGGAGGCTCGGCATCTGGTCAGGATGCCTCCCTGGGTTACTTGTGTACCTTCTGTCATCTAGTGGAGGAAATTTTATGACGTTCCTCCTGCAGCAAAACATCCTCACAACATGATGCTGCCACCCCCATACGTCACAGATGGGATGGTGTTGTAGGTTTGCAAGCTGCTACCTTTCATGATTTTGGCCAAACAGTTACACTTGAGTTTCACCAGACCACAGGGGAAGCCACCAAAAATAAGGGTCTTTGTCCCTGTGTACATTTGTCAACTATGGTCTGGCTTTTTATGTTGCCTCCTTCCTGGCTGAGTGGCCTTTTAGCCGTTGTTGGTACAGGAGTCGTTTGACTGTGGATAGTGATACACTCTTAACAGCTTCAGCCATCATCTTCACATGATCTTTAGCTTTGGTTCTGGGGACCAAAATTCATTCATCTCTGGGATACAGAACATGTGAAGCATGACTTGTGGAAGTGCACAATTCTTTTCCTGATATGGTGGCTGATTCTGTTTAGTTTTTTTCACACAATATCAAACAAGGAAGCAGTCCGTTTGAGGTGTGGCCTCAAAATAGTACATGCACAGGTGTGCCTTCAATTAACTCAAATGTTGTCAGTTAACCGTTCAGGAGCTTCCAAAGCCACGTCGTTATCATGTGGGCTTTCTTTGTGTGTGTAAACTTTTACTATGAAGAAAGTCATACAAAAACTAAAATAAAATATTCTAAAATATTCTTTCTGTCTCTCATAATTGCAGCATTTGGCAAATAGAAATAATTTTGGTCATCCTAACTGATCTAAAACAGGAACAGTTTAGTCAGATTTAATTTCAGATAGTGAGGAAAAAGTGTTAATGTGTGTTTTTACACAGTGGACTGTATGTAAACTTCTGGTTTCAACTGTGTGTGTATATATGTATGTATATAGCCCAGCCCCCCTGAAGTTTTTTACACTCTTTGAGTGCTGTTTGGGTGAATTAAATTGCATAGAGGGACAGTATGTACAGTATGTGTATGTTACAGATCCAGGCGTAAGTCTTCAGTTTCCAGATGACTTCAGAGATGAGGTAGCCCCTTATGGTTACTCTGCTAATAATATTACAAATTAGGGATGTCCCAATCCGATCTTCAGGATCGGGATCGGCTGTCGATCTGTTGTATTTTGAAGATCAAATAATATCAGCTTCCGCCATGAGATTGGGCCGATCCGGTTGGCGTATAACGTTCGTAACTCTGGGCCACACTCCAACATGGTAAGCGTTTTGAGGTGCCTCAAGGCCGGTTGCCACTCGACTCACGCCACCCGGAAGAAGAAGAAAACGCAACACCACCATGCAGACATGTCCGTGGGGTACTCTGGTGAAGTTAGTTTCACGTTGGATGTTGGATATTCGGCTCCTTAGCTACAGAGGAAGTTCCCCCTCACTGTGCCTGGACTAATGTGTCATTTTGCGGGGAGCTCACACAAGAAGTGCCGCTGTAACCGCTGGTTGTTTATACTTGGGGCCGTCAATAAATTATTATTGTGTTGAAGAGAGTTTGTTAAAAAAAAAAAGTCATATATCCTAAATCACACCACAAATTGATCTATAACCATGTCAAATGATTAGCCCTACCGTAAACGTATTTTGCACGCCCATTTTTTCCAATTTGATCTTTTATTGGATGGACTTTTATTGGATCTTTTATTGAATTAGGGACCCGACTCACAGAGGTTTGTTGCAAAAGCCAAGCAACATTGTTAGTCATGCTGTGTGATAAAAAAAAAGTAAATTCAGCAATACTCCATCCATCCATCCATTTTCTGTGGGGGTATGCGGGGGTATGCTGGAGCCTATCCCAGCTGACTTCGGGCAAGAGGCGGAGTACACACTGGACTGGTTGCCAGCCAATCACAGGGCACATATAGACAAACAACCATTCACTCTCACATTCATAATTTAGAGTCTTCAATTGACCTAAAGGGCAAGTTTTTGGAATGTGGGAGGAAACCAGAGTATCCGGAAAAAACCCACGCACGCACGGGGAGAACATGCAAACGCCACACAGAGATGCCCAAGCGGAGATTTGAACTCAGGTCTTCCCGATCTCCTGACTGTGTGGCCAACATGCTAACCGCTGTGCAGCATACAGCAATACTTTGGTTGCATTATTTTTAAAAAGAGCTTTAAAGAGCTATTTTCAGAACCATTTTCAATTCCACAAATTCATGTTTGTAACAAAAGCTTCTTGTGGAAAAAAAAAAGGATTTGTTACTGGATCGGATCAGATCGTAAGCCAAAAAATGTGGATTGGGACATCCCCCTTACAAATGGTACATTTCAATGATGCATCACACAAAATGATGTCTGTCTCTTGTAGGAGTGTTTATCCAGGTTTTGCTTCCCTTATGACATACAAAGGTGAGTTGGCCATCATTTCTCCTGCCAATGCCTGAAAGTGTGAAGGTTTTGTTTGGATCGCCACTGGTTTGTGTGGACAGGTTGACTTAAAAACTATGCAAACAATTTATGTGAACATTTTTTGGGTTGTGCCACATACAATATGACAGGAGAGAAACCATTACAATTGCATTTTGCATTACTGGTGCATTTTGTCATGTAGCTGTTTGTGTTACGTAACTCTGTTATTGAGTTAGGTGTGTTGTTTATGCTGGCAGATTGTTTGTTACATTGTAACCACAATATTTTATGTTGGACCACAAGTTAAAGGGATAGCTGGGATTTGTTGACATCCCATCAGCAGTGTAGTACATCAACTGTGATTTCTACATCTGCTGCCTCGTTCTTGTCAAAGTGCATTTTGCTGATTGCAGAAACTTAGCTTTTAAAAAAACAAAACAAAAAAAAAACCTCAGTTCAACCCCACTGGGGGCTATTTTAGTTTCATTTGTTCTAAGTACTTCCTTCCTCTGTTTATTCAGGGTGAGAGAGGGAGTGGCTGTGCAGCACTTTACCTTTGTTCTCACTGACCTTGACGGATGCCAACGCTTTGGCTTCTGTCGACTTACCAACAGAGCTCAGACGTGCCTCTGTATGCTCAGGTATGAACACGTCTCTCTCTCAGATCACACCTTGCCGTATGACACCATGATTTCATTACAGTTACCTTCCATGGTTTGAAGTATTCTATAAGCTTCTCAACAGCCTTGCTGACTACATCACAAAGGGACAGGTGTGTTTGTGATGAAAGTGTATTACAGGGGTGTCCAAACGTTTTCCACCGAGGGCCGAATCCTAAAAAAAATCAAAGGATGCAGAAGCCACTGATACACTAGGTCCCCAACTTACGAGCACAATTGGTTCCAGACGACCGTTCACAAGTCAATTTGTTTGTAAGTTGAACAAAAGGTAATTTACCAATGATATAGGTACTACATGTACGTGTATACATATACAGTATATGTGTATGTATGTAAATATGAGTTTGGATGCAGTAGTAATATTAAACAAGGATAATTCATTAAAAAAACAATAATAAAAGTGATATAATAATACGTAATGATAAATGTTATTTACCTTTGAAGAGGAGTGATCGAGCATACGTCATTGGTGGTGGTGGTGGTGGTGGTGGAGGAGGAGTTATTGAAAAAAAGGACAAATCGTCATGGTCGTTAGACTCTTCTAAAAGAGGTAGTGTTCTGTGGGTGGTGTAGAATTAAGCAGGCCTATTAACTCTTCATAAACTTTAATCACACACTCTGTCCGGGTTGTATCGTACAGCTACAATTTAGCTTTCCATTTCTCCTTTACGCGCTCTCCCCAGCGTCTTCCTCTACCTGTTGGTCCCATTAGCAGTGTCACAGTGCCCTCTACTGGTCAAGCATGTAGCAGTATAAATATGGAGTTCCAAAAGGCAAAATACATGAAAATAAAGTCAGCTTGCGTTCGTATCTCCGAATGTTCGCAAGTTCTTAAGTTGGGGACCGAGTGTATATTATTTAAAAATTAATAATAATAATATAAGACTAATAATTTAGTTTTTTAAAAAGACTTAATAAACCATTTTAAATATATATTTAAAGACAAAGCTTTGTGTTAGTTTTAGTTATTACATTTAGCCTTTTTGCTCTATCTTCCTCATTTTTGAGGTTTTTTTGGTTTAATTTAATTTCTGCAATGTGCTGTGGGCCAATAAAAAAACGAGCCACGGGGGCAAATGTCCCCCAGGCTGCACTTTGGACACCCCTGGTGTATTATCTTCCTAATAAGCCTTTTTGCTTGATCACGTTTGTCTACTCAACAGACCACTGAGATGAAAGTGATGCTCACTGCCCTCTACAAGCAGTCCTTACCACTGGCGGCCGGATCGATCACACTGCAGATGGTGAATCTAATATAAAGGACACAAGAGTCCCCTGGATAATATGTGCTACTTTGTATATACAGTTGTGTTTATGGTTTTTCTGAGGGAGAGCAGGTATTGGTCAGCACAGATGTGTCCCTCCCTGTTGGACACCCTGAGGCAAAGGTGGTGAGTGCCAAGAAGGTTCATGTGAACAGCATAACAACATAATTCCAACTAGAGCCAAATAAGCGTGTCCGTGGCTTACCCTCACTCACCCCTCTAATCAAACAACTGTGCATGTGAACACCTGACTAACACAACTGTCAGTACTAATCAATTGCCACGTAGTGTATGTCTGAATCAATGATATATGAATTATGTGCAAGAAACTGCTCTCACTATTCCTGCGTCTTGACTGTGCACCTTAAGGGTTCGGTGCGCCGAAAGACATTTGATTTGCAAGACTAAGAGCTGTGGGTTTTGGTCTCAGTAACCTGCTGAACAATTTGGACCCTGTGTTCAAATGAGGTGAAGCCAGGGCCGAGCCAGAACAATAGATGCTAACGAGCCAGTATCAGAGTTGTTCATACCCAACTCAGGGAGTGACACTTCCCTTTTATCGGAGGTGTTAATAGCAGGAGAGGATTATAGCACTACTCCGCCCAGGCTTAGTGTAAGGAACCAATAGAAGGAGGGTGTTGGCACACCAAGTCTGCCCACTCTTACTGTATTTAAGGCCTAGGCTACCAGCACTTATTAGTTCGCTGACGAAGCTCTTCGGATGAGGAGCAAAACGTCCGACACCTTCTTCACAGAAGTACAGATGACGTCTCAAGAAGCCTTTCCCCCTGAACAGGAAAGTAATAATGGATAAATAGATGTTCATTTCTACCAGGATTTCTACCTTTCTTATGTTTATGCATTACACACCAGATCCTGTTCACACATCTTGTACGCACAGTTGGGTATAATGAGTTGAGTGCCTCGCTCAAGGTTACTTGACTGACCTTTCTCCAACAACCACTACTTATTGATTTCAGTGGGATATGAACGTGATGCCCTCAAACTCTCTAACAACCTCTGCTTTTTATCCTTCCTTCCATGAATGACGACTTTCACGGAACCAATTTTCTGAAAAATATTAACGTTGAATCGCATCGATTAGGTTCCATACTTCATTGCTCCAGACCCCCGAGGTCTTCCTTCCATTCCTGAAAATGTGAGTATTTCAGATTGAACTTAGGATCCAATTTACACCCCACCAAAGCTTTTATACACTGTTTTACTTGCTAACAGCTCTACATGTGTGTGTGCGCATGTGTGTGGTGTACCAGAGGAACTTGACAGAGCTGATAGTGGCGGTAGACGTGGCGAACCTTCTGCAGCTCTACGCCAGCATGCTCTTTGAGAGACGCATTCTCATTTTAGCTCACAAACTCAGCACTGTTGGTCACATTTCTCCTAGCATATTTGCATTAGATTTCGTGAACTCTTTGCAAACAAACTTACAGTACGTTACTGTGTTGCTTGCAGTTGACATCATGTGTGCATGCACTTGGGGCTTTGTTATACCCCATGCACTGGCAACACATTTTCATCCCAGTCCTTCCACCTCACCTACTGGACTACTGTTGGTGAGTCTCTTTGTCTCCCTGTTGTGTGTCTGCCTTCCCATACTTCATATTGGATTATTCCTGTTTCAGCGCACCTATGCCATACCTTATAGGGGTCCACAGCAGTCTATCTGAGGTAACATCAAAATCACCAGAATCTTAAGAAGTCTGCGGAGACCCCATAATCAAATTGTGTGTTTGGCAGAAGGTGAGGAGCCGTGGATTGGAAGAAGTAGTCATTTTAAATGTGGATACAAACACATTGGAAACCCCCTTCAACGACTTGAAGAAGATACCTTCCGATGTGGTAATGGATCCTCAGTGTGTGGATGTTTGGAATTCAAATATTGTTTGTATTTGCCATTGCAAGTGTCGTGGTTCGCACAGCTGACATCGTGCAGCTGACAAGAGATCATCTTGTGATAACTGGCGACCGAGGCAGGATGCAATCGTGCCAAAAGTGCATGTTTTCGGAATTCCCGATCACCTGACTGTGTGGCCATTTTTATCATGTTGTAATGCTAAATGCATATTTTTCCCCAGACGTCTGGACTCAAGCTATGTTTGAAACGTCAGGCGGTGTCTCCTGGTTGTGGGGTCTCACGGGCCTTCCTCAAGTCCCAGTCGCTGTTGTTTGGAGGATACAGAGATGCACTGCAGACTCATGAGGTCAGTTTATTATTAACGCATACCTTTTAGTAGACTCATATTCACAGATATGTCACGCTCCGTGAGTTAGCCCGCGTGACAGCTTGGTTTATGTTCCCTTTTATGCCTTAGTTCAAGTTATATGCTCTTATTTTGGTAGTTTTTCCTGTTTTGCCTGGTCTGTGTCTGTCTGCTCTGCTTTTTCCTTTATCACTTGCACCTGTTGCTGTTCTATTTATTCAGGTGCGTTCTTCTTAGCTGGTCGTTGCATTGTTTGACTGAACATTACACGCTGCTGCAAGCCTGTCATTACTGGATCCCATCCATCCTTTTTCTTTGCCGCTTATCCTCACTTCCCGACCTCCTGACTGTGTGGCCAAAATGATAACCACTTGGCCACCGTGCGGCCCCGCAGGGCAGCTCTTATTATTTAAATATACATTTTACCTGAAATTGGTTCCTGCTTTCTGCATCCTGGGGTCGGTGCCACACCACAAGCCAAGACGTGACAAGATACAGTATGTGCATATCTAGATCATAATTATCGTGACTTTTCCAAGGTTTATGGTTCAAGATGGTCCATTTGTGGTTCTGTTATTTTTAGTTCATTTGTACTATGCAAATGTTCATCCCTGAGTTTCAATTGTCAGTTTTTCAGTCTGCTGTACATTTTGTACGTGCATGTTTAACAGTGGTCATGTGCACAGTCCAGCTCTGCGCAACCTGTGACCACACGTCCCCATGAAATGAGAGTTATGTTGAGCAGTGCTTGCCAGTGAGCCAAAAGCCCCCGGCTGTCAACTCTCTCTCCGGCGCAGCTCTTAAGGTGTCAGGGAGTGAGGTTGCGGGTGCTTTGGCGCCTTCTTGAAGCAGACTACAGCACATTCCCTCATCTGTCCCGACAAGCCAAGTCCTTGTTGACAGGTAGACTTGAGTATATTAATCATTTCTAATCTCTTTTTGCAGGGAGGCGAGATCTGGTTCGATAAAGAGTCGTTTCTAGATCACAAGTCATCCAGTATGAAGCGATTTCTGCAGAGTGCCATTCATTTACAGTTTTTCAAACAGGTACTGCCCTCTGTTGGACAGATCATCGAATTAACCCCTCAAAAAAAAACCCAACTTCTCCCGCCTCATTTTTTTGTCCGCTAACTACTCCATTTCTGAACCAATTCAAACAAATCCAACATCAAAATGTTCAGCTTATTCGGGACAAGTGTGCTACCAATTCATTCTTTTCAAAATATTCCCACAGGTAATATCATTTCATATTTTCTGTGATAATTTTCCCATTGAACATGAATGGGCAATTTAAATGGTGCCCTCTTGTACATTTTCCATTACTGAATCACACTGCTTCTACAGCAGTGTCATGGCTTAAGCGGTGAAACTACTTTTCTAAATATTCCAACATTTAGTGTCATTTCATATTTCGAGCAATTTAAATGCCCATTCATGCTGGTGTTTCACATTTTCCGTTACTGAATCACTCTGACGATTCTACTACAGTGACACGGTTGGCTCATAGAGTGCATGCTTCCCAACCCAAAGGTTGGTGGTGGTATAAAATTAGATTACATCAGACGGAAGTCATTTCGACAGCATTTCAGCACAGCTTCAGCTCAGATTCCGAACTCCAAATGAACTGAAAGTTTAAATCAATCTAAAAGATATCACACGTGTCTGAAAATGTATTTGACTAATGCTAGTCTCTTTAATAGTAGCAGAACATTTTAATGAAGAGTTGCTTTCAAAGACACCACATAATTTAAGTATAATTCACGTTTTCAGTGTACATGTATGTCATGCGATTTTCCGAGCACATTTAAATGCAGCAAATTCTACGCCTGCACTAAGAGCTACTTTAGTGAGAGATTTGAATATCCACTTGCTGTTTTTCTTTGTCTTTCTGTTTAGTTCGACCACACATACTGTACACTCAAAGACGGGATTGGGATTTTTGGAGTGTCAGTCAATGCAACTCGCTGTAGTCTCGTGACAAGGAAGTATCGTTCCCAGGATGAGCTGGCGAGAGACGTGTTTGCGATAGTGATGTGCGACGCCTCTGCTTTTGTTTCTGATCCAATACTGAGAAAAATTCAGGCTGGTATCAGCGATACTATGCAGATTCTTCGCAAATTCACTCCATGTGTCTGGTAAATTTGGGAAAAGTAGTGTATTTCATATCATGCCATAAAAATACAAGACATTTCATTAATTTATTATATACAGTATTCATTTAAATGCAGACATATTTAAGAATTCGTTTAAATAATGTATTTTAAACCCTGAAGTATATTGTAGTGGGGGGATTGACAAAATAGCCAAGCTAATACGCAACAAGAGAACAACAGAACCAAATCATATAAAATATGTGAAAAACGGTATTTTAAACAATTTTTTAAAAAGGGTAAAATAATAAAAACCATTAAAAAGAATGAAAACTTCATTCACAAGTCACACATGGCTCAGTTTCAACAGACAAACGTCACAAACTTGACCTCAAAAGACTGAAATATCAAAAGTATCAATATTTTGATTTGAGAATCTATTTCAGCGTATGAGAAGCTGGTATCGTAAGTATCGACATTTCAGTATCGAACCGCACATCGCTTGTTTGTGAGCTGGAAATGCATATACACACTATGGTGTTGGAATTGCACTGTTGTTGATGTGTTCAGGTGAGAATAAGGTTATAAAAGAGTGACGGCAACAGAGAGCTGTGGCTTGACATGATATGATGCGCACGTGTTAGTGATGCTAAAAAGTGTAACATAATGAATGAAATAAATTAGTTGCCGCCCTTAACGCACCGTTTTTGACTGCCTTAAGAGATACATCGATAGATAGAAAGATGGATAGACAGAAATAATGTATTAAACCTGTGAGGAAAATGAGGGTAGGTAACAAAATACGGTTCCTTGCTCGCGCAATATTTATCTTGTCAATATTTAACATCAGTGCATATTTATTCAGGTGAACTGGTGCGAGATGAAGTCAGGTCAGCACCTTACCTCGCACATATACTTTCATCACATAAGAATCTGATTTGAAGACAGAGACATTGCGGAATTAAATTAGATGGGCACCCGCATATTTATTTTGTGACATGTTTTCAGTTCATTGACGGGCGCCTGGACATTCTGAACACAGGAAAAGTACCGGAGGACCTCTTTGAAGAGGAGGTCCTTAAGTGTCAAGCAACAGGTACTGCATGTGCACTCTGATTTGGGGGGATTTGGCTCTGCATCACACTTATCTTCTTTTTTGTATCTTATTCCTTTTTGCAGGAAAGAGTAAATCTTATCAAGAGTTAGTTGGTAGTTTAAAGGTAAGTTATTTGAATGAAAATTTAAAAAAATACAAATGATTTATTTTCATTCCACGTCGTTGGACAACTTGACATGCCTTCGTATGCTTGACAGAAAGGGGGAGGAGGGCTCATCCTCAATCTTAGGTCCAAAACAAATTACATAAAGGTGAGCGCAAGCTGTGTTGTGTTTACTGTGCGGAGGAGGGTTTGCTCTTGTGTCTGCTCAACTAGAGCAGTCCACATCCAATAATGTTGTTTTTCTTTACAAGATAAAGGACGTCACGAGTTCTGGTTTGAAAAAAGTTTTGAAGCACAAGGTGAGTTCATGCTTGCGATGAAACATTTGGGGCTCTTACACTCAGCCCACGGTGTGTGTTTGTGTGTGTGTGTGTGTGTGTGTGTAAGGCAGGCTGACAATGAAACACGCACTCTTCAGAGAGGTGGGTGTGTGTCATACCACTGTGCTCAATCTGACTGCCTGCAGAATCGCCTGCCAATAACACAACACTTCGGAATGGTAACAAACCCAAAATAACGACCAATTCCACCTGTCAGTTACATGTGAAGCGCAACGCCTGATGCAGTCAATGTGTGTTGTTTTGCACCTTTGTCGCCGCTTGTCTGTCTGATTGCTTTACTGCCGTGTTGCACACGTCAGTCGCGGCCTCGTCGGCCTGTGAGCAAACACGGCATCACCCACGACAAGAGCAGCACGGTGGTCGGCGATAAATGGACCGGGTGAGGAACCTATACCTGTGGACAAAAGTATTGGGACAGTTCTTTGTCACGTCATGAGCCAATCATGTGGATTGCGGAATGAGTTTGGAGAAGGTCCATGAAATCACGTTTGGATGAGTTTGGTGTGGAGGAACTTGAGAGCCCAGACCTAAAATCCTAGCAAACAAATATGTTGATTCACCCTGTCCCGAACCTCACAAATACTCACAAAAATTCTTAGGAACACGTTTTAAAATTTTTGTGGAAAATCTTAGTTATTGAAAAAGGGGAGACCAAGATAGAATTTGTATCTAGTTTCTCGCTTTTCGTGGGGGTAGCAGCAAATGGCAAAAATCCAAGACTAATCGATACGCCCATTTAAATGACTCCAAACTTCTCCTCCAATTTTGGGTCAGCGTTTGCAATAAAGTTAACTGGAGTAATTACTGTAGTAGATTGGATTTATCTCCGGAACGCTCTCTCTTCAATTGGCATTGTTTACTAGTGGTGGAAGCTAACAAGCGAAATGCGCAACTCGAGTTTAAGCTCTAAATGTGCCTCACACACTTATACATACAAGTGTTTTAAGTCCTAAAATGTGTAGGTACCCACACAGCTCCCCTGCTCTGCAGGTTGCGAGCTCGTGTCTACATAATCCACACTGCTTGCCTGATTGTAATTTAAGTAACGATCCACGATCAAATATTGACTATAACTTGTGTTCACCACGCTGCAAATTTTGAGGCCAGATTTCTATACCAGTATATATGTTTCACTTTTGTGTCTCACAGCAACTGTGGTGTGTTCAAGGACCTCCAAACAAAGCAAAATCTCAACGCAAAACATCAGTGAAGCATAAAGACATACAAGTCCAAAGCGTGGGCTTCTGAAGAGTGGTGCATATATTGGGTGTACATTGGGTCTGTATCATCACGTGTTTACAAATTAATACAGACGTAGGTTGAATGAGATGTTTTCTGCGGGGAAAAAAAAAGTTTCTTTTTCAGAGAAGAAAAAAAAAACATTTTCGACCAAAAATTCATGAATTTGCAGGGCCATAAATGCTGAATCGCGAATGTGCGGGGATCCACTATATTTCATTTCCTGCAGGTGAAACTGGCCAGGTGTCCCAATGCCTTTGTCGAATACTGGGGTGTATTTATGCCACATGGATTTTGCCAGTTGTGTTTACTATATGTATCAGGGCGACATCGGGACCAATAGAGCAGCTTGATTCAGAGCTTCAAAAGAGTGAAGAGGAGGAGGAAGAGTCACTGCTGTGTGATCCAGAGGAGATGGATCTGTTAGGAGAGATCTTTGACACGCTCAGCACCCGCAGCTTGCGTAACCACGGCCAGCTGTATGCCACACGCAGCTTGGATCTGTTTGGACCAGACAGTCATGACTATATTACAAGGGTAAGAAAATAAACTGATATACACAACACTACAGGTTGTATATCAAAATGTCTGCCATTCAATAATTCTTAGTTTTGATTGATGCCGTCAGACAGGTATTGGTTTAACAATACGTTTGTTCATGCGGTTTGAATATGCCCCTCATTTTGATCAACAAGCTATCTAGAATTAAAATAAAAAGTAGCTTTCATTATGATGCAGTGTACTTGTAGTACTGCACTACTACTAATAAACATCAATACATCATCTTTACCTATTCTACGTCATTTGGATAGGGGAGGGTTTCCTTATATTGATTCTCACCATGCCAATGAATGTGCAGGTGTTCCTAATGAAGTGTCCAGTGAGTGTTAATTGGAATTTGATTGAACTATTGCTCCTCCTGTTGTGTTTTCAAGCTTGGTCCGGCCAACCCTAGCGAGGAGAGCCTCTCTCTGTCCATAAGCGGCAGCGGAAGCCTACACAGCTGGAATCCTGAATCGACAGAGGAGGCGACACCTCTGACTGACGACTTTTACCGGCTCGACACAAACAAAACGGCCAAGGAGGCGTCAGTGTTTGAAAGGGAAGTACAAGAAGAGGAGCGAAGAAAAGTAGAAGATAGACAGGAGGAAGCGAAGGCAGCCATAAATTGGAACCTCGGAGAAGAAATGCAAGATAGCTCAGACGAGGCAGAAAAGAAGGAGGAAACTCCGGAAAGGAGAGTGACTTTTGGCCATGGTCCTCTGGAGGAAATAGCTGCACAGGATGAGAGCAATGTGTTAAAAATGACGCAACATGTTGGAAACAAGACAGGGGAACAACAGGGTGGGAAAAAAACAGCCAGAATGCAGGAGGATGTAGCAGAAGAAGTCAATCCTGAGGAGGAAAGTAAAGCGGTGGGCTTCCAGTCCCAAACATCCTGCGACGGGTTCTTAGAGAAAAAGAGGACTGAAGGCCTGGTCGGGACAGATGTACCATGCAAGAACAGTGAAAATGTTCAATCATGTCAGTCATGTGACCCAAAGAGCCAATCGGACGCTATCAGCTACATCCAGGAGGGAGGCCAGACGTCTGTCAAGGTGTCAGAACTTAAAAAGAGATTTGAAGTGCAATGGAGCAGCCACACGAGCTGACTGGAAGAGATCATTTGCTACTTCCCAAGAAAAACTGACAGGAACGGAAGCGTTGGTGTGCACATCATTCAGTATTTATGTACACATTTAATTTTTGTGCGTTTTTTTTTTTTTTTCTACAAAAAAGGTGAACAAAGTGCATCCTAGTGTCTATCGGTATCCTTCATGACTATATAAGGTGTAAAACATGGTTTCTTTATAAATAGAGCGAACATAACAGTGTGCAGTAAAAAAACAACAAAAAAAAAACCTTCATTTCAAGTCATTTGGTACACTGAGAAGTGTGATTTTTAGATGAGCAAATTCAGCAGGGAGCCAAACTTCCATAGTCTAATAGCACCTTTGCTTTTTGGTACAGTGAAACTGGTGACAGATTTGATGGTCTGTCAGTGCCATTAGTGTTGAGTGAATAAAAAGCTGTCGGGAAAAAAATAAAGAGTATAGTGCGTCAGAAGATTTGTGGTGCAAGAGTCAAGCTTGGCTGTCAGCATTGATCCAAAAGTTGACAAAGGCTCAATAATGGAGTTCATTTGAGTGTGGCGTAATCATATGAGCCGTTCTTCCTTCGGCAAAGGGAGTGGCAGGCCGGACTTTTCGGATCGCGCGCCGACCTGTTTTCTCTCCTCTTCGCTGGGCCGGTAGGTTCCCTCCATCCTCCTTTTCTTCTTGATGACACACAGGAGCAGCAGCACCGCCAAGCAGAGAATGAACATCACAGTGGAGATGAGCGCTGACACCGTGGGTGGGATGGTTGCCTGCATTGCAGTGGCGACGGACAGCTGAGGAGGAAATACCACATGTAACATGTCAAAATACACAAATCCTTACGAACCAATGGAGGGAAATCATTTCTGCAACTTTGTGGATTATTTTGAGCCTTATTTCAAGTTGTTCTATTCATTTCTATAGTGCTCAGTGGCTTCTATCATTTCTAACTTGCTAGAGGAGCACTTGCATTACTACGTTGTGCATGTGTATGTCAGTCGTGCCGAACCCTGGTCCACCAAGGTCAAAAGAATAGGGGAAGTGTACTAAACTGCAGCACGGATTAGAACAGGGGTGTCAAACTTGTGCCACGGAGGGCCGAGACAGGTTTTCTTTCCAGCCAGTCACTAAAGCAGGTGATTTTAATGATCAACACCTTCAGTTTGAGGGAAGGAAGTCATCAATTAAATCACCTGCTGAAGAAACTGGTTGGAGAGAAAACCTGCAGCGTCTCGGCCCTCCATGGCACGAGTTTGACACGTGTGGATTAGAGTGTTCACAGTAGCCAAACATGCCGGAGTTTAGGTGTTAAGTGAGTGCTAGCATGATATCAGCGGCCTGCTGGCAGTATGGCCTTTTGTCTTTAATGCAAATGTTTTACTCTTTTGAACACATATTGTTTTGAGAAGCCAAACTATTTACTTAAGTGGCCACGGCATCTAACCGGAACTACATTCCCCCATCACCAAAATCCGACCAGAACTCGGCTAACAGGACGAAGTGGGGGGAAAGCCACAGGCGATGCACTACACTGCTGATGGGGATGTCATACGACTTCATGTCAAAAAATCTGAACTATCCCTTTAAGTGGAACGTGATGACAAAATGCATGATAAGGGTAAAAATAACAAAAATTAGACAATGATAGACGCCTGTGGTGGCATGGAATCTTACACTGAAGCGAAGTGTGACCATCAACTTGGTATTAATCATGCATCATTTGAAAAAAAAAAAAAAGATCACAAACTGTCAGGATGAGTATGGTTTCAATGTGTTGTACTTATTCGCAGTAATGTCCATACGTTGTGTGTGCAACCACTGAATACAAAACCAATTTCCACCAATGTTCACACATTGACCAAGGAAGAATCCATTACATTGTGGGCCAAATCTGGAGAAAAGGGCTACTACATAAATGCAATATTACAGTTTGAGTCCCTATGGCATCAAAAGAACAGTCCACACTGCCCAGAATCTTAATAGCACCCCCCGTTTGTCCTCCTCCAGGAACCAGGAAGTAATCTGATAAACTAACTATAACTAAACTAGCAAACACCAATACACTCCATAATTTTTTTTGTCAATTTTGAAAATAATTCAGCCTTGTTGGAGGTCTGTGCAACTAAATCACATTCTAGTTATTTGTGCTCATTAAAGTATTGCTAAAGCAACATTTGTAATGGTTGCCTAAGACTTTTGTACAGTACGGTATTTATTTAACTCATGTTACATATATGTACGTATGTAAAATAACGTATATTTACTTGTACTGCACAAAATAACTAATTTGGAATAAAGTCATCTGTCAGTGTTAAAGCGGATGACATTGCCTGTAACCAGGCTAACATTTTACCACAAATGTTCTGACACAGCTAAGTTTATGCTCAGCGTGTTTTTTTTTGTTTTTTTTTACAAAAACAAATATTTACATGTGAGCTGTTATGGTGGATTGCATTACAGGCTTCGGCAAAGACATGGAAACCACAGACACAGTCATTGTGAAGAGAGAGAACATATAAAAGTACATTTTCCCTGTACTGTATTCATGTAAACACTCAACAAGATTCAAATTTAGCTATATAGTGAGGTTCATTTGCAAAGAAGAAAATTGACACCATTGGGAATAAACCAAATAGATGGAACAAACAGGTGTGCGACTGGAGAAATACACTCACTGGCTACAACGTGACACAAACTAATGAGCTCCTATAAAAGAGCTGGATTACAATTTGTGCTGCTTTTAGAATAACGCGGTGCACTGCAAACTACATAACAATGATAAATACATTGTTAAATGTGTCATTCAAAAATGTGGATTATTACCTTTGTCGTCATTTGAATGAGCTGGTGTGCCTAATGTCGTGGCTAAACATATCAACAAGTCATTTACACACACTCACTTCCTTCTGTTGTAATCAAATCAATTGTATAATTTGTCTGCTTGACTATTCTTGCCTGATATTCCTGACTGATTGGAGTGGCAGGCAGACCTGTGCGTTGAAGAGAGTTGAAGAGGATGCGGGTGCCCCGGGGCAGGAATGCAGCCCGTCCTGCTCCACCTGTTCGGATGAGCCGCTCAGCTGACTGCTGAGCTGCTGCCTTCAAAAGTTGCAAGCGGTTAATTTAGCGACAATTACCTGTCGAAAAGTCGGAAAACTGTGCAGATGAGATGAGTAGTTTGTGGAGGTCCCAGGTTAACGAAACAACAACGAACAACAAGTTTGGTCCGGCGAGACGAGGCGGCGTGTTGTCAGCACAGCCGAAACTATGACGATCCCACGCTACCTGGCCAAATGGAAATGAGACGGGACACGTGAGCCAGCTCGGCCAATCAGAAGACTCAAGTTTTTCAATCTATTGTATTTTGCGGCTTTTGCATTTTCACACGTGCACGCATACACTCAACACTATCCACATATAAACTAAATGTATGTAATTCATTATTTGAAATAATTAAATTGTATGGAGGCTATACTGTAAAATGTCTGCACAGTATCTGTGATAAGGGGAGAAGTCCTCAAGAAAAACCAAAAAAATAACGATTATGAAACAAAATTACTTTAAAGAACATCAGGTTTACAGTTGCACAATGTCTGAAAAGGAGTAGGAAGAAACAGATCCTATGGCGAAAACTTTGTGTCTTTATATCCAATCAAACAAAATATTGATTTGCGAGCAAAAATTGATTTGCAAGCTGAAAAGATCTTTTATTTGCAAATCCAAAAGTTTCGTTTGCAATTTCTGAGCTTTTTTTGCAGCTCTAAACCTTTGGCTGCAAATCTCATTTGTGAATTGACAGTGTGGGCGGGGCTCCCTCTGAACGGCGTTACAAGCCTTTTTATTGGTCAGTCTGGAATGCTGGGCTGACAACTTCCGCCCTCAAGAGAGTGAAATTACTAAAGGTAGTCGACATACAACTACTCACCACCGGAGAAATTGGTGCTTGTATGGTTATTCAGAACTTTTCCATCTTAGTTGAATATTCAAAGCAGCCCTTAATATGCAAACTGCTGCATCGTCGGGTCTCTAATACTCTAATAGAAGGGACCATAGTCTGGATGAGTGAATAGCCATAAGTCAACATGCTAAATAATGCTTGTTTATGTCTGATTAAGCTAGCTGTAACTGTTAGACAAAAGCACTGGGTAAACGACAGATCTCGGGCTGCATTAAATATATTGCTCAAATGAAAAAGTTAAAAATGAGTAGGTGTCTACCATGTGCTGTGGTTAGCATGTTGGCCACACAGTCAGGAGATCGGGAAGATCTCAATACAATAACAGTAAGTAAACCAGCATAAATGCAATCACCCAACAGATCAATCAATCAGGTCTTTATTAAAATAGTTCATGCTCTCTGTTTGTAGCGCACTAGCCTGTCATTCCATGTTGCAGAAAGTCCCAAAAAAATGTTTGTCAGAGATTACCCAACCTTAACCTTGTGTGCTTGTACATGTTCAAAAGAAATGAGTCAACGGGGTCAAAATGACAACAGAGAAATAACGTAAAGTAAAATGTTCAAACAAAAATGATGTTTGCATCATGTCTGAAAGTGTTCATCTCATACGCAAATTATCAAGGAAGTACCTAAATAAAAATGAAAAACATTTAGCCTCTGACACTCAATTGGCCTGAGTGCGCCAATGAGAACGGAGCGTGAAGTTGTCCACTGCTCTGTGTGCATCATATGAACAAATAAGGAAGTTTGATAATTACTTTGTTTAAAGAGTGTTTAATCTTGAATATTTAATTGATATTGGTACTCCAATCCCCACACGGCGCAGCAGTGAAAACCTAGCAGTCACTGTGATTGGGGCTTTATCGTTGGTTGTGTGTATTTTTGTACTTTGGATACTGCTTTATCGTAATTGTTAAACTTTCCCTTTCAATTTGGTATTAAATTAATATCCAGACTTCAACCATAGCCATCGTGACTGGACAAAAAACGCAAAGTGAAACGGATGGATGCCAACGTCAAACTAGAATAAAATACCGTACATGTCGGATGATTACTTACCTATTTATCAGTGCTCATGTGAAACTTGATCAAAATGTGACCATGCAAAATACTCATTTTTGACACGGAATTACTACAAAAGTTGATTAACCAATTCATTATGTTCAATATTTCAAGTTATTTATGATTAAAAGTTTTATGTTGTTTAAGTGTGCAGGAGTAGGGGGTACATGGCTTCAGGTCAAATGTCTGTAAAACTGTTATAAATGGTTCTCCTATTGGACAGTTCAGAAATAGGGGTACAGGAACAAAAAATAAAAAGGGAACACTAAAATATCACATCCTAGATCTAAATTAATGAAATATTCTGATTAAATATTTTGGTCTTTACATGGTTTAATGTGCTGACAACCAATTCACACCAAAATTATCAACTGAAATCAAATTTATTAACCCATGCAGGTCTGGATTTGGAGCCACACTCAAAATTAAAGTGGAAAAAGACACCACCTGTTGAAATTGATTGTCAAACTGTGTTGCTTCCAAAGTGGACAGTTTGAATAACGGCGCAGCAGTTTTGAGTGTGAATTGAGTGTTCCCATTTTTCATTCAATGTAAATGTGATACAAAATGACAATTCAAATACGTTAGATTTGTTATGTATGATGTTAGACTGTATTTCTAATATTCATTGTGTTTACATTTGAAGGAAGCGAAATTCATCCAAGTCGATCCAGTAAGTGATTTCTTCATGTTTATCTTTGAAATAACCTTTGCGAGTACTCAGTTTCTCAACTGCTGCTGGGAAATCCCGTTGTACTTGTAGTTACTGACGATTGGACGAGAGGAGCATGCAGAGGAGCATAAAAGGGGACCGCTGCTGTGCTGGACTCTACACTGACAGTTCAAGAAACGGGAGACCATGACTCCTGTTTGGCTGCTGGCCTCGTTGGCCTTTGCCTTCTTGTCATCTGTGACTGATGGCGCTCCATTGTAAGTACACTTGGGACTCACTTGCTAACATTGTCATTGAGAGTGAATGTTCTACATACCTATCTATCTATCTATCTATCTATCTATCTATCTATCTATCTATCTATCTATCTATCTATCGAGCTATCTACCTACAGCAGACATGGGCAACTGGAACCTTAGATACAGGTAGCCACAGTGTTGTGCAGTGGAATTTGTAGTAGTTGTTCTTGTCAGGGAACTTTAATGCACTGAAATGTTTTAATTGACCTGTTTTGTGCCATGTTAGGAAGAAAAAAAATATTTAGTCTTAAAGTATCATTTCAGTAAATGAATAATTTTCACAGTAATGTTGTTCTATCCAGTTCACCTGGCCATTGCTAGTGGACAGTGGTATTTGATTGGCCCCCTTATCACAGAAGTTACCCACCCCTTGTGTACAGTATCTACCTGCCGTATGTATTAACAGACAGGAGCAGGTGCACAACAAAAAAGGGTACTCTCGGTGAGCTGGAGCGTATCCCAGCTGATTTTGGGCAGGGGCCACATTAGCCGCTTCCATGACTATTATTTATTGGTAATTGATTGACAAAGGTTTTAGAACTATAAACATTGACTTAGCTCACTTACATAATGATTAGCAAACCACCAGTTTGCTCTTCCACAAGTCAAGGTAATGTGGTCTTTGAAATAAGGCCAGGAATATGGTCCATATCGGATCCATGTTTGCACAGTGGGACATGACACCAGACAAGGCAAACAGTGCAGTGATGACATTTACCTAATGCTGGGTTTTAGTCCTTAAAATCAATAGCTGACTCATTGTTTGAGTCCATGCAGGAGCAGGTTGGAGTGAGATGATCTGTTGACATAACAGGAAGGGGTTCAGAAGAAGGGTTGTGACATGAAGAACATGATGAGAAAAAAATAATGTTTTTTGGAAAAAATGTTTGAATCAAATGCAGAAAACTAAACTCACGTTTTAACAAGCCTGCATTAAAAAAAACTTTCCATTCAGAAGTGCTGATGAGTGAAAAGACAAACAGGAGAATGAAAGCAAACCAGTCTATAAAAACACTTTCTCCACACACTACAATACTTTGTGCCTGCACTGTATTTATTTACTACAAATATTGTATGATAATCCCTTGTTTATTGAAGTTAATTGGTTCCAGACCCGGTCGTGATAAGTGAACAAAGACGAAGTAGGATTCCTTCTTTCTAGATGGAATATTTTCGTTGCAACAGCATAAAAAAGTTATTTACCGTAAAGCACCGTGTATAAGCCGCACTTTTTTTCCACTGAATCGGGGTGCGGTTTATACACGATGACAGGTCTGTGACCAGACGCAGAAATTGACGAGAAGCCCATTTTTAGAATAGCCGTCTGTGGGTCAGACAGTTGCTTTGACTTTAGCGCCCTCTGCTGTACAGTTGCTGAAAATGCTTGTGTCTATAAACACTGAAGCTAACCTAAGCTTCCAATGTAAAATACAATACAACGTTGGAGTTTATTCAAATTCACACTGAAGCAATGCAATAAAATAATAATAGAGAAAAAGAGAAGCAGTGAAAGATAAGATATCAAAACATCTCTGAAAATTGCAAATTTCTTCATTTGGATTTTTTTATTATTATTATTATTATTAATCTGTGCTTAGCCATAATATTAAAGATCTTGATGCCGAAGTTCAGATTTCTCCTTTATTCTTCTTTTTGAAATTGCTTAGTACCTTTACGCATGTTGATTTGAGATGAAAGAGTTGGCAAGCATTTATGAACTAAAAAAATTTTTTCCCCCGCCGTGAGCCTGAAATTGGGGGTGCGGTTAATACACGGGTGCGGTTTATACACGGTGCTTTACGGTACGACCGTCTAACTATGAGTTTTAACTTTATTAGAGCCCTCTGGATATGGAATAACACCCATAGAGTCACCTTTACAATCATTTTACCCAATATAGTAGATATAATCAGAGAAAATAATCCTTTTAAGACATGTGTGGACAGGAAGTGATGTTTGGGGTTCAGATTTGAGTTTTAGGTGGATTACGGCAGGTAACAGTAGCCTGTGTTACTGTTATTATTATTGTACCTGTTGTGAGATAATTCCAACCTTCAATAAAAGCTGTTATTCCGGCGATCAAGTCTGGTTTCATCTACTGACACCTAGTGACCAGTGTACAATACTCTATATCACAATTCGAATGCATCCTATATTTGTATTTTAGTTCATTTAGCCATTTTTATGCTTGAAAATTTTACGCTTAATTTTACTTGAGTTAAAATTTTACCTATTCAACAACCAAACAGCATGATTTATTAATTCATATATTTTTGAAATCCGTGATAAATTGAAGTCACGAAATTTGAACGGTCTAGTGGTTAGCATGTTGGCCAACACAGTAACAGTCTGGAGATCGGGAAGATCTGGGTTCGATTCTCCCCTCGGCATTTCTATGTGGAGTTTGCATGTTCTCCCCGTGCGTGTGTGGATTTTCTCCGGGTACTCCGGTTTCCTCCCACATTCCAAAAACATGCATGTTAGGTTAACTGGCGACTTGAAATTGTCCATAGGTATGAATGTGAGTGTGAATGGTTGTTCGTCTGTATGTGCCCTGCGATTGGCTGGCGACCATTCCAGGGTGTACCCCGCCTGTCGCCCGAAGTCAGCTGGGATAGGCTCCGGCATACCCCCGCGACCCTAAAGAGGAGAAGCAGTATAGAAAATGGATGTTTGGAATGGAAATTTGAAAGGCAATGTGGTGAGGGACGACTGTATGTTTGTTCATCTTTCTATATCAGTGAAAAGTGACCCCGCCTCTCGTCCAAAGTTAGTTGGGGTAGGCTCCAGCATTACCCCGCGACTGTAATGTGAACAAGTGACCTAAAAAATGTATGAATGAGCGTTGTTTACAGTATCTCTCAAAATGAAGCATTATTATCTTCGTAAACTATTTTCTATTGGATTTGATTGTGCTAGTGTTCTGACCAAGAGTGTAAATGTGAATATTCTAAGCTCTTAATCATTCTCCCTATCTAATGTGCTGCAGGAAGGTGATGTCTGCCCCCAACCTGTTGCGGGTAGCTACAGCAGAAAACATTTTTGTGGAGTGTCAAGACTGCACTGGGGGTGACATGAAGGTGGACATCAGGGTGATGAATCATCCCACCAAAACCAAAACGCTCAGCCTTGCATCGGTGACCCTTAATAGTGCAAACAACTTCCAGACCTTTGGGCAAATTACGGTACCAGAAAGATAGTACAGGTGTATTTTGGTAAGGTCTTTGAGGTCTCCAAAACAACATGTTTGTCTTTGCTATGTTATGCTCCTCATACATTAGATACCAGCAACCGACTTCAATAATGATCCTAACATGAAGCAGTATGTGTACCTGCAAGCTCAGTTTCCTGATCGACTGCTGGAAAAAGTTGTGCTGGTCTCCTTCCAGTCTGGCTATATCTTCATCCAGACAGACAAGAATCTCTACACTCCCGACAGCACAGGTGGGAAAAGCACGAGCATTTGAGTCATATACTGTAGCTCAAAACACACGCATTGTCCCTGACTTTTTAAAGGACAAAACCCTGTCATGCTGTTTTTCAGTGAACTACAGGATGTTTGCAGTCACGCCCCGCATGGAACCTGTCGAGAGAGATGACCAAAACAAAGCAGAGGCCGCCATAACCATTGAGATGATGGTTTGTATTTCGTCTCACTTGTTCTCTGCTCAGTTTATAAACCTTGTAGTCCCGCTATACTTTCTCCACAGATGTAAAGTATCAAAGAGAAGAGATTGCTGGCCATTGGGAGTGTTGTGGTTTATATAGCTGACGTTCATGCAGCTGATTTGGCCTTGATTCCCAGTCAATGCAATGACCTGGCAAACACCCCAGGGTGTAGTCCACATTTTGGCCTTGGTCAGCTGTAAGCTCTGGTCCAGAAAATTGATGGATGGATGGATAATAATGGAGCATTTGCATCCATTATTCTCTAAACTGCCTCTACTGTTCAGGATATGCAGAAAGCTGCAGTCTATCCAGAAGGTCAGACAACACCCTGAACTGATTGCTGCACTGGTTGCCAGCCAATCACCAGCCATCGAGTGGGAATGATCCCAGACTGGCAGCATGAAAGTCAGCCATATGCACTACCAAGGAACTAAAATGTAGTGTTTTAAATACATACTGTGACACTGACAATCAAGGTTGCCCCATATTCTTTCTTCTTAGACCCCAGAAGGCATTGTTTTATCACTTGAAACAGCAGTTTTTCTGAAGTCAGGGATGCACTCTGGAAGGTTTCAACTTTCTGAACTTGTCAGGTGAGTTTTTTGTGATTCTGTTTTCCACTTATTTCATCCTAGTTTTGTATGTTTTGTTTTATTAGACAATTGAGCATTGAGATCACGGATTTGAGCTACAATTATGAGTATCACACATAATAATAAACACTATTTTTCGATGTTTTTGTTAATGTCAACATGAAATTCACAAGTATGACAAATATAGAACACATTATTGGATCTAACTGTATTCTCCCTTGGAGGGTGATTTTTTTATTTTTTCTAAATTTCTGTGTGTAGTCCCGGACAATGGAAAGTGGTGGCAAAATTCCAAAGTCATCCACAGCAAAGTTTCTTTGCAGAGTTTGAGGTCAAAGAGTACGGTGAGCGCCTCTTATATCATCAACTGTCTCACAGAAAAGTATACTGTGCGTAATTTGCATGCATTTACGAACAGTGTTTTTATTTTTTCAGTGCTCCCCAGTTTTGAAGTCAAGTTGACACCTCTGGTCTCCTTCTTCTATCAGGACAGTGAAGAGTTCACTGTCAACATCAGAGCCACGTATGTGAAAGTTCTATTTGAATGGTTTGAAGAATGTTTCATCGGTGCAGGACAAAGATGATTTATGTCTGTGAACTTCAAATGGCCTACTGTCATGTGGTTTAGGTATCTTTTTGGTAAGGAGGTCGATGGGACAGCGTATGTGGTGTTTGGGATTGTGCATGACGGCCAAAAGAAGAGCTTTCCGGCATCTCTTCAGAGAGTATCTGTAAGTGCATAATATACTTTAACTTTACAGTGGACACTGATTCATGCAGCTATTAAGGCTACTAAGGGTGGACGTATGACTAATTTACCTTGATTGTCAAGGGCTAATAACTATTCTTTAGTGGATTAATAGATTTTTTTAAAGCTTATTTTTTTTATTTTCGTTTTGGAATTTTTAATTGCCATCTCTGTGTGGAGTTTGCATGTTCTCCCCGTGCGTGTGGGTTTTCTCCAGGTACTCCGGCTTCCTCCCGCATTCCAAAAACATGCATGTTAGGTTAATTGGCGAATTGTCCATAGGTATGAATGTCAGAGTGAATGGTTGTTTGTCTATATGTGCCCAGGTGGTACCCCGCCTCTCGCCCAAAGTCAGCTGGTGCTCCAGCACACCCGCGACCCTAGGGAGGATAAACGGCATAGAAAATAGATGGCTCAATGGATTTTGAATTGCTGACTCACAGCCAGGAAATTGGGGGATTGTGTCTGTGTCTCTGCTCGCGTGGGTTGACTCAGAGTACTCACAGTCTCACAGTCAAATATACTGTATGCATGTTAGCTTAATTGGAGACTCGTTTTCCCATAGCTGTGAATATGAGTTTGAACTCAGGTCAGGGAGCGTGTACTCTGCCTCCTGCCCAAATGCAGCTGGGATAGACTCCCGCTTACCTGTGACCCTGAACAGGAGGAGAAGTATAGTAAAAGAACTGATGACTGAATGACTGCCTCAACATCACGGTGCTGCAGTACATTAGTGTGCTGTGAAAAGATCATCATTATCCAATTTCCCTTAATTGGCCTGAAAAGTATTATTTATTTACTACAAATAATGCATCTTTGTTCATCTGTTTTTGCCAGCGACTATAATATAATGACAGGCAGAACAATTAAATGTTCTTCCACTACAATGTCGACATAATATATCTGGTCAGGATATGGGCCTAAAATAAAAGCATGGTTGCACCACAGTAGGCAGTCAGGTCTTTCCACCTTACACCTTCTGGTGGAAAGACCTGAATTTCACTTATTTTCCCGAAAATTATTTTCAAATGCAAATGCTGACAGGTATGACAGTGGCTCCTTTTTCCAATTTGCACAATCATTTGTTCCTGATAGCCTGATTAAATTAAAATAATGCCATTATGCCAGCCACACCCATTATGATGACTGAATGTCAAACTCGACACTGATAGGTAGAAATCTGGACACACACTAACACAGTCATTGCTGTGCATCAAATATAAAATACATACAAGAAAGAAAAACAGCCCCTTTGGGCTGGCACTGCAAACACATGACCAACACCCCACCTGCCACTTCCCTCCTGCAGCCGTAATGTAGTGTTGGCAATGTTACATGTTGTTACATGGAGATGACAGTGTTTCAATTCAAACTGGCTTGCATAAATAATAACAGCACTGACAAAACAATGTGCACTATTTATTCATCCAATGTGTGTTTTCACTTTTTAGGTTGAGAGAGGTGTTGGAGTGGTCACACTCAAGAGAGCACAAATCACGCAAACCTTCCCAAACATCCCTGAGCTGGTGGGACATCACATGTTTGTGTCTGTCAGCGTATTGACACAAAGCGGTAGGACAGTGTTCAGAAGGAATTGTCATGGGGGGATCACAACAATTAACAACAACAGCGGAAAAAAATACCTTGCTGTGTGTGTATTTTGTCTTCACAGGTAGCGAAATGGTAGAGGCAGAGTTGAGAGGCATCCAGGTTGTCACATCTCCTTACAGTATCCAGTTCAAGAAAACGCCCAAATATTTCAAACCAGGAATGTCCTTTGATGTTACGGTATGTGGAAATTCAGTTCATGTTGTGGGCGACTGCACGGTTAATGTACTCACACCATATTGTTCTAATCTGTCAAGTTTTGAATTCATGCAAAATAAATTGCTTCCAAGTACCACATAGACCCGCTTTTGTTCATGTGTTTTCAACATAAGTTTGATGTTTTCTGATGTCAGGTTGAAGTTCTGAATCCTGATAAATCTCCAGCACGAGGTGTTCCTGTGGTGGTGAGACCAGGTGAGGTGAATGGCTTCACCACAGATGGCGGATTAGCCAAGCTCACCATTAATACACTCGCAAGGGATCCAAAAATGACCATCAATGTAAGTCTCTTGAAATAAAGCTCATGTTTATAAGCTTATGTGAAAGTAAAGCATCATTACAGTGGATCCCCACACATTTGCAATTCAGCATTCACATCTCCACATATTTGCAGATTTTTGGTAAAAAAAAATATAGGTTTATAAATAGAGTATGTGATAATACAGGTAAAATGTACAGCATACAGATGCCACTGTTAGAAAGCCCACCAGTTTTATGCTTTATGCATTACAGATCATGTTTTTTGTCAAGCACATTGTTCAGTGGTGCTTGAACACACCAGGGTTGTGTTCTGTAAGTGTTTCTTTGGGATCTGTTATATAGTGAAAATGTGTTGGTTGTGAAAATGGTTGTTCTTGTTGACGTTAGCCTGCCCATCAGGGTGGTGTTTACACTACAGACTGAAGTGCCCAATTCCAATTTACCACCTACATATTTTTCTTTTTTGGATGTTTTATGTTTTTTGGACAGTCTATTAACATGCCTAACCCTAACCTTAACCCATATTTTAGTGTGACACATATTCAATATCATTTACTGAACACCTAAAACAACAACAACCTAAAACAACGATCGGTACCGGATCGGACCATAAAAAGACTATGAAAAGATTGGATCGAAAGCCAAAAAATGTGGATTGGGACATCCCTACTGTATATCATGTACACTAAAAATCAATCATGTTATAAACAGCAACATTTTGGCACATGAAAACCTGAAATGTACTGAACGTCACTAAGATGTACAGATGATGCTTTGACTCGCCAATGGAGGCTGATGAGGACATTCTGAATTTGTATAGCTGTCCCTTAAGTGTGTTGGATTTGCACCATCTTTTGTGATGATCCCTCCCTGTGTATAGCGTGCAATGTCCAGGGTATGCCCTGGTATGTCATAGTTTATAGAGTAGTACAGGCATATTTCACTGAATAATAAACTTACTAAATGATATATCGTGAATTCAATATCAAATAACGCAAATATAAGTCAATATAAGCGACACAAGTCAAACCTTGTTTTTTGTACGGACCAGTTTTTGTATGATTCGGTTTTGTTGCCTCGGTTTAGGCACAATATTGAATGTAACAAGCTAGTCTGTTTGCTCTGTACTGTATCATCGAAACAAAAAAGCACCCTATGCATTGCTGACTCACTGTTCGTGCATTTTTTATTGAGTGCGACCACTAAATAATAAGGTATTATCACATACTAATGCATTCTTACATGTTTTGTTCAACTGCAGGCAGTAACCAATGATCCTAAGCTTTCCTTAGAGAGGCAAGCATCTGCCTCAATGGAAGTACTCCCATATAACACCAAAAGCAAAAATTACATCCACATAGGTAAATGACACTTTTATCATCTCATGGACTATGATGCACCAACTTATTTCAGCATGTCATCTTCAAAAGTGTGACTTTTGCAGGGGTGGATACAGCTGAACTGGATTTGGGACAAAACATGAAAATCAACCTTAATCTACACAGGCAGTCAAACGAAGACACTGACATCACATACTTGGTGAGAGGTGTTTTGTAGCGGTGTATGTTTGGATGTTTGACAAACGTACTCTCATAGATGAACACTGACATTTTAACGGTCTCTTCAGATCTTTGCCAGAGGTCAACTGGTGAAATATGGTCGTTTCAGGACAAGAGGGCAAATTCTGATCTCCCTCAATGTTCCCATCACCAAAGACATGTTGCCGTCTTTCCGGATCATAGCTTACTACCATGCAAATGAGAAGGAGGTGGTCTCTGACTCTGTTTGGGTGGATGTCAAGGACTCCTGCATGGGCTCGGTAAAATGAAAAGAATGAAGCTAAGAAAGAAGACACCCACGCTTGTGAAGTTGTACTTGGAATATAAGAGATGCTCTTTCCTGTCAGTGTGTCTCACTTGTTTCCTTGTCCTCACATTTAGCTGAAGCTGGAATCAACGATACCTGCAAATTCCTTTGAGCCTGGCAAGCTGTTTGGACTAAAAGTCACTGGAGACCCGGACGCCACAGTGGGACTGGTGGCCGTTGACAAAGGCGTCTTTGTTCTGAACAAACAGCATCGCCTCACTCAGAAGAAGGCTAGAACTTTTCAGTTTCTTTCTTAGATGCAAGTGACTGTACTTTCTGTAGTTCCAAATAGGGTATTATCCACTAGCAAATCACGGTGCTACAGATTTCAGTACGTGATACTGTATGTTCGATAATTTTACAGCTATTTATAATTTCATTCTTGGTAATTAACAGGTATGGGAGGCTGTGGAGAAGCATGACACCGGCTGCACTCCAGGTGGAGGCAAGGATGGCTTGAGTGTGTTCTATGATGCTGGGCTTATGTTTGAGACCAGCACTGCATCAGGAACGCCTTACAGACTAGGTGACATATAAACTTTACTCATTACCTTTATAAGAAAGTACAAGGCATAGTCTGGTAGTTAGGTACACCTCCACACCTTACCAGTTCCAGGAACAGAACTTCAAACGGCTAAGAGGCCTCCATGTTGCATCCTTCCCATGGCTGAGATAAAGTTCTCACGCCACTCTCAACATCCACGCCGCATGTGATTACCATCTATTGGCACCAAGGACATTTTCCATCAAGTCCTGTGTATTTACAAAGTAAATGACAGCAAAGTGGTGTTCATTTAACAGTCAATCATTTTATACAGTGATTCCTGTTAATGCAGTCACAGTATCAGTCAAGCTTGAAGATAATTTCTTACGAAGCACTCCCTATTAAAGAGTACTAGTAATACAGACAAAAGCCTGGATGTTGATCGCGGTGGTGTGAAGGCAACACAGTAGGTAATGAGCAGAGAGGGGAACAGCAAATAAATTACTCCCAAAACCAAAAAACAATAACTACGAGTAAAAAAAACTGACAAAACACATTCTATAATGTATAGATAAATCCAGAATATAGATTTAGCAATAGGGTTGGGTATCGTTTCCATATTATCCGATACCAGTGCCAAATCTGGACTAGCGACCAAACCGATACTTACAAAAAGCAAAGCATAAAAATGTTCTCCTAAAACAATGGCTTTTTATTTCTACTGAATTTTGTCATATGAAGAGTTCAATAATATAAATAAAATGATAAGCAGATAATATTCACCAACATAAAATACAATAAAATACAATTCACAAATACAGAACAAAAGGAATGTGCAAGATTTTACAGTACTTTAATTGCATACATTTCACACAATTCAAGAAGAAATTAATAATTGATACACAATTCACACAGATCAAAACAAAGATGAATATGGTTTCCCAACTGATCTTTAATGTTCCATAATAAATCAGATACCCGAGGGACTTCATTTTGACTTGTTTTCTTGATACAAACTATGCTGCACTTCCAGAGCTGAAATGTCCATCAACCAGCAGGAAGAGACGAGCTTCTACTCTTTTAGAGGTTACAACAACCTTAGGTAAGAGGGCCCCGTGCTCAAATCTCTGCGCACCTTGCCACTGTATAGAAAACAGCTCAAAAAAGCATTGGCCTCTGTGTCTTTCATATGTCCTTTGTTTTCAGCGGGTAAATATAAAGGGATACAAAAGGAATGTTGTTTGGATGGCATGAGCGAAATTCCTCTCTCGTACACTTGTGAAACGCGCAGCGAATACATCACTGACGGCGCGGAGTGTGTCGAGGCCTTCCTGCATTGCTGCAAGGAGCTGGAAGCCCAGCAAGCTGACATGAAGCACGACGCCCTCAAAATTGCTCGCAGTAAGTGATCAACACACGGGATGCAGTGGTTGTACAAAGCTCACTTAAATTACCGGCTCTCATGAATGTTTGTAAATTGTAAATTTACAATTTGTGAATCCCTTTTTAAGGTGAGCAGCAGAATAATCAATTTTACGTGGACAACATTGAGATTATTAGCCGCTCCAAATTCCCTGAAAGTTGGCTTTGGACTGATATCAAACTGCCTGCTTGCCCTCAACAAACGCCTAACTGGTGAGGAAACGGAGTATATGTATAGACTCACCTTCCTATAGAGCCATAGTGTGTATACAGTACATGCAGTACAAAGAAAGAATAAGCTCTGCTGTACAAAAATATCAAGCTTTTTCCTTTCATTTCAGTGACACCACATCACATTTGAGTTATTTTCCCTTGCAAGACTCCATCACAACGTGGCAGTTCATGGGCATTAGTCTATCCAGAACTCATGGTGAGAATCCACCCACTCCAGTCTCTCTCCTTCCTGAGTCACTGTATTTGCTGGACTAACTTTTGGTATCTTTAAGGAATCTGTGTTAGTAAGCCTTTGGAGGTGATTGCAAGGAAGGATTTCTTCATTGACCTGAAGCTTCCTTATTCTGCCGTGCGTGGAGAGCAGATTGAAATTAGAGCAATCCTCCACAACTACAGCCCCAATAAGATCGACGTAAGTCTGTGTGCATTTGCTCCGCTGTTTCATCTTTTAATGGGTAGGAAGTCAGTTTTGGTAGACATGATAAAGCCAGCCCATTCTTCAGTCTCCTTCTTCATCTGTGTGTTAAAGGTACGTGTGGATCTTTTTGAGACGGAGCATGTGTGCAGCGCAGCCTCCAAGCGTAGGAGGTTTCGCCAGCAGGTTGAAGTCGGGCCCCAAACTACGCAAGCTTTACCCTTTATCATCATTCCCATGAAGGAAGGACAGTTTGATATTGAAATCAAAGCAGCAGTGAGAGACTCGCATCTCGGCGATGGAATCATAAAGACGCTGCGTGTGGTGGTGAGGGAAATGTACTCTTTTTTTGCACTGTAAAATTTAGTAGAGCCTCCGAAATCACATGCCACAAGAGTTGGACAGCTCAGAGTTAACTAAAATGTTCAGGAAAGATAAGCCTCAAAAGTAAAATGAGACAATTTTTAAAAAAAGATATCATGACAGTGAGCATGATCAGCAAATGTGTTTTGCACCTTCTTAGGCTTTTTTGTGTGTATGATACCACCACAGAAGGGTGCTGTACTCGTTACTGCAGTATACAATACAATACAATTATTTCAATATCAATAATGGTACTTCGGGTTTTGTTGTAAAAGGTCCAACATAAACTGAAATTTGGGCAATTTGCCCATAGGAAATAATGGAAATCCAATCCGTTGCAAAAGCAAAAATATTAACAAAAAATACATTTTATAAAGAATAATTACAGTTTTATATGAAGAAAACATCCATCCATCCATCCTTGATCTATACCGCTTGTCCTCACTAGGTGTGCAGGTATGCTGGAGCCTATCCCAGTTGTCTTTGGGCAAAAGTCAGGTTGCTGGTTGCCAGCCAATATGAAATAATTATAGATGGTGAATGAAATGGATAAATTAACATTTAACATCATTTTTACGTTAATTGAAAACTCTTCATGGCAAAGATAGCGAGGAGCGGACACTCTAAAGCACCTTTCGATGATGGTATTGCTTTGCCAACATCTTCTATCCGCTTTCCATTATGTTTCTGTCATTGACAAAGGCTGTGTAGTTACTTTTGTAGTTATCTTTGTTTTTCAAACTTTAAAAATGTTCTCTTTTTGCTTTTCCAGTCAGAAGGTGTTCTGGTTAAAGCCCCTCAGGTAATAACCCTTGACCCTGCCAATAATGGTCAAGGTGAGTTTCCTTTGCACATCCAAATGATTCTCTATGGCAGGAACAATGTCATGTGTTTTTGTCATTTGCTCTTCATCCGCTGACTTGTGTGCCTTCACCATAGGTGGGAAACAAGAAGTCATTCTCAACAGCCAAATTCCTAAGACAAATTTGGTACCAAACTCACCCACTACCACACAGATCTCTGTGATAGGTGAGATATCATTTTTGCTTCCAGCATTCTACAATTTGTTATGCTGTATGTACACAAATATATGGGGACATCTGACCATTTCACCTACATGACAATGAGCTGGCAATCTAAATGTCTTCTCAAGCATTTTGAGCACAACTCATAGAGGGGTGCCACAAACGTCATTTACAGTTATGTTATGTACTCATTCTTTCACATGACTATACTGTACGTGTTTATTAATACAGGTAGAGAACAAGTGAGTCTACTCGTGGAAAATGCCATTGCTGGAACATCCATGGGTAGTCTGATCTATCAGCCCGGAGGCTGTGGCGAGCAGAACATGATCCACATGACCCTGCCTGTAATTGCAACCACATATTTGGACAAAACCAACCAGTGGGAAACTGTAGGCTTTCAGAAACGTACCGCAGCCCTACAACACATCAAGACAGGTCGGTAGACTTTACATAATTCACAGGCATTTTACTCTCAATTCTTTGTTCTAGGCAAAACTGTAAAATAAGTTATGGTCAAAATGTTCTGTTTGCTAGAAAATGATCACCACAGAACCTTCATTACTGCAAATCCATTCCAATAATTTGTTGATTTAATGTTGTTTAAAATACGAAAAGGTTTGTCAACTATCATAAAACCTGAGAGGTTCAAATAAATGAGGAAGTAGGGCTGTCAAAAATAACACGTTAACAGTGATAATCCAATTTTTAACATTGATACACAAGCTGAAGTCTAACAGGATTTGAACTCCATGTTTTGTTTGACTTGTGAGGCATATATTTACAGAAAAAGCGTTACGTTTTATGTTTTTATATTCAACATCAGAGGTCGCACTGTATATTTTACCGAGGCTTCTTCAAATGGAAGAAGATGAAAGATAATTAGATGTCAAAGTGGTTACAAAGTTTGCTTAATGTGCACAGGATACAAAAATGAGCTTGCATACCGGAAAAAAGACGGTTCTTTCTCTGTGTGGGCCGGGAGACAGAGTAGCAGCTGGTGAGGCAAACAAATACTCTTTTAGAGTACTTTCACATTATGGAGGAGCTTGTGCATGCAAATAAACTTAAGTAAAGCGGTGCACCCTCTCTTCTCCCAGGCTGACAGCCTACGTCGCCAAGGTTTTCTCCATGGCCAACCAGCTGGTGGCAGTGGAAAGGGATGTGATATGTAGTGCTGTCAAGTTTCTTATTCTCAATGCACAGCAACCTGACGGAATGTTTCGAGAAGTTGGAACAGTTGCTCATGGCGAGATGATAGTAAGGGCGATTTCAATTTAATTACATTTTTTTATCAATTTATTCTGATGATGGCGCTGCTCCTGACGACACTACTCATGTGTGCCTATGTTGTGTTTGTGTGTGTAGGGCGATGTGCGCGGTGGAGACTCAGATGCCTCCATGACGGCCTTTAATCTTATTGCAATGCAGGAGTCAAGGGCACTTTGCGCTGAGTCTGTTAATGTGAGTACTCCCCTGGCAAAACACCTTTTGTTGGCTTCCAGACTCAGTAATGGACACTGTACTGGGCAAAAAGCTGCACTTTCACCTTCTTCCAGCCCATGTTTTGTTTGTAAAGATGATTCTTTATTTTATGGGCCCACAATAAGGAAAGTGATAATAAGTAAGGCTTCACATTCCAAGCTAATGGCCCTTTTACAAATGATTGAACTTTGCAAGTTAGCAAAATATGATGTATTCACGGTCATCATCAGAAACATAACACAATTCATATTTATGCCATCTATTTTTCCATCACACTTGTCCTCCATATTACTCTCTCCACTCCTTCTACCCAGAGTTTGGAAGACAGCGAAGCCAAAGCGCTTGCTTACTTGGAAAAACGTCTACCCAGCCTCGTCAACCCATACGCTGTTGCCATGACATCATATGCTTTGGCGAATAAGAACAAATTGAACAAGGAACTCCTCTTTCGGTTTGCTTCCCCAGGTCAGCTTCAAAACATTCTAAAATGCTTTTAATTACCACATTATAAAAATATGAAGCATGATTCTTATACATTGTATAACACACATATATATGTACTGTATATATATATATAATCATTGTTGCTATTTTTGTATATTATTTTGTAATGTTATTGAGTATTCTTAATTTTAAAAAATGTTGTCATATAGAAATATGCATGTTTGTATGTCTCGTCTTCAGACTTAAGCCACTGGCCTGTGCCAAAGGGACATATTTATACTCTGGAAGCTACAGCCTATGCGCTTCTTGCTCTGGTCAAGGCCCAGGTGAGTGTATAACAGTGAGTGTTGCAGTCAGAGCCGGCTCTACCCAAAGTGGCGCCCTAGATGAGATTTTATATGGATATCTTTTCAACACTAAGTAGGTATGTTTGATAATAATAGGAGGACCATTTCTTCTGTAAGCCACCCCTCTGTCCGAATTGGGCACAAAACACCTCCCAGCCTCGTCGTACTGTACCTGGTAGTCTGTATTGTGTGTGGAATTCCCCAATGCAACACAACACGAGGTGCAGTAGCTGTCTTGTCGCGCTCTTCTCCGGCAGAATAAGTATCGGATGGATAGATAGATAGATAGATAGATAGATAGATAGATAGAATAAATAAATACGTAACAGATCACTTGAATTTAAATAATGATAATACATAATAATACTACTTAATAAGTTAATAAGTCCAGTTCTGTGTGTGTTTTTACCGCTCCCCGTGTGTTGTGTTGAAAAGTCGCATGGCGTGGGGGAGGAATGATCTGATCAGTGGAGCATCATTCAAGGCAGTGATAGTAATCTGCCACTGAATCTGCTCTTCTGTTGGGAAATGATGCTGTGCATTGGATGATGCTGGTTCCAGGCAAGACACAGATTTCCGCAAAGTAGGATTCTTTATTTATAAATGGAATATTTTTTTTATTTAGAGCATAGAAAACCTGTTTTTGACCTTCTAAATACGTTTTTTAACATTATTAGAGCTCTAGGAAATGACGTCCGGGAGTCAGAGTTGAGTTTCAGCTTGCCGAGGGTTATGGACGCAACAGTAAACATGGCCCGCACCTCGTGCATTCACGGACGCGAGGTGGATTCACGGACATTCGGTTATTACGTTATTTTTGGGGGGGAAAGACCCCCGTTCCACTGACTTAATAATAATCAGTTGTAATGTAATATTCCATCCATCCATTGGCTGTCTCGCTTGTCCTCACTATGCTGGAGCCTATCACAGCTGTGCTGAAAATGTAAAACATTTACCTGATTTCCCTGTTCCATCATGTTCTGTTCTTTATACACACACATGCAATGCAAACCTTTTAATTGAATTTCTTTGTGAAGGCCTTTAGTGATGCCGGACCTGTGGTACGATGGTTCAACAAACAGCAGAAGGTGGGCGGAGGTTATGGATCAACTCAGGTGAGATACAGCTTCATCGTCCAGCTATATTCATGTCACTTTGGCTCAGCACTTTTTCCTCTTGTCTAGGCTACCATCATGGTGTATCAATCTATCGCTGAATACTGGACCAATGCCAAAGAGCCAGACTATAATCTGAAAGTGGACATCGAGCTGCCGGGCAGATCAAAGCCTATCAAATATAGCATCAACAACGAGAACCACTATGCCACAAGAACATCTGATGTGAGAACGCTTAGTGTCTTACTCATTTCCCATTCCTGCATCCATCAACATGTGTGTTAATCTATATGCTACTATGTACCTTTTTAACACAAAGATGAAGCAGATTAATCAGGATGTGAAAGTGACGGCAGAAGGTACCGGAGAAGCAACGCTTACAGTAAGTCTGTGTTTGTCATTTTAGAACAAAATATACAAAGCAGCGGCAAGATCAAAGAGTGGTACATGTGGTTAGTCTTTAGACCAGGGGTCACCAACGTTTTTTCTTGTGAGAGCTACTTTTAGAAAATGAAAAAGGCCACGAGGTACTCATTTTTTGTAGAAATGATTTTCATACAGATCAAATATGCTCGTTTTACCAAAACATTCCCAAAATGCTGGTATCCACAACTCACATTTTATATTTCAGAATACTTTTCTTTCTAGTGTTTTCACATTATTAACTGAAAACCTGAATGAAAGGCAGGCTTGCGGGCGCCTCATGTGGTCGTGGGGGGCTACCTGGTGCCCGCGGGCACTGTGTTGGTGACCCCTGCTTTAGACACTACATTGTCCGCCACCAGAGGGTGCCTTAAAGTGGCTAACCATTCCGAAAATTGGCTAAAACAACAGGCAGCCACTCAAAAGTGGCTTTTTTATTCACTTTTTGGAATGGTCAATTACTTATGTGGCACCCCTCGGGGGTGACCAGTTCCCACTTTTCGATCTCCTTGTCTCTCAAAATATATTCATGCTCTTTCTCAATGGAGGCATAGGCAATGATCCGTATGTATCGTTAAAATTAAATTCAAGTAAATAAAAATTAATTGGATAATGCCAGGATCCTTCAGAATGGTGCAAAGAAAATGGCACCATATTTTTAATGAATGGTATTCAGAACTCTAAAACAATGTCTTGAAGTCTGTACCACTGACTGTCCTTTGCCATTTCCAGCCAGAACACACCCGTGTAACAAGTACAAATTCATCAATACAGTACCCTCATATTTAGCCTACCACTGACGTTTTTTTTTAAAAGAGAAATGTCGCTTTCATTAATACAATAACATGATACGCTGTTGTCGATGTGACAGATGGTGTCGCTGTACTATGCCCTGCCTTCCCAAAAAGAAAGTGACTGTGACAAGTTTAACTTGTCAGTGCAGCTGATCCCAGGTAATTTGATTGATGAGTGAATAGACAACATTTGCAGATGCACCGGCGCTCGCATTTAAGCGTGAAAATGCTCATCTGATGTGTGTTTCATCCAGAAAAATTAGACGAGGATGAGAACACATACAAGCTGAAGATAGAGGTTATGTAAGTACAGTCATCCACTGGAAGGTTGCAAGTTCCATCCCCCCTCTGTCCTCTTAAAGTCTTTTTGTGCAAGACATTACTGTTGATTCTGACACTGTCATCATTAATGATCTGGTTACTTTGGGTTTTGTGGTATCATAAGCCTTCATCATTGTGTGAATGTGAATGTAAAACTAGCAGCTGACCATATTGCCTTTTGTGTTTAGTTTCTTATTTTTAAACAAGTTTTAGGTATATTTGATGGTCTTTCACTTTGACATATTTCTACTGATAAGTGAAACGTCACAGCGGTCAGGTGACATGAAAATGATGTGTGTGGTGTCTGAGCAGGTATAAGAACAAGGAGCATGATGCTACCATGTCAATCTTGGACATTGGCTTGTTGACTGGTTACACTTTCGACACTAAAGACCTGGACTCAGTAAGAGCCACCAAACACACACACACACACACACACACACACACACACACATGCACACCTTACATTGTTAATCGTTGAAGAAAATGGCTGATGGTGTGTTTCTATAGTTGTCCAAAGGACGTGCCCGCATCATTCCAAAGTATGAGGTGAACTCAGCCCTGTCAGAGAAAGGCTCTCTCATCATCTATCTGGACAAAGTATGACATCGCTTCACCTATCACCTAATTTGTCCTTTTGATTACTTTTTATCTAGAGCTGCCTCACTTTTGTGCCACGTCACGTCCACAGGTTTCTCACAGGCGTCCAGAGGAAATCAGCTTCAGGATCCACCAGAAGTATAAAGTGGGTGTCTTACAACCAGCTGCTGTATCTGTTTATGAATACTATGATCGTAAGTCATAAAGACGCCGCTGAATATTTCACAGATCAGACAATAATTACTGTGCATTTCATTGACGTCAACGCAAATTATTTGGCTTATTGTAGAGACGCAATGTGTGAAGTTCTACCATCCGGAGAGGAAAGCAGGGCAGCTGCTCAAACTGTGCAGAAATGATGAATGCACATGTGCTGAAGGTAAGCTGACTCGGACTGTCTGTTTTAAGAGAATTCTCTGTGAACCATGCAAGGACGTTGTTTATTGAATTTATTACACTGATTATAATCCCATAAAGCAGGGGCGTCAAACACATTTTCACTTAGGGCCACATCGACATAATGGCTGTCCTCGATGGGCCAGATGTAACTTCTACATAAAACTAAATGTAATCGAATGTAATGTAAAATAAACCTAACAACACCTTAATGTTAAACAACTCTAAATGTATTACTTATTCAAGTGACAAACATTACAGTTGCATAGAAAAAAAATATCTTTACTTGTTGCTCTGTTATAACATAAATCATTTGAATTTGTCACCTTATGAAACCCACACTACTCCATCAATCAAGGATCAAACTATCCGAGTGAATTAAGAAAAATAACATAAAACACAAGTTATGACATTAACTTTGTTCAAAACGTTTTTGTCAAAGTTAAAATGGGCTTAATTGCTGTAGAATCAACAATTGTGAGCTGCTAACAACATGTATGACAGATGTAGCATTTTACCAAAAAAAAAGGCTGCACAGTCTTGCATCCAACTGATGGTTTGACTACAATAATTTGTCCGCATACACACATAAAACCTGCAAATACTAAATAATTGCAACAGCAGCTACATATAAATGATACGTAATCAACTAAAAATTACAAAATAAAAGTTGACTCAGTTTACAACTATATTGGTCAGCTTTGGCGTACTTAGCTCCGTGTTTAGTGTCAAAATGCCGACGCAGATTGTACTCTTTAACAACCGACACCGCTTCGTAAAACAAAAGACATACCGGTCTTTCTCCTTGAAGCACAAACAAGTACCCGCCTTCCCATCTTTCTTGAAACGGTCTTCCATCCGCATCAACTTTTCTCTCCCTGGACATTTTGGGATCATTATTTATTTGTCAAGTCAACTCGTTGGCATTGATGTGGAGACACTGCCGTTTAGTGGCGGTGAGCCGTCACTTCGTATTGCAGTCGACAGGCATTGTGGGAAATGTAGTTTTTGATCAAAGCAAGCTTTTGACCTAATTAATTGCTCTCACGGTGTCACGGTGTGGCTTAAGCCAACGAAAAAGATTGGAACCCGTGATGCAGAATGACACAGCGCTAGTAAGAAAAAAATCTATTTATTAAACAAGAAAAAAAACAAACAAAAATGACTACTAGAAAGAACAACTAAGGAACGCAGGGCATGAGCCAAAACTACAAAGAACGAAAAAACGCTGCTAGGCAGGAAAAAAGGTACTCACAGAACAAAAAGAGCTGCAGGAAAAAGGTGCAGAGCAGGTAGAGGCAGTACAAATAACAATGGCAGAAAAGACACGAGCAAGGGGACCAGTTGGGAGCCAAGGGACGAGGAACAGGAAGCAGGGTTGGCAAGGGAATAACTGGCAACTGGGTAGTGAGTGAGCAGAGGTATATATGGAGCGCAGCAGATTGATCGCAGGTGTTCCTAATCACTCATCAGAGCAGCCATGACACTGCAGGGACAAAAACAGAGGCGGCAGCAGAGTGCAACACACGGAACATGACACACGGGCCACATTTGGCCCGCGGGCGTTGAGTTTGATATCTTTGCCATAAAGGGAAACACTCCGTAAATATTGCGCTGCATGCCCCACAGAAAACCAGATGACACACATGTGAGCATGCAAGTAGAAATGTTAGGTGTTTGTATAGATTTGCATTTGATATTGCATGCTGGTCAGGTTGTAGAATGACAGAAAAACACATAGGATGTATGAGGTGACTAACAACAATGGGCCATTAAACATACTGTATATGTCTATATGTCAACAAGCAGCTGCAGGATTCGCTCTGGACTGGTACAAACATTCAAATATGCCCTCATATTGAAGATATTTACACATTTTTCCCCCAACTAGAGAACTGCAGTCTTCAGAAGAAGGGCCAAATCAGCAACGACTTGCGCACAGAGAAGTCTTGTGAGAGTACACCAACCAGCAAGATAGACTTTGGTAAGTCTCAGTTTGTTGTACATACATTTTAGCTAGTCTTTGATTTAGATGATGGAAGGAAAAACTAAGAAGCTTACATGCAACTTGACTGTCCCTAGTGTACCAGGTGAAGATAGAAGACTTTGTCGACGGCGTGTCAACCGACATTTACAAAGCACGAGTGATGCTTGTCGTCAAAGAAGGTGGGATTTTATTACCTTTTTTAGACACTTTCAATATTTATGCTCTCATACTTTTCTTTCTTCTTCCATGTTGCCATTACAGGAAGTACCGATATGGGTGCTCAGGGCAAACTGCGCACATTCCTCAGCTATCCACACTGTAGGGAGGCTTTAGATCTGGATGTAGGCAAAACCTATTTAATTATGGGCTCATCCAGGGATATTTACAGAGATGATCAGAGGCAAACGTAAGTCTTTGTATGTTTATGTACAGTATTGTCCCCTTTTGTATCAAGTTGTTTTATGGTGTCTTTTTCTTACGTCTTGTAACATTAACTGGTTTTTCACCTTTTTCTCCTCAGGTTCCAGTACGTGCTTGGAGAGAAAACCTGGCTGGAGTATTGGCCCACAATTCCAGAGTGCCAAACAATGCAATTCAGAATTACATGCTTAGGCATGGAACAGCTGGTCAAGAAATATGCGGATTTTGGATGTGAGCAATAGTCAAAGCCATGCTGATGCAATGATTTTGTTTTGCAATACTGTCATTTTGAACAATTTCTGCTGTTGTAAAATGAAAATGTTACACTATCCTTTAAATTAAAATGAAATATGTTCTGGATCTCATTGTCTCTGTTTTATTTCAACGCAATGAATTTAAATTTTGAAAGAGAAGATTCAGTCAATGTAATAAGTGGTGGATGATGCCTAAGATGAATAGGTAATATTAACACAAAGAAAACACAATGAAAAGGCGCAAACTGATTAGTAGTGTAGTACAATGGGTAGTTGATATTTTCATGAGCACCCCCCACAGAGATAATTCAACACATATTTGAAGCCGACTTGACTGTGGGAACCATTTACAGAATAAACGCCGCCTGTGAGCAATACCCAAATGTATTGTGCATGTAATGACAATTGTGCATTATTCCCAAACACACTGGCTCTCTTGATGCATGCAGTACCATGGAAAACATTTATGCATGT